>NC_090927.1:1049128487-1049435258 GCF_040938575.1 Ambystoma mexicanum | reverse complement strand
GATGCACAAGACAAACAACCAGAATCATATGGCAAGAATACAGGGAGCATTGATTGTGGGAGGAGGGTATCCTCTGCTATATGAGGTAAGAGATACATAATACATTGTATCCAGAAGATGAATGTAAGATACACGCATCCTCTGGACACAATGTACAGATCAGAGTCCTCCGTGAGAGCGTGCAATGGCCACCAACCGCTACCAGGAGCTGTTCTTGGCTCCCCTGGTGCCTTACAAGCATACATGTGTGACATTTACTTTGAGTATTTGAGAATTCTAATAAACAAGAATTAGGATGCATTGCGTACACATTAAACAAAAATTGCAAAAAGGTAAAGTTTGCCTCTCCTGTACAAGTTAGATTTGCAGTGTGCTGACTGCTTGCTTCTGGTTCCCCAGTGATGGCTCCTACCTACTGGGTGATGCCCGACAGCGAGGTGCTAGTTTTAGCTCCTGCTCATTCAATCTTATTTTCGAACCCTGCATGGATAATAGGAGAACTGTTTTGGCTATTGATGCCCCTAACACCGAGTCCACCAGGTTTTTGGCGACAACAGGCTCCAGGGAAATATCCTGACTTAATCGGGTGAGACGCAGTATCCCCACTAATCAAGGGACCTTAGACCCCCTTTCTACAACTCTAAGAACAATCTCCTCACTAGGAGACTCATGGGTTGCATTTATCCTGCCATTTCCCTAGAAAGTACTGGGATGAGGAAGAATAGGAATATTCTGAATAAAGATCACCTTCTCAGTACTTGGACCAGGAAGAATAGGAGTATTCTGAATAAAGATCACCTTCTCAGTACTGGGATGAGAAAGAGGAGAGGAGCAATGATTATCACTCCCAATGAGAACCACTGTCAGCAGTGAAGTCCTTCCCCAAATCCTATTGGCCAGAGCCAATATAAAGGAAAGACTTGGGTAGTGTGAGAGAGGCCTTCGCTGGAGGACCTGGCTACAGGAATCCTGTGTTGCAGAGAGAAGGGCCTCAAACTGCTGTGCCAGAAGAAGGAAGGGGGAACCCTTTCACACTAACTACTTGTGAGGAGCTAGGAAGCAATGGAGGAGCCAAGGAGACCAGTCTAACCCCTTCAGAAAGAAGGGGGACCCATGTGCATCAGTAGAGTGCCATATTCCAAAAGAAACTGCAGAGTCCCTCACTCAGGGTGAAGACGGGGAGTTTTTATTTCCTTACCCAGCTAGGGTGGGGCACGTTGAGGTTTATGGTAATAAGACTGAAGCAGTCTGCTGTTGGCGGGAGAGACCTACTTTTCTCCGTGAGGTTGAAGAAACCGAAAGGCAATTACAGGCATGGTGGAGCCAGGCAGCTCACCAGAGAAGAAGGAAGAGTATGCTGCGAGAGAAGGACACACTGCAGGAATGCCAGGAGCAAGAGAGAGACTCCTGGCCATTCGCAGGTGACAGAGCAGCAATTTTCTTACCGGAGCCTGGAATGAAGGAGATGTGTCAAGTGGAAGCCACGAGAGCTGGAGAAGCCAAGAGGAAGCGGTTACAAGAAGGAAGCACACGGAAATGCTTCTCTGATTGACCGTGGGAGAATCCAGGAACGCCAACAAGAGCCGGTGAGTCCACCCAGAGGCAGTGGGGACCCGGAGAGTTATCAGCGGCAATGCTGAATGCAAGTAATTAAACAAGCAAACAAGAGAGAAAGAACAAATGAACGTAATATTAAAAGGGGAACTAAGTTGCAAACAAAACCCTTACAAGCAGATGAATAAGAATTGTGCGAACATAGGAAAAACCAGGACCGGATAATATATACGGCGGATTACAAAGTATGTGTTCAAGTTTGGGGAAGGAGAGAGAGCCTGTATGAATATAAGAAGCCATGGCAGGAGAGCATACCAGGCAACCACAACTGAAATAAAGAGGCCCCGAGAAGAAACATCAGAATTGAGAAAAGGATTGTGTGAACCAGGTGTTCAAAAGAGACATAATTGCAAAGTCAGACAAGTTTGTACGTCAATATTGTTGTGGGCTAAGAAAGGCTCATGGAACTGTTGTATGTGAAACTTCAGAGAACAAAAGGTATTCAGGGGAAGGGAACCACCCTCTGGAGCAAGGACCTTTATCCTTGAACTTTTGTGTTGGAGCCATTTAGTCTTTTGTGAACACTTTTCTAAACCTCTCAAGGTTAAAGACATTTCCTGTTTCACTTTAGAGTTTAATTTTAGTGGGAGGGTCAGAATAGAATGTTGGACACAGGACAGTTTTGTTTTGGACATTCGGACACAAACAGATCCTTAGTTTTGGTTTAGCTAGGGCACTTCCTCTTAGAGCAGGGTCAGAGAGGCATTTTCCCAATTCCCTTTTATTTTCAAATAAAAGTATGTAACCAAAATCATGGCTAACTTGTGTCCCAGTTTCATTGCAGACTCCTCAGAATTCCCAATTTGAAAGTTCTTATAACTAATTCAAACATAAATTTGGCTTTTCATGGACGTTACAGCACTCTATACCAGCCCAAACATTACCAAGCTCCTGTGGTCCTTGGATCCTTTTTTGCAGATTTAACTGTCCCTTCAATTCCAGGTGCCTCTAGACAGCTTTTGGAGACCTAGTAACATTAAAGGAAATTGAGGATTCAGTCAAATTGATGAACTTCAACAGATTCCTGCGGCTGGATGACTGTGCAACTGAGTTTTTCAAAACGTTTGCGATGCTCTCAAACCCATCGTGTGCTTGGTTTAAAAAGAAATCCTTTCATGAGGTGCGATTCCCGGATTCAACGCGATCTGATAAACCTGAACCAGAACCTCAGCAGGTGCCACATAGACTGTGCCAATGCTCAACCAATTTTCCTTTTGACCTTCGAAAATAGATCTGCTTACGAAAATAGTTACACGCCATCTGGTTGTGATAGTGCCCACCCTCATTAATAAGAATTAAGTAGCTTAATAGAATAGGAAAAGCAGCAATAATATGAGGGAGCTTAATAAAAGGATTCTCCTTTCATAGGAATCATGTCTCATCCCAGACGGCTGGCTCCATAGATACAGATGAAGCTTTGGACAGGGTGGAGTGGGGCTACATGTCCAATGTTCTGAGGAGATTTGGATCTGGCCATAAACCAGCTTCAGGCTCTCAATGCTAACCTTTCATGCAGTATTGCGGTCAATGATTTAGTCTCTGATAGCCTTTGACTTGCAGTCCAACCCCCTTTCTTCAGTCAAACACTTACTTGACTTACATAGGTCCAAAACAGAGGTCTTTCCAATAAACCAGTCGTATTGCAGGAATATGCTTGCTGGACTGGATTTAAAATGGGTAGAGGACTCCTTTACCTACTTAGGAAACTAGTAAGATGGGATATTGGTAATCTACTGAGAACATAATTTCAATTAGTGTTAAGACTGTACATCCCTTAGTGTACATATTGAGAAAATATTTCGCTGACATACTGGGGCTGGGTTAATTAAATTAAAATGGCCGCACTAGCATGTTTTTCCATGTTTTAAGTATGTTGCTGTTGCCAATTTGTCTCAGAATTTTAAGAAAATTGAAAGGTTTTGGGTTGTAAGATGTGGGTAAAATACCACATGACCTAAACACTGCACAGACTAAGGGTAGAGGCGTGCACTAATCCCTCGGCAAATTACGTACCTAACGGGGCTCATATAGAAAGTGAAGCAGGGGACTATTCACATTTCCCCAATAACTATCATCAAATCAGACCAAGATGATTGGGCGCTGCCCTCCTTCCATAGCACATACATTAACCAGAGCCAGAAGGCAATGCTGCAGGTGGGTGGGAATTAAGAGCACCCATATGGGATAGTACATTTAAGATTAATAAAATAATCCACCGAAAGCCCTGGACCCACTTGGATATTTGCTTTGTTAGTGAGGTCTGGGTGGATGGCAAAATGTTGTCCTTTTACTTCTTGAAATGGAAGTTTAAACTACCAGCTAGGTATGCCAAACTTTCGAACATTTTTGCTGACATACTGGAAACCGTACTCTCAGTTTACAACTTTGCATTGGAGAACCCGGCTTAACCTCTTGGTTTCAGCACCATCCTTGCACAAGCTACTATATAGTGGCGCGAATGGGATTGAGCAGTCTTTGCAACAATTGGTCTGAGGATTGGGTCAGAACATTGACCACCTGGCCTAATCCATGTTTTGTTCAGACTTGCAGGAAACGAAAATAGGTCTCGACATACGACACATTCAACAAGGGATAATTTTTTGGCTGTACTGGTAAACTTTGCAAATAAACGACATGCAAAGGTATAATCTCAGGCTGGTGCAGTCATTGTGACAGTGTCAGGGGATCTTATAACTACATCTTTTTGTTGTACAAGCAGCTACACAATTTCCGGCTGGATGTGTTCTAGCAAGCATTAACCTGGACGCCAGCTACAACCTACTGAAGAGCCTCTTCTCATCCTCCTCTGGATTCTCCCACATGATTTACAGAAGCCTCCGAGCTGCAGACATTGGTGTTACTGGGCTTTCATCAGGACAGTAAAAAAGATTCTGAAATATTGGAAGTCAACCACCAAACCATCTTGTGAAGGCTGGATACAGGACCTTGCTACTTTATCGGGTATGAAGAGCTGTATGATGAGAAACTTTACCTGGGCCTGGTTTTGTGTACCAGTTTTAAATATCTGTATACAGGAGTGTGAAGGCTATTTTGTCAGTTCTCACCCCCAAGTTTACCAGCATGTCCGTGCCTTAGGTCTTTTGGCCCATATATTCACCTATTGGTGGATCGGTTGGTATTACTAGAAAAGTTTGGCTGGTTATTCATCCAAGCCTATATCTCCTAAATTCTCTAACAATGCACTCATTGCTATCGATGGAAACAGCTGGAAAAAAACCCTACTTACCAAGATTGTTTTATGACTATTGTATTGCAGAATGGATATTAGAGATGGAAAGAATAAGAATAGAATGCGATGGCGACTTTCACCTACATCACCACACACATATACATCAGAAGGTTATCAATGTTAAATGTTGGGAAGGGCAACACTAACGTTTGCCTTATATAATGGTAAAGATAATGCAAATAGGATCTCCTGCTTTTACAATATTTAAAAAATAAATAAACTAAAGAAAAGATTAATATGTTTGAAATAGAACTCTTGAAGATGTGGGGTGAAATAGCCTGTGGATGCGAGAAATAAAGAGGCTAGAGTCATGGGGGGGTGGACATGCCCCCAAGTAAAACTGAAATTGGCCTGTCCTGAAATAATGTGGAACAGAAGGCACTGTACATTGAAATCAAAAGGTAAGGAAATGTGCTTAATTGCAAAAAATGGAAAGAGGCGTGCTCTTGCATGAAGGAAGCAGAAGACACATGGCAAGGATAGTTTGACAAATCTATGAAGAGCTGGACTGATATTCCATGAAACCACAGTGCACAGAAACACTGTCACAGTATTCTCATTGGAAAATGCCAAGATTATGTTTCAAGCAGATGCAGTAAAATTATGTTTCTCTCATGTGTGAACTAAGGAAAAAGTCCTTTCGCGTTTCCTCCAAAGTGACAAAATGTTCACCAAAGCCACTAAAAATGTGATTATGATGCCCTCATTTAACCACGGTATGCAGGGGATAACTTTGTAATGACACTTACACATGTACAATTGTGTGCCTTCCAAGAGTTCATTAACTGCCATGGGTCCCCCCCAAACCCCTGGCAAGGCCTTTTTTGTTTTTTTTGGTATTTCGCCATTCAATGCCTTTCTGTTTCATTAACCCCTTAAGTGCCAAGGGCGAGGTATCTCGTCCTTGGCAACAGGGAGGTAATCCCAGGGACGAGATACCTCGCCCTTGGCACTTAAGGGGTTAAGTGAAATGTGAAGTTAAAAGGCAATGTACGTCTGAGTTTGAAAGGCCCTGTGCTGCTTGCCATTTGTTTTTTTTCTCTTTGGTCAAGATGTGAAACTGCATTCTAGGGTCCGGGTTGTCCTGGAGATCTGGGCCTGCAATTTCAAACCTCTGTGCCTTCCTTAAAAATACAACTAAAAGATACTTTAGAGATCAAATCCACGGGGTGGACAAGATAAAGACAGGTCTGTTCCCTAGCCTTAATGGCCTGCGGGTCAAACAAGCCGCAATGAAAAGTGCCTGAGTGCTCTTTAGCTCTTGAAGGGCTGAGCTAGTATGAACACAGAAACCTCTCTCTTGACGTCACAGGCATGAACAGGAAATTGAAACTAGGAGAGCAAGGGTGGGGGGCCAGAGCCAAGGAGTGGTTTGACTGCCCACTGTTTCAAAAGAGGAGAAATGTATTTATAGTGTACAATTGACAATACTTATCGCACAATACTCGTTGTGGGATTTCTGGAAAGGTAACAGTTAACCCTTTTTGGTCATCCCAAAACGATTTATGTGCTGTAAACACAACTAAAGTTATTCAGGAAAATTTGATTGGGGTCTTATGGTGTTTGCTAGTGATGCGGAAAATTGATAAAGCATGTAAAATATGATCAGTGTGGCACCCATAAAGGGCCATATATGAGTCCTGAGTAAATGAAGAAAAACTGTAGCTCTGCACAGGAATGGCATACAGACACCCGAGTAATGCCATTGCACTCGCAGCAAAATGTATTTTTCAAAAATGCATTCATATCTGTCAAAATGTGGAAGTTAAGGGTATTTGCAAAGGTAGTGAGATTTTAAGTGCATAAACCGGACCAAGCCCACCTGTCAAGTGAGATGATGAAGTGTTCTCTCCTGATGTCCCAAAGCACTCCAACATTTTCTGGACCAATCAGCACACAGGTGGGGTGGGGTACTGGAGCATTAACCAATCCCTTCAGCGGGAACTATGACAAGTAAGTGATGTAATTTGCACTATAACAAAGTCTGTCTGCCTCAGAGCAGGACTTTTCCCACTAATCCCACAAGGTGATCTGCTGTTGTAATCTGGAGAAACATCCCAGGAGTGAGAGGTCTCCATCTTGCAGAGGTGCAAGGAGATTAGAAGCTGACTTGGGACCCTTAGGAGGACTCAGCAGAGACCTTGACTGGCCCCCTTTTGCTGCCCCAGCAGTGTCCTGACGCTGTCGCACTTTGGCCCTGGAAGCGCTGGCATCAGTGGAGACTGGGAGGAATTGTGCGCACTAACCGGCTGCAGCGGTCTAGTGTACACCTAAGACGGCTGCCGCATGTTTATAGGCGGTTACTTCCGGATACGCTTCATGTTGTATCCGTCTAAGGACCTTCGCTGCTTGTGCGCCTTGCTCGTAGTAGCGTTTTGTGCTCCCTCATTCTTTCCTTGCCTACATTTTTGTCCGCTACTCTCCCTGTTAGCTTTATTTCTTTATTCCTTGTCAGCGTTTCTTTCTGTCCTATCTATTCTTCCTGTGCTTCCCTTGTGTCTTTCAGCCTTCGTTTCCCTGCGAAGTAACGACTCTTTGTTACTTCCGGGTTTAATCGCCTCCCGCTTCTGTCCCCTCTCTGGACGTTCTAGTTCTGGTAGCTGTACTTTTCTATATCCTTCGATTATCACATTTATCTAGGTGTTTCACCTGTACATCTTTCTCTGTTAGTATTCTTACCTGGGTTTTTTCTTGCTCCTGTTTCTTCGGTTTCTGCATCCTCTTCCGGAAACCACACTGCTCGCACCTTTACCTTGTGGGTTCTGATTTTCCAATCTTCATTTTTTCTATTTTAGCATTTTTTCATACTTACCTTCCTTTCCTCAGTCTACGTTTATTCTTTCCGCTTTCACTTACTGAGATATTTTCGAAGCCGTCCTGTTGCTGCAAGTTCTATCGGAAGTTGGTTGGACGACTGTGTTCAATCCTGACAAAGGACCGGAGACCTTGTTCTTGCCACAGGGTATTCAAGGGTGATCCTTGGATGATCTATGCAGCAGAGAAGAGAGACTTTTCCTTTTCTCCGGGTTCCTGAATATTTCTACTATCAAGGACATCACCTCGACGATCCACACTGAACTGTCACCTCATCAGTGTTTTTTCTGCCTCATCGGCTTTTTCCCTGGACATTTTTGGTGCTTGCTCCTTGGGGTTCCCCCTGATCCTGTTTATTTACAGGTCAGGGGGCCCCCAAGGAGCTCGCCCTTATTTGCACGAGAAAAAGGAGGAAATTAAAGGAACCCGAAAGAAAAAAGGTACTGATGTCTTGAAGGAAGAATCAGGTGAGGAGGTGGAACGGGGTGGTATCACAGACTCTGACAGTATACAACGCCCAATTACAACCATGGCTTCCCTGGAACAATACCAGGAATTAGCTAATGCCATTCAGGGGCTTCGTTTGGAGGTACAGACTCTTAAAGATCAAAACACTGTTCTGAGCCAACAAGTTGCTCTTCGAGAAGACACTCGAGGCGATCTTCCTGCTCTTCCATTCCCCTTTGGAAAGTATGACGGCAACCCAAAGAACCTTAAGGAATTTCTGGATGCCTGTCAAGTATATTTTTCCTTCCGCCCTAAGACCTACGAAACAGATAGATCCAAGGTGGGCGTTGCGATTGCCAATCTAATAGGGAACGCACTTGCTTAGGCAACCCCTTTGGTCACTAATGCTGATCCATCAATGTCTAATTAGTAACAGTTTGTTCAAAACTTCAAGAGCCGTTTTGACTGCCCTGAGGTGCAATTCTCTTCATATGAGGCAATGGTAGACATCAGACAAGGAACACAGGATGTACAGACCTATGTCTCACAATTACATCACTCTGCACAATCAGGATGGCCCGATTCGGCACAACAGACGCTGTTTCGCAGAGGATTACATGAGATTAAAGATGAGTTGGCAAGAATGCCCAGACCCAGCACGTTTCAGGAACTTGCTACAGCGGCACTACAGATCGACTTTCGCTACAATGAAAGGAAGAAGGAACGAAGAGGAAGAAACTACTCCCCGTTACCAACCTTCTTACCCAACCCAAGAGATCATGTATTCACTGAAGAACCTATGCAGATAGGAGCTACGAGAGGACTGTTGTCCTCCGAGGAAAGAAGAAGGCGAAGAGAAAAAGGTCTGTGCCTACTGTGGTTCAGCTAAACACCAATTGAGTACATGTCCAGAAATTCTTCTTAAGCGTCAGGGAAACGAGCAACCCCGAACCTATGCAGGGGAGGTATCGGGGAGTTGTGCATCAAACTCTGACCACACCAAATCAGTAGAAGAGGAAGACAATCGTCTAATGGTGTTCGCTATACAGGTGAAGATTTCCCCTCATCAGAGCCTCAAGACACATGCCATGTTGGACTGTGGAGCCGCAGGAAACTTTATGGATGTTACCTGGGTCAAAAACAACCTGATATCACTCAGAGAAAAAGAAGCCTATTCCTGTGGAAGGGGTGGATGGTACTCCCTTATCAGGACCTATAATTATGGAGACTCTCCCTATTCAGGCGACGTTGGGCAGTCATACTGAACATTTAACGCTTGACCTAATTAGAGCTGCCCACTTCCCAGTCATACTTGGAATACCATGGTTGAGACGTCATAATCCTAAAATAGATTGGAAATCCAACACCCTTTCTTTTGCATCTACCTACTGTACACCGTTTTGTCTCACTGACTCTGAGAAGGTGTCTCAGACAAGTGAACAAATCACACCTATCAAGGTATCTGTGTCTTTAGTACCCAGGCAATATCAGGAATACCAGGAGGTGTTTGAGGATAGACTCCCTCGGTTGTTTCCTCCACATAGACTTGAAGACTGCGGTATCGAACTCCAAGAAGGTGCTCAAATTCCGTTTGGACGGATGTTTCCTCTCTCAGTTCCAGAAAAGCAGGCCCTCAAGGAGTATCTGGATGCCAATCTACATAATGGACTTATTCAAGTGTCTAAATCCCCAGGAGGTGCATCCTTGTTCTTAGTCTCCAAAAAAGGGTCTTCCGAACTAAGACCTTGCATAGATTACAGAGGTCTCAATTCCTTGACCATCAGAGATCGATACCCTATGCCACTCATTAGGGACATTCTTGAAGCGGTTCGTGGTTCTCGATACTTTACTAAGTTAGACCTACGTGGAGCCTACCACTTACAGCGAATCAAGAAGGGCGATGAATGGAAGACCGCCTTTCGAACGCCATAAGGTCTCTATGACTACAGGGTCATGCCTTTCGGGCTTGCGAACGCCCCTGCCATCTTTCAAAGGTTTGTGGATAAGATATTCGCTGACCTCTTATTCTTGTCCATGGTTGTGTACTTGGATGATATCTTGATATTCTCCACTACCCTTGAAGAACATTGCAAACAGGTTAAAGAGGTGTTGGGCAGGTTGCAAGCCAACCAATTGTATGCCAAACCAGATAAATGTATATTTGAGGCAACTCATGTCTCCTACTTAGGAATCATTAACATCCAAAGGTGTCCAAATGGATCCGGAAACGGTCAAGGCTATCTTAGAATGGAAGGAACCTACAACGGTGAAGGAGGTTCAGAGGTTTTTGGGACTGGCAAATTTCTATAGACGTTCATCTCTAATTTCTCACAAGTTATCCTGCCTATAACCTCCTTACTTAAGAAGGGTATTCCGTTCTTGTACTCCACTTCCGCACAAGAAGCCTTCCAAAGATTGAAACGGTTGTTTACCACAGCTCCTATACTTATACAGCCTGATCAGACACAGCCCTTCATTCTAGAGGTAGATGCTTCAGGTGGCGCCATTGGTGCCTTGCTAATGCAAGAGAAGGAAGGAATTAAGCATCCAATTGCTTATTACTCAGGCACTCTAACCACCAGTGAAAGGAATAATTCTGTTCTTGAAAGAGAACTTTTAGCCATTCGCCAAACTTGCAAGGAATGGGGACATCTTCTACAAGGTGCTGCTCATGCCTTTCTGGTCAGAACTGACTACCGCAATCTCTGGGTTCTCCAACAGATGGAGTGCAAGAACTCTCGCCATGCTAGATGGGCATACTATTTCTTGCATTTTGATTTCAATATCACTTATGTTCCCGGTTCAAACATTTTTGTGCCAGACTCTATCCAGGAGTCTAGGTGATTGCTCTGGCAAGTATACTGACAACGAACCATTCTTACCTAATACTAGGTTTCTGGATGCTGTGTATCCATTCCGTTCGGATGTACTCAAAGACACAGAGAGAATGAAAAAGGAAGTATTTCCCAAGAATTTGATTTCTCTTGGGAATGGATTAATGGTCCATGAGGGAGCGCTCCTTTTGCCATCTCCTGCATTACAAGCTCAGGCACTACAATGGTGCCAAGGCATCCTATGTCCGGTCACAAAGGACAGAATGCTACTGTGGAATTGCTCTCCAGACATTTCTGGTGGCCTCATATGAATAAGGATGCCAAGCTGTATGTCAAGTCTTGTCCCATTTGTGCTTCGAGCAAAGTATCCAGGCAAAGACCACTAGGACTACTTCAACAGAACGAACTACCATCTAGACCTTGGGAACTTATATTGATGGATTTCATTGTGAACTTACCTGTTTCCAATCACCATACTACCATAATGGTGACAGTGGATACCTACAGTAAATTAGCACATTTCTTTGCTTTAACTGGAATTCCCTCAGCACCAGAGACAGCCAGGATTTTTCTCAGGGATGTGGTTAGATTGCATGGGTTACTTCAGACCATTACATCTGACCGAGGGGTACAGTTCACCTCCAAGTTCTGGGCTTCTCTTTTCGAGCAGATGGGCATACATCGGGCTCCTTCATCGGGATACCACCCTCAGACAAATGGCCAAATTGATCGATTGAATGTCACACTGGAGCAGTACCTTCGCTGTTTTTATAATATAGAGCAGGATGATTGGGCTGCCTACCTTCCCATAGTGGAATTCTCATATAACAATGCCAAACATACCGCCATTAACATGAGTCTTTTTCTGGACCTATGGGTTCAATCCTCAACACTTACCCTCTACCACCAACTCTACTTCAGTGGACAACACATTAACCTCCCTCAGACAGGTTCACAAGGATGCCCTGAAATCCCTTGAGGATAGTCACTGATCCTAGAAGGGTCAGGCTGATCAGTTTTGTAGACCCAATCCTGACTGGACGCCTGGTGCTTTGGTGTGGTTGTTGACCACATTTTTGCACCGTTGGGTTTGCAGGGGAAAGTTCTCTCCCAGATACATTGGGCCATTTTCGGTGGTCTCCAGGGTTAACCCATGGCCTTCAAATTGAAACTACCCAGTCTCTTAAGAGGGTTCACCCTGTTTTCCATACTTCTATTCTCAAGATCTATGTCAAGGATCATTTTAGAAGAACACTACCTTCAGTAAGGCAACCAGGTGTTCAAGAACCTGATGAATATGAGGTGGACAGGTTGGTAGATTCAAGTTATAGAAGAGGTGGCATCCAATACCTTGTACATTGGAAGGGCTATGTGTCTTCCGAGAGGACATGGGAACCAGTCCGCAACATTCACTCTCCCCACCTTCTCTGGCGTTTCAATGCCTTGTACCCCGCTAAGCCGGGTGGTGCTGGCTTAAGAAGGCGACATACTGTCACGCTTCGGCCCTGGAAGTGTTGGCATCAGTGGAGACTGGGAGGAATTGTGCGCAGTAACCGGGTGCAGCGGTCTAGTGTACACCTAAGATGGACGCCGCATGTTTATAGGCGGTTACTTCCAGATACGCTTCGCGTTGTATCCGTCTAATGACCCTTGCTGCTTGTGAGCCTTGCTCGTACTAGCGTTTTGTGCGCTCTCATTTTTTCCTTGCCTACATTTTTGTCCGCTACTCTCCCTGTTAGCTTTATTTCTTTATTCCTTGTCCATGTTTCTTTCTGTCCTATCCAATCTTCCCGTGCATCCCTTGTGTCTTTCAGCCTTCGTTTCCCTGCGAAGTAATGACTCTTCGTTACTTCCGGGTTTAATCGCCTCCCGCTTCTGTCTCCTCTCTGGACGTTCTAGTTCTGGTAGCTGTACTTTTCTATATCCTTCGATTATCACATTTATCTAGGTGTTTCACCTGTACATCTTTCTGTTAGTGTTCTTACCTGGGTTTTTTCTTGCTCCGGTTTCTTCTGTTTCGGCATCCTCTTCCGGAAACCGCACTGCTTGCACCTTTCGCTTGTTGGTTTGGATTTTCCGATCTTCATTTTTTCTATTTTAGCATTTTTTCATACTTACCTTACTTTCCTCAGTCCACGTTTATTCTTTCCGCTTTCACTTACTGAGATATTTTGGACGCCGTATTGTTGCTGCAAGTTCTATCGGACGTTGCTTGGACGACTGTGTTCAATCCTGACAAAGGACCGGAGACCTTGTTCTTGCCACTCAGTATCAAGGGTGATCCTTGGAAGATCTACACAGCAGAGAAGAGAGACTTTTCCTTTTCTCCTGGTTCCTGAATATTTCTACCATCAAGGACATCACCTCAACGGTCCACGCTGAACTGTCACCTCATCAGGGATTTTCTGCCACATCGGCTTTTTCCCTGGACATTTTTTTGGGGCTTGCTCCTTGGGGTTCCCCCTGATTCTGTTTATTTACAGGTCAGGGTGGTCTCCGAGGGAGCTTGACCTTATTTGCACGAGAAAAAGAAGAAGGAAATTAAAGGAACCCGAAAGAAAAAGGTACTGGACGTCTTGAAGGAAGAATCAGGTGAGGAGGTGGAACGGTGTGGTATCACGGATTCTGACAGACGCTCCCCGATGTTCAGTCCAAACCTCTGCTGTAAGTAGAACTAAACCTCAAAAGCTAGAGTGTGTAGGCCCTGTATTCTTGTAGCGTTGTCTTAGCTAAATCCTCATTGAGAAATCCCCATCTGCCTGTGTAGATCCTTAGTCTATCAAAGTAAATCAATTAATTCCCCAGGATCTGTATTGTTGGAATTTGAAACCAACAATCTTTTCCCAGTGTTTTGTGAGCCGGTATAGTCCTAAAATAAAGCCAAAAGAAGCGACTTCAAAAGCCCCGTTTCCCTGTGTGTCCCATTGTAAGGTGCAAAGCAAAATTGTTCCCTCCCATTTTCCCATTCTGCTCCTATTTCCCCAGTTTAAGGTAAAAACGATTCCAATTTGCATTTTGTTTCCCCATTGAAATTGTGCAAACATCCCAAAATTGGTTTTCCCATTCTGTTCTGATCATAGACCTAAAGCCCTGTGTGTTATTGTCTGGTGTGGCGAAACACATTTTCCACTAGCATTCCGGTCTCCTCTTTAATGTTGTTGCGATTACGTCTTCCAAAATCTGATTTTCTTCTTGTGTGCAGACTAGTATTCTCTAAAAGCCTTGTCTGTCTTTCCAAGTATAAGCTGAATGAATTCCCGTGCATACTATTCTTCCTCATAGGAATTGTGATAATTTAAAAAAAACATTTTTCCCATTGTGCTGTGCCAAACAAATTTTCCCCTGTCCTTTCTGTCTCCCATATTGTTTCTGTGAGTAACACAAAAAACTATTTTCCCCTTGCAAATCCTGCTCCCTCCCACTGCCTTCCATTCAAAGGAATCAAGCACAATTGAGGTTTGGGGGTGAGGGTCGCTGGGGGAGCGCTTAACCATTGTGCTATCATTGTGTGGTGAATTGTTCTTCTGTCTGGTAATTTAAAAGGAAGCATTTGTGACAGTAGATCTCAACCTGGCACTTTACAGAAGTCATAGCGTTTTGTGTTGCCACACCATTGGTGGCTGATTTACTCTGTTGATTCTAATTTGATTTTAATAAATATATTAATAAATATCTTATTAATACATACAGGCATAGTTCTTAGTCCATTGTGACACTAAGTATTAGTTGGGGTTGTGTGTGAGACGGGTTGGAGGCCTTATAATAAAACAAAAAAAAGGATCTGAAGTATATAAATCAAAGTGTTTTTTATTGGGCGCCACATTCATTGTGGGGGAAGGAGATCCTGGACTTCCGTGTGGCATGTAATACACCACGACAAAGACAGCTGCAATTTCAGAATCATCGCAACATTAAAAAACTAAACCAAATAGGTTTTTATAATGCGACTGACGTAGTAAAGGGATGAACTATGAGCCTCTTACATGGGCATTCACTATAAGTTAACTTTGTTTCATGGAACTATATGCATAATCTCCTTTGGAGAATTGAGCATCCAACGCCGGCAAGGATTGAATTATGGATATTAACATGTGATGCACATGAAACAATGTGTGACATCATGCATTGTGCACATAAAAAACACAGGTTTTTTTCAAGATGGCTGCTGGAAAAGGCCACGTGGAACGCCACTGATGGAACCGCAAGAGGTTTCCTGTTAAAATCACCATGCGCGTATGAAGAAATATAAATATATTTAGTTGAGGGGATACACTATATATGGAATTGGAGGCTAATATGAGAACTAGGATTTAGAGACTAGAGCTATTATTCTAATGCCCCCCACCCGCTTCAGATAAATGTGGGCATGTCAAACTGACCGACTAAAACAAGAATTTTGCGCAAAGCTTGTGAAAGGCAAAGGTGGATATTAAAATAAATCTGGAATTAAAATAACATCTCTTAACATGAGGTATGTGGTGTCTGATATTGAAACATTATTTGTAAATGGCACATCTTATAATATATTTAAATCAGGAGGTAAATTGCACAGCTCCTAATGTCTATCAATGCTATCCCAAATTACATTGGAATGAAACATGAACAAATCAAGAAACTTATAAATAATTGATTTGAATAAGAGGAACAAGAATAATTAGGTAATTATATATTATCTAACCTCCAAATGTATCATTTTTGGCATGTGATAAAGGATTCATTTAGCTTGTACCACACACGCACACATTGGTGATGGTGGTGAGATGAGAAGACGTTAGTGTTGAAGGTTGATTAGTGAAAGTACACAGAGTATAGAAATAATTAGATAGGCCACTTTATTGGAGTGGTGAATATTGGAACAGATCAGGTCGAATTTATTGAATGTAGACAGTGTCGGGTTTATCTTAAATGGTTTCTGGAGGACATTTATGAGACGACACTGGTTAAAGGGTCGAGTAGAAATCTAATATTGGAATGTAGGAAAATTCTTGAACTAATGAGGTTCATGTTTTTTGTTTCTGTCTTCCCTCATTTTTCCCCTGTCCCCTCTTCTGGTTTTTCTCCCCTGGTACTTGCTTCCAATACAATTGTCCCAATTGTTTTTCAATGGATAATTGGTGCATTGTTCAAGATGCAATATTATGGATACAAATGTATTTTTGATATTATGCAGCCCCGAAGAAAACCTGTGAAAGGTTGAAACACATGTCAGCTGTGCTTAAATAAACAATATATATTGAGAAATTAGGAGCATCAACTCTTAGGATATTAAGTCTCGGGAGGATACCTCAGTGGCAATGTGCTCGCTTTGGAAGCAAGACGACACAGAGCAACACAGGTTCGATCCCCGGGTCCGTGCTTAGAAACCTCTGGGTATTAAGAGCGTTTTAAATAATCAATCATATCATATGTTCAAGTGAGAAGATTGTGGTAATGGTGCAAGTGGTCGGTTGGAAAAATTAGGTGTACACATTGTTCTAAAGGCTTCGGGGCTGAGTCTTTTATTTATTTATTTGTATTAATTGCATATTTATATGGCGACTATAAACAATGCATATCCATGCGCCACAAGACAGAACGGGTGGGAGGAAAGGGGAGAAAAGTGGGAACAACAAGTAATAACGGTCCTACTAGGCCTTGTGACATTCGGATCATGCAAGTGCAGCAACACGAAGTGCAGAGGGGGAGTCAAGAAGGGCTAGGCAAGTGCTATGGGGAACCTAGGGGGCAAGTTCTAAGAGGAGCCAAGGAGGGCACATGCTATGGGGAGACAGAGGGCAAGTGCCTGGGGATGACGGGAAACACCCACTAGTGTGGGGAAGGGGGTGGGCTGGACTCATGGGGGTGCTAGTCAACAAGTTGGACAGGGAGGGGACCCGGAAGGCCGTGCTAGGTCGGGCGGGTGCTGCAGTAGACTGCACAAGGGGGGCCTGGTGTCCTGTAAGACTATAAGGGATCAGGCCGCCAATCGAGTCGCAGCATACAGGGGGATTTCCACGGGAAGTCGAAAGGGAAGGAAGAAGAGAAGAGCAGGGTCTTGAGCTGCTACCAGAACTTAAGGTCAGGTCAGAGAGGCAGGGAGGCTGTTCCAGAGGGAGGCTTCTACCAAAGATAGAGAAACCCCCCCCCCCCCCCACTCTCTGCAGAGAAATGACGGATCTGCGGAGAGTTGGAGCTAGAGGACTGAAGTGCTCTAGCCGGGGGGTATTTAGGAAGAGAGTTGGATGAAGCAGGGACCCAGGATCCAGAAAATCTTGTGGATGCAGAGGGTCTTGAATTAGATCCTTGCAGCCACCGGGAGCCAGCGGAGATATATTAGGGCAGAAAAGATGTGATCCCTGGGCTTGAGGCCAAGGATAAATCTTGCAGTCCTATTCTGGATTAGTTGGAGGGGGCAAAGAGGAAAGAGGCAGATTGAGGAAGAGGCTGTTGTAGTAGTCCAGCCTAAAGAGCACCAGAGCTCTGTAGACATTGAGCTTCTAGGGAAAGGTGAGGAAAGGGAGAATGCCTCTCCAAGAATTTGCCAAAGAAAGAGGTGATGTACATAGGGCGATAGCCAGCAGGAAGGGTCAGCAGAAGGCTTCTTTAGTAGGGGGTGCACTTGGGAGTGCTTGAGGGGTAGTGGAAAAGAGCTTGTGGCAAAAGAGTCATTACAGAAATCAGCCAAGGCAGGGGGGAGAGAGGAGATGTTGTCCTGACCTGCATGGAGGAGACATTCATAGAGCAGACTACTTTAGAGACCTCATCCAGTAAGATGGGAGAGAAAAAGGAGAGTAAAGGGGACTGTGAATGGGTGGCCAGGGGGGGTTTGGAGGGGATAAGAGGAGAGAGGGGACAGGATGTCCTGAGTTTTTGTGGTGAAGTGGGAGGCCAGTACGGTGGGAGTGCGGTGAGACATGGAAACTGCAGTAGGATTGGCAAGTTCCTTACAGATTTTGAAAATTTCTGCCGTGCTATTGGTGGCGTCCGAGATGCAGGAATGGACATGGGCCCTCTTCTTGGAGCGAATGGAGTCGGTATTGCCTTTGGAGCAGGCGGCAGGCCAGTTTGTCAGAGGATGTGCAAGATGCCTGCCACTTCCGCTCAGCAACTCTGCACTTGTATTTCAGAGCGGCCAGGTCAGAGTTATACCAGGAGTTGCACTTGGAGGCAGGCTTCATGCGGATCCGCATGGCAGGGGCAAGGATGTCCAGAGTATTGGAGATGGAGCGATTAAGGTTAGCAAGAGCTGATTTTGTGTGAGTCAATAGAGGGGGTAGGAGAAGGAACGGACGTGGCGGCAAATGCAGTGACTGACACTAGCTTAATTGGTCGAATGACGGAGGAGGAGACTGGCCGTTGGGGCCGAGTCATAGAGCTTCAAATGGGAGGAGAGTTGAGCATGAATAGGAGCAGGATAGAGGTGTGGTTAAAGGGTATCGGACCAGGATACAAGGCGTTGCTAGCCAATCACCCCATCATAATAAGAATACTAAATCTGAAATTATCATTTATTAGCTAAGTGTGGTAGAGGCTCTGACTGGGTGCAATCCACTAACTTTGGCTATGGTCTTAAAGCTGTAGTTCTGGCAAAGAGACATCCATACCTCTGTACTGTTGTGACCAATTCCTTTTCCCTGCTTTTCTGGCATTCCAGTTGGGACTCCTTCTCCTTGCACTGATTTCTGGACTGTGTAAGTGCTGCTTCCAAGTTGGTGACAGATTCTTGTAGCTGTTTGTTTTTCTCTTCTAGAGACTGCAACTAGAGAGAAAACCGGTATGTTTACAAATACAAAAATAAATACTCCTGTGAACTTGGTAAAAGCAACATGCTATCATCAACTATTTCTTTCTTTAGTTAAACCACCCTATACACATTACCATTATAATTGTTGTTTCCATTCAATTAGTTTGGCGTCAGTGACACATAAGGACACAAGGAAAAGCTCACAGAGAACTGCTGCAACCTCCATGGTCTTTTGCCAATTCTACAAAGAAAGAGCTCAGGTGCATGAACTCTCAGACAACTGTGCTTTACAAACAAAGCCCTAAAGAAAGTATTTCTAAACACAGCAGCAATTTTTCTACCTTCTGAGGCACTTACTGTTTCAAGTGAAGAACATCTGTACTCCTTTTGGTATTGCAATGAATAATATGACACCATAAAATATATATGAGCGATATTAAAAGTCACAGCAGAGTTCTAGATTGGTAGAAAGAATGAATACATTTTTTAAAGCACCACATAACCCCGTCACTGTGTTGCTCAAAACATGCATAGGCCCCCTTGAGTGTGCCTACGTAGGAAATGCTGTTCACTTGAGCGCATGTTCCGTTAATGATGGCAGTATTATTGGTACTTACTACTACTTTGAGTTGGAGGAGGGTGGAGCCATAACTAAAGGGGGAGGAGGGTTGGTGGGAGATTGGGAAAGCCTATAAAGAGGGTTGTTTTCAGGCTCTACTCAAAGACTGTTAGATTTGGCATTTTCCTGCGGTTGAGATCCAAGTACTCGGGTAATTCCACACTCATGTTTATTTTTTTGTAAATCCACACTGGCTTAACATGTTTGAATTTCTTAATCGGAGACTGTGTGAAGGGTTGAACTGAAATAGGTAGCTAGTCTCTGCAAACTAAGAACAGGAGATGTGTGGTTTGTTTTAGGAGGTTGAGTTAAATAGAGCTTTGGTCTATAACATCTGGAGAATCTGCCCTTCCTTTTTAGGGGTAGCTCTGCAGACAATGTTGCAGAGGTCCAGGAGGGATAGAGCCGATGCTCTGGTGTGAGCAGTCCTGTGAATGGGTTGCAAGTACTACAGGAGCTTCCCTACGAGCATGGTCTTGGCATTTGAGCATTTGACACTCTTGTTTATTTGCCTGGGAAAATTGAAGACTGAAACAAATGCCCAGGTTATTTAATTTCACTACCAGGAAGGGTGGCGCATATGGCCTGAGGCAACTAAGAGGGGTGAGAGACCTTTTGATGTCACTTATGAAAACCCTAGTTTTGGCCTTGTTCTGAAATAGGCGAGTTTCCCTCTTCCGGAAAGGAATGTGTTAAGGGTGTTCGGTGACCTTATTGTGGGCTTCTAATCTTGTAATCAATTTGTATTTTCTCAGCATATATTTGGAACTAAAGTTGGTACTGAGCAATGAACTGAGCTAAAGGCCACATGCAGATGTTGAAAAGCAGCAGAACAATGCATATTTTTTGGAACACACGAGATTATCTTTGCCAATTGCAGCATGTTTTCAATTACATTCTGTTGGCTTTGTTCAGGCAGGAAATACATTATCCAATCTAAGGTGACCCTCAATATCCTACTCGGTTCTAGCTTAGTCAGATTAAGGGGTTTCTGTGGTCAAAGTCGTTCAAGCATTAGGGTTTGGTCTAATGTCTAGCATTGCTCGATATGTCTGCGGTCAGATATGTGAGTCACAGAGAAGATTGTCTCCATAAAGAACAAACTGCTTTGCGATGTCACATTTGAGGATCTTGCTGATAATTAGAAGTTGTTAGATGGGTTAACAGTTTGAGAGTTGTTTGGAAACTGGCAACAATTTATTTAGGAGCAGAAGGATTACAACATGTTATAGCTCAAATCAGGGTATTCATAATGTCTGTCATATTCAGCTATAGCATATCAATGCAATAAAAAGGATGGTGTACATTGTAGCTAGAAGATCAGTGGAAACGCTTACTGTGTAGACAGTGCAGGCCTGGCAAGAATTCCAGGTGGTGTGATAGGTTGGTAAGGGGATAGATCAGAATGCACAGACGTTACAATGATCGGAAAACTAGTTGAGGAGAAGCAGAGTCTCTACATTGTTGGGGGAGTAGGTCAGATGTATCAATTTATACCATTTTAGGTGGTTGGAAAGATCTTTTGCTACATTTATGCAGCCACAAAATACATAGGGAGAACAAGAGAGACAATGACATGGCATGAGACAGAGGGTAGAGAAAATTGGAGGTTTGAATATAGTCAGCCGATCAGGTTTATCTAGGGTGTGGCCAGCTCTCTTGGCTGGAACATTAGTATGGTGTGTGAAGCCTAATGGTCCAGCCCCATTAGATATCTTAGGATACCAAACAATGTGGTACTTGAAACGATACCTTCCACACCCAGTCATTTGCAGGTATTCTTGCCTCACCCTTAGGTTTCTAAGAGTGCCATACCCAATTATACTCCAGCATGTACAAAGGACACCTGCGTGCCTGTGTCTTCTTTGCTATCATTAAACGGTATGATTTTAAATCAAACACTGTCTTCCTTCTGCCAGTTTTGCTGCCTCCAGTCCAAAACACACAACTGCTCTGTGTAGCCCTCATTTGCCTGTACTTCAATGGTAAAAAAGAAAAGGCTCAAGTGGTTTTGTCAATAGCTGAACTCCTGGGTTCAATTAACTTGGCCTATGGTTCTCATAAAAGATTTATTAAAAATCAAAGTTGTCCATACAACCTCCTATCCAATGGAACTCTGTACCTCGAAACCACCAGTCTATAGGAGATCACATGCTCATCCAGAATAAACTGGAGACTTGTTAACTCACTAGCATGCTACTAGTCAACCTTCCACTCTGATGTTCTGATGTTCTTCATAGCTGATGAGGGTAGAACAATGGCAAGGATGCGATGTACAAATATTACACAACATTATAATGCTGTGCCATGGGATTCATAAAGGTTTACTAGCCACCATCCTTTCCTTCCATCCGTGATCCACAAATCCCAGATTACACATGCACAGTGGCTCCTTAGGATCCACTTAAAAGCATCTTGTTCTTTTCACCGTGGATGGCTCAGATTATCTGCCCTGGTCCCAAGCTATGGGATGGCCAGTGTAAAATATGTGTATAACGAGGGCACATGATAGTTTGTATTTATTTAGTAGCTTTTTCAGGCACTTCTACTAGCAGTGTTGTAAACAGGGCAACACAGAAAGCAGAGACAGTCTCGTTGCAGGGTAACTATACAGAAATCCATTGATTGAATTGATGTGGGCGACTAGGCGTGCAGTAGTTAAGCGATGCGTGCATATAAAAGGGGACTTGAATTTGTACAAATGTTACAAACATTTTATTTTGAACCAAAGCAGGACAAGTGATGGACAGGACAACACTTACAAATTTCAGCTCTACAGCAGACTAAATTATGTCTGACCAGCAAATAACTGATATGTGTTGACCAACATGCCAATGAATGATTAGAGAAATATTATGTAAGCAGTTCTGTCCTGAAGTACCAAATGTGATACAGCATATGAGGTTAAAAAATAAAACACTATACAGGAAAGTAAAACATCAGATTCCCAGCTATGTGAAGCCCAATGGTTGGTGCTAGAGAGAAAGAGGGAATTATGGGGGCATTGGGAGCATATATGTATATAAGGAGATTGAGAGTATCCGGCTACTTAACTGGACACCATTATTAAATTAACTATTCCATTTCCTTTTTATCACGCTTCATGCCGGACTCCGCCCTTTACGCACAGGAGCAGGTATGCTGCTTTGTGTTGTCTTGTTTCTCAGACGAGTGCATTGCCCTTGAGCCCAGAACATATTAGTTCCTAGAGGCCGCAAAAATGGCAGAGGTTGCACTATACGAAACCGCTTCATATTACAAGTGTGCTGCTACAATTCTTAGAACAAAGAAAAAAAAACATACCAACAGGGGAAAAACACCTACCTGTTGGCCCTGTCGTTGCACATCATCTAGCGAAGGAAGGTCTGCAAGGTATTTTTCCAGTGTTTCAACCCGATTTTGCTTTTCTCGGTTTTGCTCGGCTTCTTTTTGACATTTCCTCCGCAGGCTGCTAATGTATTTGTCTCGGGTTTTGATCTGATGAGAATAGAACATAAGCATATGTGTACTGTGACTGATACAGTACCGCAGTACAATGTAAAAACAATGTAAAAATACTTTCAGTATTTGTATGCACTTACAAATGGCCATTCTTTACCCATATCAACGTTTAGAACCTCAGAATCAGTGCATTTATTGAAAATGTCATCCTCCCCAGCCCCCCCACCCCCATGTCCATGTATAGGGGCTCAGAGTCAGAGCTCCAAATGTAGGCTCACAGAGAAATGTTGGTGCATGGGTGGGTGTGGATGCAGGGAGAGCGCCCTGTGGGAAGAATGGTCCTATTTAAGCAATATGGTCTCTTCCTCAAGGTTCTGTCCACAAAGCCACCCAAACCCAATACAATGACCCAGCAAGATGGGAGGAGCCCAGGCGCAATAACTGGAGAAATGGCCTCTGCAAGACAGCCTAAGACCTAACAATGGTATTTGCAGAATTGGTGGAGACCGTCACAGCTCAACTAGTCTATGCGCAGCAGTTTGCCATGTGCTCCATTTCCAAATAAAACTGACCCCAATACCTTGGAAAGGTACTGGTTTGTCGACTCTTAACTGAAACCTAGTGTCTTCTAGCAGTCTAGAATACTCTTATATTGCATTGCTATGGTTAAATACAGCTTTAAACTGGGAGGTCTCCAAGAGCTTAATCTACGTGCATTAGTGGAATTGGATGCAACAATCAAGGACACCAAGTCTAACCAAAGCTGCATGTTTCGCTATTCTCCTCATATCAACCGTATGCCACAGGGAAGAAAACTGGTACACTCATGCTCTCACCATGGGACATATTTACAAGGAATGGCAGAATTTGAATCATGCTGCATGGTTACATCATTATGAAAACCAGGAATTCCACCCAGACATACAGTAGTACAGAGATCCAGATATTAGTCAAGAAGTACTCCTCTCGGGGTGTGGCCAGCATGCGAGCAGCAAGGACGTGAGTCCCGTGAGCTCCCTCTGGCCGCCCGCGATATCCTGTTTAAATATCCTTTGGACGGACCGAATCGGCATGGAAAGACACCCGAGCCGACCTAAAGCGGTATGGCACGCCTGGAAGAAATCCTGACTCCCTGACGAAATCCGCTCAGCATCTACTTCGACAAACCCGGAGGCCCCCTGGGTGCAAGGAAATGCCTGCCAAAATGGCCGCCGTGGACAACGACTGAGAAAGACACGAGCGGACGAAGCACTACAAGGAGGGGAGGAGGGACCCAGAGCCAGCTCCTTCGTGCGGACCTGCGGAGCACAAGTGTGCACTGACCCGGCGGGACCCTAGATTGCCAGCTGGACCTACGCAGTGCCGGAGACACGCGCATGACTGGGTCGAGGGGTGAGACAAGCTCTGGCGCCCCGGACACATCCTGCTGCACCGCGGCCTTGTAAGGTGCTTCCCCACCGTGCGAGACGAGCAGGGGGCACCATGGGCAAAGATAAAACAAAACGGGGTACCACGAAAAGCACCATGGACCAATACGCAACTAGCACCCCCACCACTGCAATGGAGGTGGAACCACCGACTGCCTCCCCGCCTGAGGCTGGAGACCTGACATTAAAAGGACGTGATGGCCGCCATCGCTACTTCTCGCTCCTCAATGGAGAAAAAAAATGGACGGCATCTCAGCAGAGGTCTCATTCCTCCGACACAACCTCCAAAAGCTGTCCTCTCGCACAGGGGAAGTAGAACAGAGAGTCTCGAATGTGGAGGATGATCTTGGCGGGGTCCACCTGCAGCTATCACACGTCTAAAATCTCTGGAGGCACGAGTGGAGGAGGGAAGAGGGCAGATCACGCCGTAACAATATTTGCATTTTGGGACTGCCAGAAGGAGCAGAAGGTCCCAGTATGGAACTCTTTCTCGAGAAATTGCTGGCAGACCTGGCGGCACCGAAATCCTTCTCTAATTTCTTTTCAATAGAGAGCCCACCGAGTACCATCAGGGCGTCCAATACCTGGGGCCCCTCCGAGGACCGTCATCGCAAAGCTATTGAACTACCGAGACACAGACGCGATACTGCAGATGGCCCGATCCGGAGGCCCGACTACATACAATGGCTCCAAAATCGCGTTCTTCCCGGACTACACCCAGGAAGTGCAAAAAGCCAGGCAATCCTTTGAACATCACTTGAACGGTGCACTTTCCGTACCCAAAAGAGGCCTGGAAATGGGCCGAGACACACATCGCCGGGAACTGGGACTCGAGGATCCCGGAACCCTGGGGGCAGGCCCAGACTCCCGGGAGACAGAGGGCGGCTCCCCCCTCGACCGGAACCGAATGGTCCGGCTCAAGAAATAGAAAATTGACGCATTAAACCAGGTATGACAACTGATGTACACCCAGCGAGACTACACCAGGACACGCGCCAGACACTCATGCAAGGGTACTGTGAAACCCTGTACTTTGCCGTAAATCCATCAAAGGAACATGATGTAAGCAGCGGGCACGTAAGGGCCACCACCTACGATCCAGAGCTCCGTGAGGATTGTGAACAATTTGGGTGGTGTGGCAGAACGAGTAGAGAAAAGAAAATTAGGTAATAGTTATTAGTTAATGAGTTGACTGTCCTTTTGACAGTGGGTTGAATTTGTTATTTTGGGCGACAGATGCTTCAAGTTGGGTGGAGTATAGGGTGGGGGGGATCAAAGTTGTAATGTTAAGCACCGCACCAGTTCAAACACACGCATGGCAACAGCTTCCTTACTAATAAGCCACGCAAAACACAGGAGTACATATGTCTTGACAGATAACCACCTCACGCACGACCAATCCCTGAACAGGCCGCTGTATCACGCAGCATCTCTAGATACCCAACACAGCGTCACCATAGTCACACAGCTCAAATGGCATGGACCTCCAACATGAATAGAAATAGAACCATCCGGCTGATGACATAGAATGTAAACAGGCTCGGTAATAGCATCAAAAGGCGACTGGTCCTGCAGGCATTGAACCGAAACTCCCCAGACATAGCTTTCCTAACGGTGACGCATATCGCTGGTATAAAGTGCACACTATTTAAACGCTCGAACTATAGATTGGCATTAAACGCCGGTTTCACGATGGGATCGCGAGGGGCATTAATCCTAGTACACAAAAGACTTCCATATATACCCATTACTGTTACACATGACACGGGAGGCAGATTCCTACACACAACAGGAAGCCTCTGGGAACGCACTATATCCATGACTGCTGTATATGCACCACCCAATCTGCTAACCTCTCTGACCAATGACATTACGCCCCTACTTGCTACCAACACTGCAGATCTTCCACTAATTGGGGGAGACTTCAATGAAGTAATGAATGTAGACATTGATAGAACACATGTAAGGTCCAGAAACCCAGAAACACGCACTAAACTCGCCACATTCACTAATGCTCTGGGGCTGCAAGACGTATGGAGATCATTGCATCCAAACGAAAGAGAATACTCGTATCATTCTGGAGCACATGCCTCACTGTCCCGGTTAGATTATTTTTTCCTACCATTAAGCAATATACATGAAGCATGTGAGGCACACCTACTCCCCAGAGGCATATCGGATCACTCTCCACTCACAATAACGATTAAGACCAACAGATCAATCCCCCCCACCCAGTTGGAGATTAAATGGTTACTACCTAGGATTCCCAGAACTGGTAGAACATATTCAAAAGGTCACTGAATCGTACTTTGAATTGAATATTGGCTCTGTAGACAGCCCGATAACGCTATGGGAGGCTCTAAAGACGGTATTAAGAGGTGAGATCAAAGCCTGGACCTCAGCCCACAAAAAGAAACATCTAGAAGCAATACGCGAAGCCGAAATAAAGGTACAGAATGCAGGAGTTGAGCATATAACCCACGACCAACCCGTGACGCACCGTACGCTACAATTAGCGCAAAAACAGCTGCAACACATAACTTTAGACAACGCTAAACAAGCACACGCAGCGATGCGAGCAAGGGTATACGAGACAGGGGACAAGGCCGGGAAAATACTAGCATGGCTAGAACGTAGGGAGTTGGGCCTTACCCAAGTCAGGAAACTGATGACGGAAGGACCAGATCCACTGGTAACAGACCAGGACATAGCGGAGGGGTTTGCAAAGTACTACACAGAACTGTACAGAGCACCATCCTCACCGCTATCGACTGACATACTGGACGAAATCACTCTCCCTACTTTAAGTGTGCAACAGCACAACATATTAGAACAAGAAATCACTGAGGAAGAAATAACCCAGGCAATATCAGAACTCCAATCAGGGACAACCCCAGGTCCAAACGGCTTCCCAGTCGAAATATGGAAGAAAATTAGCGCAAATGTAATCTCCCCGCACCTGCTATGCCTTTTTCAACACTCACATTCACAGGGTTGCCTCACCCCAGACCTTAGGAAAGCCACGATAATAGTTTTACCGAAAGCGGATAAACCATCTGACAAGTGCAGCTCCTACAGACCTATCTCCCTAATAAACTGCGCGGCCAAGATACTTGCAAAGGTACTGGCCAACCGGCTACAGCAAGTTATACACACACTGGTACACCCAGACCAGTGTGGGTTCATGCCGGAGAGATCCACTAGACAGAATATATATAGATTACATACAGCACTGGAAAAATTACCTGGGCTGCAGAGCCCCCTGACCTTGGTGGCCATAGACTTTGAAAAGGCTTTTGACTGAGTTTATTGGGAAGCAATATGGGCGATTGTGCAACGAATGGGCATAGGACCGTACTTCATGAGCTGGGTCAAGCTGCTATATCACCTTCCTGAAGCGGTAACCAAGGTAAACTGGCATGTCTCATATCCTTTCCGGCTGGGTAAGGGCTCAAGACAGGGTTGCCCCCTGTCAGCTTTGCTATTCGTATTAGCGATCGAACCTCTAGCAATCCTACTAAGATCCACACAAACATGGAGTGGATTCAGGTGGGCAGAAGACTGGGAGGACAAGGTGTCCTTATACGCAGATGACCTACTAATATACCTACAGGACCCACGTGACTCTTGCCCTATCCTGACGCAATTGCTAAAAAGATATGGCATGTTCAGCGGCCTTCGTGTCAACTGGTCTAAATCCATACTGTTCCCAGTGAGGCAGATAGACAACGCAGTACAAGACGAATGCCCATACCACATTGAAAGGGAGCAATTTAGATACTTAGGCATACAAATTACACATAAACTAACAGACTATGTGCCCAAGAACTTACTCCCTATAACGTTAAGGTTCAAAGATGACGTCCAACATTAGATATCCTTACCACTTACACTATTAGGACGCGCTGCACTTTTCAAAATGATGGCTCTCCCCCACTTTCTTTATATATTGCAAAATGCTCCACTGCCTGTTGCGCCCAGTGAGTTTCATAGAATAGATCAAACACTCAGGAAATTACTATGGAAAGGGGGACGCCCACGTCTGGCACTCACGACCCTATTACTGGGCCTGTCAAATGGCAATAATAAATGATAAACTACACGGGGACACCACACTACCACACAATAGAATGCCGGATTCCAACCCACAAGAAAGACCCATCATGAAATACCTCTATTGCCAAAAAGACCGGGCTGCAGTCCCATCCATGCAGACACATATAACTCTAATATGGTCAGATACTCAAATACTTAGGCTGGGATGGAAAGCTAACCCCAGCACAACCACTGTGGAATAAAACACCTCCCGGAAGTGAACAAACTCCCTAAATGGCGCTCCTGGTCCCAACTAGGCATTACGAAAATTGGGGACGTAGTGAGAGAAAACAAAATAATACCATTCGAAGTTTTAGCTACCACTTTTACGCTTCCCCCTAATGAACAGTACCACTATGTGCAACTTAAACATGCGCTACAGGTCCATCTCCCAGATATGACAGACATGCCAGACTACTCCCCGCTGGAACGCAACCCATTCCCAGAAATGGTTAGACACAAAGTCACATCTACCTTATATAATGCCATAACTTCCTTCACCACGAAAGAACTGTCCGGTTTGAAGGCCAAATGGGAAAGGGATGTGGGCGCCATACTTCCTGAGGACTGGGTGGCTGCACTAATGTTCCCCAGAGAGGTGGCTATCTCCCCCAGGTTCAGGTTAATGCAACTGAAGATACTGCACAGAATGTATTACCCGAGGGTAGCACTATTCAACTGGGGGAAAACCACTGACCTGCATTGCTTGAGATGTAAACGGGAGGAAGGCTCCTACTATCACATACTGTGGGAATGTGCCGTCATCCAACAATACTGGCAGCAATGCTGCAGCGAACTGTCATGGGTAATGGGCAAAAGAATTCATATGAGCCCCAAACAACTACTGCTGGGAATAGAAGAGGATATCGTGCTAACACGTTATGAAAAAGCGTTTTTATCTACCACCTCTGCAATACTGAAAAGGAATACAGCGCAACTCTGGGGCTCTGCAACAGCACCGATTTATGAGCAATGGATGACAGATGTGGACATTTGTATTGCAATGGAAAAAAAAGAGTATATACAGCCCGGGGATGTCCTGAGAAAGTTCAGAAAATATGGCAAAAATGGGAAGATGTGCACTGAACAGTAACCTGTATGGACAGACTGTGCTAAAACCCAAGGACTCGTAAGGGAACCAGTTTGCGCAATATTAATGTGGTTAAATATCCGGTTATACTAAGCTCCTCTGTATGTGGAACAAGGTGTGGAACTACGAATGGGCGGGAAAGGGAAGTATTGGTTACCCCATTGATCGGGGCTGTATGTTTTCTTTGTGTTAACAAAAAACAATAAAATGTTATATTAAAAAAATAAAGTACTCCTCTCCTTACGCAATCAGAGGAACTTGGTTAAAGGTCAGGATTGTGGACTACTGTGCAAGGATTCACTATGCGATTGTTCTGATTTATATTTTAAATCATTTGAGAAATGTGTAGAATGAAAAGTGAAAGGGTTCTGTATTATTGGCATTTTATTCTCACATTACATGATTTTGGGGAACCATTATCAAGGCGTCTCTCGCTGAAGTAAGTAGCATACTTTGACGAATCCTTGGATGTCAATACTTCTCCCCGAGGGTGAGCCCCTTGCCATGAGGCAAGGGAGGTAAGGCTGCTACCCAATTGTCCCCCTGGGGGTGGTACTCTGGGTGGATCTCATGGGGAGGGCACCCCCCATGGGACTATCAATGGAGAACGCTGTATGTTTCCAATCCATCCCCTCACCTAACCCTCCTTTACACTTCCATCCCATGTACATGTCTCATGTACATGGTATTAGTTGTACTAAGACAAAGAAGAATAAGCTCCAGACATAAGCTTAGACCGCGCTCTCAGGGAAATACTGGGGCAAGGAGGAGGTGCAGAGGCAGGAAGAGCACTCCTCAAAGCACTACTGAGCAGTCTAGTGTTTCACAAATTCCTATTGGCCAAGACCAATACAAAATAGGAGAGAGAAAACAAGCAAGGAGTCGGACCCTCCCAGGAGTATCCGCGATCCTGGAGGACGCCCAGCGTGGAGCAGAGAGGAAGCCGCCGACCAGGACGTGAGAATGGGAGAAGAAGCGTCTGTACCCAGTCTGTAGTACACTGGTCAACCGGAGACCTGGAAGAAGGGTTAGTCTGATGGAGTGGAGCTTTCGAACCGCAGGGTCGTGGAGAGACTCGCCATCCATGCAGCACCAAACTCTGCAGAGCCGCCGCAGTAGTAGTAGTGCGAGAAGCTGTGTGGAGCGAAAGAAGTGCTTGCAATCGGCAAACAAGACCCAACAGAGACCCAAAAAAGTACGAGGGCTGTTGGGGGAGGAAAGGGGGGGGGCAAGAGAAGCCCAGAAACCAGGGTCGGGACCAGTGCTCCAGATAGGATTTTGGAGTTAGAGTATTTTACTCCCAATTTTTAGAATTAGACAGTAAATCCAATTTTAAGTAAGGAAAAATGATTTTCCTCCTTCGCAAGAGAGTAAAAAGTGTCTGGCAATTTGTTTGTAAAATTTTAACTTTGTTCAAAAACATAAGTGACAAAACAGCTGCATTTCAAAGTGGTTCTTAATAATGTATTGCAACTGTGGAAAACAATGTCCCCACACAAGAACCTTGTAGATGCATAGTACACAGCTTCATCTTCATGATACCGGGACACAAACTATGTTAAGAGTTACTGCAGATGCCAGCTAGTTACATCAGGTGATTCATAAATCAAGTCCCTCACTCTACCAGCATCACTTCTCTGCCTCTCGGGCCTACTGTTGCTGCATGGCACTACCTGCTTGACAGCCATTCCATGGTTTTGCTCCATCTCTCCTTCTCTTTGCTACTTTGTTTCCCCGTCTCTCACTTTGACGCTCTGTCTCTCACCCTTAAGTGTTGCAATACCACATTTTGAGGTCTGTTTCTGTCACTCTGCCTCTCCCATCTCTGCATTCTATTGTTACTTTTTGCTTCCTATATCTCGCTGTATTGGTTGATATAACTCCTCTTCCTCTCTCATTTCATTACTCTCTGGCTAGATCTGCTTTTCCATTTTCTCGGTTGTGGTTGCTACTCCTTTTGAATATCTTTCTTGCACTGCCTCTTATGTTATTGGCCTGCCCTTCTCTAGTCTTGCTTTTCTATTTCCATCCCTCCCCACCTGCTGCTCATCTGCGTTTTATTTTACTGTCTCCAAATGTCTCTTGCTCTGCTTCTATTCCTGTTTTGGATTGTCTAGTATGTTCTGTGTCCCTTGTCCCCTCCCCCCCATACACTTGTGTTCTTCTGTATTGCTGAGGTTCAGAGTTGCGCTTCCTCTCCTGTTTTTCGTTTAACATAGCTCCAATAAACATCCCAAAAGCTGAAAATGCCTTTAGGATTTAAAATTCTAGTCCAGCTTCACCATTGGGTGCTCCTTTTTAGATGTGTGCAAACCTTCTTTTGGCCATTAGGCTGGGAATTATAGAATTAGAGGCTTGTCTGACCAGATGCAGCACTTGCTTGAATGCAGATGCTTTACCAACATTGTATGCCATTACAAGTACAAGAGCCCATATGAGATGTGTGTTCTGAGTCATTATAGGTATAGCAGCCTCGATGAGGTGTGTATTCTGAGCCATCACAAGTATAGCAGCCCTGATGAGATGCGTGTTCTGAGCCATCACAGGTATAGCAGCCCTGATGAGGTGTGTGTTCTGAGCCATCACAGGTATAGCAGCCCTGATGAGGTGTGTATTCTGAGCCATCACAAGTATAGCAGCCCTGACGAGGGGTGTGTTCTGATCCATCACGGGTATAGCAGCCCTGATGAGGTGTGTGTTCTGAGCCATTACAGGTATAGCAGCCCTGATGAGGTGTGTGTTCTGGGCCATCACAGGTATAGCAGCCATGATGAGATGTGTCTGTTCTGAACCATTAAAGCTATAATGGCATTGTGCCCAGATATGCGTGCGGATAAATTAGGCTACTTTGCTTGAATATATAGTAGTCCTGTTGAGGGGTACAGGTACAATCTATGCCACTGAAAATATATACAGCACTGCTTCTACCTGTATACAGTATACCTGCTTGCGGTGGCTGGTCAGAATGGGAGCTAAAGTCCAGACCACATGCCTATCTATGCAGGTGGTATGCTTCTGTGATGAAAAGAAAACAAAGTATGAAATGCCCATGCTGCTGCAATTGCACTGCCTCTATTAAAGCCAATTAAGCAAAAATGCAGCCCTTGTTCAAGACCATTTTCATTTTACACAATAGTACCTGTGTCCTAAAACAAAGTGAAGCGCATGTTCATGATTCAAGATGCTTTAATAACACTAATCTACAAAATGAAGGCAGTTGAACAAATTGATCCAAACACAAATTCCCTTTTACATTACTCAGAAAGTATTATCTTGATAGAATCATTAACAGAGGAAAGTTCTAAAAAAAAATAAACAGCCCAGGACTTATCCCAGTTGCGTCTTTCAAGGAACTGTGTCAATTACTAAAGTAAAGAGTGGAATTGCAAGCTGCTGCTAGCCAGGCTGTCACCAGTGAGCTCCATGATTTATGGGGGTACTGCCATAAATAGCCTGTGTAAGTGGTACACAAGGATTTATCAAAAGGGCTGTATTGACAAGATTTCTGCGCGTAAAAAGGCCTATATGCACCTTATCTGGAGGGCTTGTCAGGACCCAAGCATTACTTTAGAGACTTCCTCAAGTAACCTGAAACACAATAGTACCTGGCAGGGTAGTGAACCAGGTCTATCACTAACCAGATATAAAGAAGAGAGAAGGGTCTGGGATGCGCAACGGAACAAAGAGGTCATCACAACAATTCTTCCTCATTGCAGTACCTGGTAAGGGGGTAAACCGGTCTGCCAACAGGGGCCTGGGACCCGCACCCAAATAGGAAGAGCATCGCAATCACTCTGGCTCGTCACAATACATGGCAAGGAAGTAAACCATATCTGCCAACACAGGCCTGGGACCTGTATCCAAAATAGAAGCTTGAGAAAGGCTTGGGGAAGGGGTTTCATTTCCTCAGCTTTCATGAACTGTAACAAAGAACCCAAGTAGGGCCTGGGGAAGGGAGTGATTTCCTCGGCCTTTGTGTACCATGACACCAAGAGAGATCAGGCAAAGGAAGCCATACCCCTTAGTGCTGTGCACCGTGAAGCTAAGAAGAAGGTGACCTAGGGAAGGGAGTAATTCCTCTGGGACTGTAAAAGTATTGCAAACATGTTATCTGGAGAAGGGAGACATTTCTCCAGGAACCCAGTAGTGAAGATAACTATGGGCAATAAGGAATGATGTCCGAATTGGAAATTTAGTTTTGAGTTGGAACTGAGAACTTTACAGCATCACAAGCTAGAACTTTGTTTTGTAGTTTGGAAATTAACTGAGACTTGGGGACGGGAGTCATTCTTTCAAGTGAAGTTCCCACGTGCGATTGGAACTATAGTCCATTGTCTAGAAGAAGGGAGCCATTCTTCTGGACCAAGATGATCCACTACCTCTTTAGTATTAGTTACAAATGTTAGGGACAGAAGTAGGAATTTTGGCACACAACGGTGGACTCCTCATTTACTTGGACATTGAATGAATCCTTAATTTGTAGAGGGAAGGAAAGCCCTCTTAGAGTTGGGGAGATATAGGTTTCCTCTTTATTTTGATTAAATAAAGGTTTATACCAACAATCATGCCACCTGTGTGTCAGTCTCCTACTTCTGCACCCTTACAATTCTCTCCAGTGACGCTTCTCAGTATAGCTGCTTGATCTTGGGAATTAAGAGATCCAAGAACTCTTTGTAAAACTCTGCCACTATTCCATAAGGTCCAGGGGCTTTACTTGACGTGAGGTCATGGATCACCTCAGTAATTTCAGCCTCCTCGATAGCTGCACCCAACAGGTCTGTATGCAAATCCTTAATCCAGACCAGAGTGGCACTATTCAAGAAAGGGTCTATATGAGCTGAAGGAACCCTGGTTGGCACAATAAAGGTTAGCATAATATGTCATGAAAATCTCATCAACCCACCTGCCTGAGTTACCAGGGCACCCCCTTGATTCTTCATTTACAGTATGTCAATGACCTTTGTCCCTCACTGAAGTGTCGAATACAATTTCCCAGGACAATCACTTTCCCCATATGGCGTGCAATGACATTAATTTTGTCTCAGGGTCAGTGAGGGTGTGAAACTAAGACCTTTCCTCTTATATTCGCAAATGCGTGTGTCGAATATAACCGACAGTTTGCAGAGCTCTTGCTCAAAATATCCATGTCCCTACTTACCCCTGACTTTTTAGAGATACACTTTTTTGAGAATATCAATGTCTCCCATACCAAAACAAAACTAGACAGATTGTGATGAAAATCTCTTTGATAGGAATTTGCTGAATGCCAGTTCTGGCAGGGCATCAGCTTTGACATACCGATGTGGAAGGTCGGAGAGGATCATAACCAGTGAAAGGTCTAATATTAGTGGTAAGTGGTCGGATAAGGTTTGGGGGGAAGACTCATACAGCATGAAATGGCATTAGAAATACCCATGGATATTAACCAGAAATCAATCCTTGAGGATGAGTCCTGTGCCGAGGAGTAGTACATGTATGCACAAGTGGCCCTCCGTGACATGCTTCAAACACCTTACCTCTCAGCATAAACATGTCCATGTAATGTAGCAAAGTCTTAAATGGCTGGCAAATACCACGAGGGGTTGTAGAGGATCAATCCATCAACGTATTTATGATCATGTTAAAGCCCCTGCTCTCACCACCATCAATTATGAGCCTCTGAATTGATAAGATTTTTTTAATGTTTTTAGAAAAATAAAGGAGAATCTTAATTCGAGGAGTGGGCACTCAGTGAAGCCAGTCTGCATCCATTGAAACCACCAGATAAAAGGTCTAAATTGTTTTTTTATATCACACTTCATGCCAAATTGCAGGACCAGTCATCAAACCTGTGCTGCTCTGCATTGTCTTGTTTCCAAGACAAGTGCTTTGCCCCTGAGCTATCCTCTGGGCCCAGATACAATAGCAATACAAACTTCAGTATCAGTGGTTAATTTAGTACAGTCGAAACATGACCAGAGGAAGTGGAATTAAAATTCCTCTAGAAGGTGAAGTCAAATCCAAGCACCACCAGGAATTATCTCAGGTGTTTGGCATAGCCCAAACGGTCCTGATTGGGTAAATGGGTATCCTGTAAAAAGAAAAAAGTTTGGAACACTGGCAATTCAAATAAACTAAACATTTTGTAGCCTTGGTCAGATTATTCACACCTCCAATGCTCCAGGAAGCTGTCTGGGCCAAGTTTGGAACAATAACCATGAATCACATAGAAAAAGAAAGGGTTATTTACACGCTTTCAGCGAATCTTATTAGTTGTGAATATCTTGTCATTGAGATGACTGAGTGTGTATACATCCCACTTGATTTCCCATTTATAGGAACAAAACAAAACGGAGATTCCACATCCACCACTTCCCACACTGGTATTTAGTTGCATGGATTGTGACGAATGGGGAGTATTCATCCCTTCTCACCAAGGGGGAGCCACTCCCATTGAGGCTAGAGTGGTGAGCCTTAACGGAAAAGTACTCCCATACCCAATGAAGAACACTTTATCTGCATACATGGGACTGCCTTGCATTCAAAACACTGTCCTCCCCCCTTCTGTTTGGCTGTAAGTAATGTGGAAACCAAGATGTTATCTGAAAACGAAGGGGCCATCACTTTAAGCTGACTTCTAGGTCATTGATGTGATCCTTCATGTCCTGATGTCTTCAAAGCCCTTGGGTGTGATGCTGTGTTCATTGGGTTCCCCACACATGCTTTTGATGTGACGTTTTATAACATTTATTTTACTTTGTCCACCAGATTAAGAATTCTTGCACCATAATGTGGTGCAATCAACTTGGATTGTGATTCTGTGTGGTGGTTCCGGTTCAGAAAGACATGCCATTGCAGAACAGGATGAGGTCAATGCAAAATACTGTAAACCCTAATAGTCTCTGAAACATCAGGGCATAGTCCTTTCACATGCCTGAAAAATAAGTATTGAGGGTTAGTATTCTGTTGTGTGTCAGAAAAGCTTGCATAACGTGGCTTTCAGCAATGGTGCATCTGAAATGAATCCCTGGAGATGGAATCGGAGAGCAGTTTGCTGGAATATGTATGGAAGGTTCCTGGTTTTGTATGTACATTTTCTAAACATTGCGGCATGCCAGACCTGGGGAGCGATTAACGAGTTGTCCATGTAAGGATTAAGGTTTATCATGAAGGCGCAAATGCATAGTACTACAGACAGGAGTTCCATGAAAGGTCTTGGGGCCATGTTAAGACTAAAGTAGTGAGAAATATGCTGGGAGTGGTCAGCCCTCATCAGGAACCTCAGAAACTGGTGGTGTCCCTCCTGAAATAGAATGTGGATGTAGGCATCCCGTAGATATGACACCATTCAATCTCAGGTTGGAGGGCTCCGAGAATTTCAAATAAAGTTACAATAGGGAACGTTTTACCTAACAGATATTGGTTAGGATAGGTCAAAAATACGTCTTATTCCCCAAGATGTTTTGGGCATGATAAAATAGGGGGACTAAAAACCCTTCCTGTGCTTTTTTCTTGAGCCAATTATATTGCTCCCCGGAGAAGGAGGTGGGAGATTTCTGGCGGGAGGTCTGGAAATGTCCTCTGTCTCTCCGTCTTTAAAAAATGTACCGGAACATTAAGAAAAAGCTGATCAAGAACAGCATTCAAGACAGTCTGAAATTACTTTGTCGGTATCCGAGTGGTCAGTAAGATAGTTTGTCCTATGGCCTCATGGGTAAAGTAAAGGAATATTTCCTCAAAGGGATCTCTACAGCGTTAACATTTCTGTTGGAAGCATTAAATACTACATACCTTTGTACCAGAAGGTTAAAGATTTAAAATCCTAGAGCCTGAGGCTCTGAAGGAAGCAGGTCACATGGTTCCTTAGGTGACATTTGAGGAGAAAAAAAGAAAAAGAGGGGGTTGCATCCCGGCTCACTGTGCTAAACAACTCCATGGTGATATCAAAACGAACTCAACAGATGTGAAGTCAACCAGTACTGGTTTGCTGGTTCCATTCCCACAAAAGGGTACTTGGGTTTTCCCACCTGAGGGTACGGGCGCTTTCTCAACAAGAGATACTCTTAAAGGAATCTGAGAAGTCCCATCGTGAACAGACCTGTGAACACTCCAAAACTAGACACGTTGCATCCACCACATCACCAATGAGAAGTGATACAGGGCCATATACCTAGAGAGATGCTGCTCCCCTCTTACCCACTTTGCAATCTTACAGGGCTTCACAAATCCTTCTTTGCCTTCATTACGGTTCGCAGCTGTGACATCAAAAGAAGGCAGCTTCTTAAAGACCTTGGTGGGGGGCACAAACTCCCTGGATGGTGGCTGTAATGGCATCGGGGACAGGCATGATGAGGATCTGCTACCAAGAACTGTTTGTAGTATACATTTCAGCATATATGGAGGGAGAGGGCGCTCAGGGTAGGGGAGCACCCACTCAAATGTTACACAAATGCAAACAGTAAAGAGGGATGGACAAATCATCCAAATAGGAGTGAGGAGTATCAGTGCATTGGTGCCCTGGAAAAATAAGAGGATTGCACACCTTCTCTTCTTTAATGGAGAAGAAACAATAACGGTGTACAGGAGGAACTGTGCTGAAGATCGCCTCCCAGAGCGCTAATCTCTTTCAGGGCCTGGTGGGAGAGGGAGTTGAAGGCCACGCATGTGCCCCAGCTTTGGTGGGGGCCCAGCCAATCCAATCACAAGGAGTGTGAGTCCCATGCCGAAAAATGGTGCGTACATGGCTGGCACACTACAAATCCTGTGTGTATCTCCGACACAAACAGGGGAGGACAGACAGGAAGCAAATTAAAAAATATTTAGGAAAAAATAAAGGCTGCCGGGGAGCACTCTGCTGTGTGATCAGCCTGTCCGTGCAAAATAAAAAGGACTGGTGGATGTTGCTGGTGCCAACTGACACAAAAAGGAGAGGTAGGAGGATATTTATACTGCTACACCAAACATTCCTCCAAACTAGGGAAACAACCCTTTACAAACATACAAAAAGTTTGGTGAGCAGTGTGTTGTTCAGGTGTTGCATCTATCGAAAACCAAATCAGGTATCGTGCACCACGCATCAAGGGAATTTTATTCTCCACAACGGAATATCGAAACATATAGCCTGGTTAGTACTACTCTGTAGACTTACAGAGAGAAAAAAATCATGTCATAGTATAAAACAGTTTTTATTCAATAATTTATCAATAGATAAAAGAAAAGAATTGTTCTCAATTACAATTCATCATTCATAAACACAATACAATAAAAACATGTAAACAATGCATCACACAACCTTAAACAGATACTATATGAGTTACAGTGGCATAAAAAAGGAACCAATATTGTTCGGGTTCCACCCTACAGAATACAAAAAGGAATCTATAGTTATAAGAAAATATTAGATTAAATAAGCTGAACAGTCTAGGGTCAGCTAATTCGCCCACACTGTGCTCCACGCTAAATTGCACCAAAGTACTCACACTGCATCATACACAATCAACCCGACATGTTTCATTCCTCATACATATTCACATTCATCTACTAAATTCAAGGGAAATTCATCAGGGGCTCATATTCAAGGACAAACACTATTCACAAGAGAACAATAATGTATATAGGTAAAAAGTTGAAGCAAGACGGCTCAACGGCCGTTGTATTTATGAAGAAAAGGCTAGGCAAAGCCTTCTGACATAGTCCAAGGCTGGTCGCCGATATGCACTGTGATTGTGCTGCTACGGTGCAGGGCCGAGCTGGGTTGATGGATGTAGTAAAATTATTCTTGTCACCAGCTCCTCACTTACTGAACAGGCCAAAAGAGGATGCTTGCCACCTGAAAACAATCAAAAAATAGGGTGTGGGTAAATCGAAGTCTCAACGTATGGACTTCAGTCCCACCAGAATCTTTAACAACTATGATTCTGTGGAGTATACTTAACTTCATTGAAAGAACTCCAGTCCCTAAACACATCGTGAGCCTAATGCCATTGTCATAGCTGAATCTAATACATAAAAGTCTTCTACCCATAGTTGTAAAAAATACAACAAGACAAAGAGGAACCACCATAGAGACAAGTAAGGGGGGGGGGGGGGGGGGGGGGGGAGAAAAACGAAGAAAAGGAGGAACAGGTACTAATCCACTTTATTCGAATTAGAATTGGTTTTATATACGAAACCTTCACCGCTCTCTTAATCTAACTCACCCCCCACATACACTTATACCTTCTAGCTTGAGGTATGATAACAAAACCCAACGGCCCACAAGGGGCAATGCTGTATCTAAGGTTCCTACAACATCATGCTTGCGGGGTATTGGAAAGCATCATGGTAATAAAATCTTGATAATAAATCTTGCAGCACCCACTCCTATGGTCAGGGGAGAATACTACAGTCTCCCGATGTCAACAGAGACCCCCTCAGACCAGGAGCAAACCAAACTCCTACGCGAGTGCCTACCTTCTTAAAATTGGGTTAGATCTCAGTTGAACTCATTTCAACGACTATCTCATTGTTGGGTGTAGACAGGCCTATCAGGACTGTTCCCACACAATTAAGAAGGACTGTTGATCAGGTCTAAAAAAGACAGAAATACAAAAACATCATAGACGTCAGTAACCTACCCATAGCAGTATAGTGTGCACAAAGTAGTTTAAAGTCGTTTAAAATAATACCTGTGCAATGTTAAATAGGTCAGTCAAAAAGGGGGGGGGGGTTGCACCCAAAGTTATGCTGGATTAGGTCGAGTCACTTAAACATCCGCCCGGCATTTAATGACGGTACACAATCCCAAAAGCAGATCATAATTAAGGTCGAAGCGACGGGTCCTATATAGAGCAAAGACAAAAAGGCAAAAGGTCTAAATCAGAACCTCGTACTTCATCAACCCAGTAAGGCACAAGATCAATAAGGAATATGTAAATAGATTACAATGCTGTTGTACAATATCAAAAGAACGACGGCTCTCCTCAAGCCGCAACCCCGTCCAGCAATTACCTGTTATTGAGAGTTTGAAATCTCATGTGGCCGAACGTCCTCGGGACGAGATCATTATACTCCCCTCATTGCGCTGTGGCTCTCGGTACGTATCGGCACTCGAATCCTGAAGGAAGCAGGATGTCCTCTAAAGAGCTTCCCGGAAAAGGTGCTTTTTAAATAAATACTGACCAATCGGCAGCATGGGTGTGTGCGCACTCGCCTATCAAGGTCGAGGGCGGGTTAATACTTTGCAGGTGTAAAGTTTTGCTGCTAGGCCTACTAGTAAATGGGATCCCTGGCGAGTTAACGCTTAGCAGGTGTGTAATGTTGTCACTAGGCCTGCTGGTAGATGGAGTCCCTGGCTCGCCAGATCCACCAATGGGCTGATGGCCATGGGCCAGCACAAAAAAAGAGAGAGATATGGTCATAGCGAACGGCGGTTTCCGAACAAAGGCAAAGCTAGTCTACAAAGAACAGAATCACAAAATGTATAACTGTCCTCTTACAATAAAATATTGTAACAATAGAGAATCGAAAGGTGTAAAGTTTTGCCACTAAGCCTGCTGATGAGTGGGACCCTGGCCAGTTACTGCTTTGTGGGTATGTAATTTTGCCGCTAGGCCTGCTGGTAGATGGAGTCCCTGGCTCACCAACTCCACCAGTAGGCTAGTGGCCAAGGCAAACGCTGAAAAAAATGCGCAGAAAAAAATATAAAAAAATACGTCCCTAACGAACGACGATATCCGGGCAAGGACAAAACTAGTCCACAGAGAACAGAATCACGAAATGTGTAGCTGTCCTCTTACAATAACATATTGTAACTAAAGAATAGACGGGTGCCTAAAGGTACAACCATCTTGACATTTATTGCTATACATGAGTAAGAAATTTGCCTCACTCAACTCGTCATAAAGTTGGTCAAAACAAGGCTGGAGTGGCATCACATGTTCACACATCCCACTCTATTTTTTCATTAAGCCCAATCTCAGCGCTGCGGGTCAGGAATATCAGATGTTGTTCCTTTTGGAGTAGCTTAATTTTATCTCCATTGCCATCACCAGTAGGATTGATTCTCAAAATCACGCTCCATTGTAGATCTTCCACTTTGTGAATGTATTCAATCCAATGATCGACTAAGGGGGCATTCGGAGTCCTATTCCGAATACAACTTTTATGTTCCCCAATCCTGATTTTAATCTTACGTTCGGTTTTGCCAACATACATACGATTGCACGGGCACCAAATCGCGTAAATAAGCATATTAGAGTTACAATTACTGAAGTGTTGCTGGCGCCATGGTGTCGGGAGGCCCAGGTTCAATTCTGTGCTCCTAAAAGTGGAGTTACAACAAGAACAGTGTCCACACGCCGAATGGCCAGTTAGTTTTGGAATACCCCATCTTTCGGGGAGTGTGGTCTGTCTGTTGGGTCTTAAACTCACGTCATTTCGTGAGATCAATTCTTTCAAGTTGCGGCTCCTTTTAAAGGCAACAATCGGTTTAGGTAGTGGTTTGGGGCCTTGTTGCAGAATATTCCAATTTTTAAGCAGCATAGTTTTGATTTTATTAGACAAATGGCTAAAGGTGTTGACGAATACAAGGTTATCATCTCCATCCTTCTTAGAGTCAGTTGAATACTCCAGAAGGGCCTGTCTATTGTTGTTCTGGGCACGTTTCTTCGCAGAGAGAGTTACTTTTTTGGGGTACCCCCTCTCGAGCAGTTTGGTACTCAGGGTCTCAGCTTCATTCTTAAAATCCTGTGTTTTAGTACTATTACGTTTCAGGCGTAAAAACTGTCCCAGAGGTAAGTTATCCCGAACATGACGAGGGTGAAAACTCTCGTAATGTAATAGGGAATTCCTATCTGTATTTTTATGAAATGGCCTCACACTAAGCTGATTATCAATGGGATTAGACATGATCGTAATGTCTAAAAAATTAAGTTCACAGTTACTCTGGGTAAAAGTGAATTTGAGGAACCGGTCTTGTAAGTTCAGCCAATCAAAAAATTGGTTCAGTTCTTGTAAGTTGCCTGACCATATAACGAATATATCATCGATATACCGTTTCCATGTACGGATATTTGACTTAAATGGATTATTTATCGATAAGATCTTATTAACTTCAAAGTTCTCCATATATAAGTTAGCTACGCTGGGTGCTAAAGTAGCACCCATTGCGGTGCCCTGTATTTGTCTAAAGTACTCACCATTAAAATGGAAGTAACTTTCTGTCAGTGCCATTTCGGCACACCAAAGTACAAACGACATCGGGGTCGAAGAGTCTGGATGTTCAGAAAGAAGGCGCTCTTCAAGCATTTCAAGGGAGGCTCTTTGGGGTATACTAGTATATAGGGCAACTACATCAAATCCCACCAGCAATTCAGTATTAGGGTCAAATGTTAGGCCTTCAACTAGATTAATCATTTGGATGGTATCTTGTACATATGATTCCATTTTCTGCACCAAAGGCTGAAGGAAAAAATCTGTAAAACGAGACAAAGGTTCCAACACAGAGTTTACTCCAGACACAATTGGCCTGCCTGGTGGATGTGTCATGTCCTTGTGGATTTTGGGTAAAGTGTAAAACTGAGGAATCCGAGGTTTAGAGGCACACAAAAAATCGGCTTCTTTGGCTGAAATCCAGCCGCGTTCTTTCGCTTTGGTTACTTTGGTAGTGATTCGCTGTTTTAAGGATAGGGTGGGATCTGCAGAAAGAGGTATATAACAACTGAGATCTAAAAGTTGTCGATTGCATTCGAGGACATAAGCCTCACGATCCTGAATTACAGTCGCACCACCCTTGTCAGCTTTGCGAATGACAATAAACTTATTGTCAAGGAGGCCCTTAATTGCTGCCTTTTCACACTTACTAGTGTTATGAAAGACAGCCTCGTTGGTACTATATGATTCCAATTTCTTAAGGTCAGAGAGTACTCTTCTCTCGAATACTAATGCCTCTGCTGTTCTTTCGCTGGCCGGTACGCAAAACGTCGATTTATTGTGTAGCCCCGTATCAACTTCATCCACTCCCGACTCTCTGTCTTGAAAAAACTGTTTGAGATGCACTTTCCTCATAAAAGCGTAGAATTCTTGTCGAAACAAGAAGTTGTTGTGTAGGTTAGTAGAGACAAAGCCCATGCCCTTCTCTAAAACCCTGATCTCATCTTGGGTGAGAACATGAGAGGACAGGTTCACCACAAGGCTTGCATACTCCTTGTTATTCGAGCCTCGGGTTCCCAATCCGTTTGGTCCTGATCTAAAAAAGTAGATTGTGGTGCCATTGCACCTCTATTCCCACGTTTACCTCGGTTACCTACGTTTCTGCCACGGTAATTATTACGTCTATTACCTTGACCACGTTTAGGACCACCGCGGCTATTGCTGGTATCTCCATAGTTACTCCCGTCACTCGAGCTGAAAGAAGTGTCACGGAAAGTCACTCGTTTCTTACTACTAGAGGCGCCCAAATTAGATGAATCATTGGGTTTGTAATCGTCTCCAGTATACCGGAACGCTTTCTCGTGGGTAAAGTTATGGATGTCCTTATTCAATCTTCTGACTCGGTCCTTTAGAGTATCGTCCTTAAAGGCTGACATCTCTGCAAGGAGGGAGTCAGCTTGTTTTTTATACAGATCCAAAGGGATAGCTTTCTTTATTTCTTCCTCTAGTGCTGTTAATTCTATCAGAATCTTCTCAGACATTTCATTAGCCGTGTCGATAATAAGGATCATCCAATCCCGTCCACATTTCGTGGCGACATAACTCCATTGGAGTACAAAGTTCTTATTATCCAGGAATAAACGAGGCTCGTTGCGCACCACGAGACCTTGGGGCAAAATGCCCTTCCTGAGGTATTCCAACATTATTGACCCATGCAACTCAGTACGGATGAGTCTCTTTTTAATCTGAGAGAGCTCATCCCATTTTGTAATGTTAGCCGTTACTTCAGCCGTGCCGCCCAAAAGTGAAGCTTTATTAAGTAGTTCTGTAACGTAATCGTCATTATAGCTTCTACAGCGTTCTAATGCCATAATGGAAACTAAAAATGTGGGAATAGGGGTGGGGCAATCAATAAACTCACGCTTAGGTGGTATAAAAGAGACCCGGCAAGGAGATAAAGAATTCAGCTATGACAATACCGGCACAGCAACTCACTCAAATGTTACACAAATGCAAACAGTAAAGAGGGATGGACAAATCATCCAAATAGGAGTGAGGAGTATCAGTGCATTGGTGCCCTGGAAAAATAAGAGGATTGCACACCTTCTCTTCTTTAATGGAGAAGAAACAATAACGGTGTACAGGAGGAACTGTGCTGAAGATCGCCTCCCAGAGCGCTAATCTCTTTCAGGGCCTGGTGGGAGAGGGAGTTGAAGGCCACGCATGTGCCCCAGCTTTGGTGGGGGCCCAGCCAATCCAATCACAAGGAGTGTGAGTCCCATGCCGAAAAATGGTGCGTACATGGCTGGCACACTACAAATCCTGTGTGTATCTCCGACACAAACAGGGGAGGACAGACAGGAAGCAAATTAAAAAATATTTAGGAAAAAATAAAGGCTGCCGGGGAGCACTCTGCTGTGTGATCAGCCTGTCCGTGCAAAATAAAAAGGACTGGTGGATGTTGCTGGTGGCCAGAGTCTGCATGCGGCATGATCACGCCCCACACTTTTACAAGTTCTGCCCCCAAGTTGAGGTTTTGTACGAATGTTTGCTGTACTATTGTACTTTTCCCATCCCAATGGGACAGACACCCCATGAAACATGAGGCAAGGGGATGGAACGTAAAAGGTAAACCCACACAATGATGGGTTTCCTGTAATGCTTTTTTCTTTGGCATAATCTCCAGAGGGCATACAGAATCCCTACAAAGAGACATCAGGTGGCATCCTTCCAAAGGAAAGGGCCACACGGCTTAACTACTGTGACGCCTTCCATCTTCCAAAGCTCATTGCTTTTCCTACCTCCACAATGGAGCACAGGAGCAAACAAAATGTGCTCTTTGCGGAAGATCACACTGCAGTGACTCCTACCTCCTACTAGTCCGGACTGCTATACTCATGAACACACATGGTTAGAATATAGTGTTTAAGATCACAAAGCACTCCTTGCTGCAGATCACAAAGATACACAATCACCAACGTTCTGTATATACCATGCAACAAAACGTCAAACAATATGTTTTGTAGTAATTTTAATGTTAAAAAAGTTGGTCTGAGTGGTATTGTACTGCTGTCTAATTCAATTCTTACAGTTATGTAGTTTTTATATTTCTGGCGTTTTCTCTGATTAAGGGTGCAGTACACCACTTTGCATTGAAAGGTTACTTAACCATCACCATGTTCCATGTCAAACTTGCGTCAAGCAGCAGCATAATTGCAAAAACAAAAAGGAATGTTTCATATTTTGTAAATGTTTTTAATAGTTGCAAAAACAAAAATGCCAATCTATTTTGATAAAGTCTGAATCACCTGCCACTTTTCGCCTAGGTTCACAGTCTGCTTTAACATTTGAGTCACCCAAAACTGGAAACAGTAGCAAAAGCACAGTAAGATGGACAAAGCAGCAGTTTGTGCTAGACACCAAAAAACCGCAAACAAATGGATGTTTGGTTTTTCATGTTAAAAAGCAATGGCCACACATTGGTACTAAAAAAAACAAAACAAATCCTCTCACTTCAGCTAATCAAAAAAAAAGGGTTGCATAGAGGAATAGTGATATAGTGGAACTTTGAGTCCTACAATTTCGTTATTTCTGTAGGTTTCTGTTAGTGATGAAAATTACTAACGCTTTTAAAACTCATGAAAAATGATCTAATTACTTGTAATTCGTTAACGAAGAGAAATCAGGAGGCAGTTGGTGAACATCAAGAGGAGATGTTTCTAAATCCTGTAGAGGTGGCATGATGCGGTATGGGGGGAACGAACAGTCAGATCGCTTACAAAGGTTCCAGAAGACATGCTGAGCTCAAGGCAGGGCATTAGAGGAAACCCTGATCTAATGAGATTGTCCCTACAGGGAACAAGTATGTGGCGTGGCATCAAGACAGGAGATGACCAGAGCAGAAGTACAGATGGCACACTAGGAATGGAGGCGAAAGTAGCCGACAAGGAGCCTTGCTAGATGTGAAAGTAGTCCAATCTCTTTGCCTCTGCCATCTTTTCATCCTAAGACTTTCCCAGCTGATAAGCAGCATCAAGGGCAGGAGACACCTGCGAAGCAGGGTTCGGAAACACTTTTTTTTAACTCTCTCCTTTTTCAAATAAAATATCAAATTGTAACAATAATTACAGCTTAGGTCCTTGTTATAAACACCAGAACTTGAAACAGGATCAAAGAAAACATTAAGCAGCAGTCATACAATCTATGCAATGGCCCAGACCTAGCTTAAGATACAACCATGAGCAAAAATCAGACAAACAACAAAGGCACCACAGAACAACAGGTGTGTTATCACCGACATCCCCCTCCCATCCCAAGAAACACTTTTAAACCTGTGACCAAAGTCCAAAAGCTGTCAGAATGTTAAATAGAAGCTTGTGGAGTGTGATGAATCTGATGGAGTCAGCACTGTTTTACCAGCTGCAGTCTCCTCCCATGTGGCCAGGGGATGGCAGCCACTACCAGATGCTGACCCTGGGGGCGGCTATATGAGGGAGGACCAGATGGGGGGAGACAACCTCCTGGGAGATACCATGACTTCATCGGATGAGATGCGTTAAATTCCCATTTTCCCTTAAGGATAACCCTCCCATATACGATAACCTCATGGCAGATTGTCATACGTCTCGTCATCCACCTATGAAGGGTATTGAAAACCTTTTCCCAAGACCCATAGGCCAACCTTCAAACTCTGATTTGTCTTGTGAAACTTACAAAAACGCCTTCTCAAGTTCCACAAGGAGCGCTCTAGTTGTTGGGCGCGCGCACACACCTGTGGCCAGGAAATTTAAAGAGCAGAAGCAGAGAATGCAAGTGTGCTGCTGATGGGAAAAACGATGTCTCTCTGTACCGATTGAGAGACTGAAGGGCTGGGTCCAGTGCACTGGAGCTGACCAGCTCGAGAGCCAAGAAGAAAGAAGTCGCCACATGAAGAGGACATGTTTCGGGAACGCCTGGAGCCGAAGATAGACACATGGGCGTTTGCAGGGGTTGAATGACAGCATCTAACACATCGGAGTCTGGAACAAAGCAGACAAGCCCAGCAGACACTGCGAGAGCCGTGAAAGCGGAGAGAAATCGATAGCAAGAAATAAAGTGCTGAAAGACCGTCACCGTCTGGCCGTGCGAGAAACCAGGACCAACAACAACAACAACCGGTGAGCCCACCAAGAGATACCGGGGTGCATCGGCGGCCACACCGAATGCAAGCGATTGTGAATAAAGGTGAGAAAAAAACAAGATATCTGGGGAAATGAAACGCATGTGAAACCCTTTCAAGTTTGTCAGTGCAAGTACATGGGAAACCCGGAAAATATACCAGTGTGTGATTACAACAAGCCATGGCAGGCGAGTACACCAGACAGTTACAAGAAAATACAGAAATTAGAGGTCCCGAGAAGAATATATCGGAACTAGAAAACTGTTTGTGTTAACCAGGATAAAAGGAGCCAAAACCTGGCAGGAGAGTATACCAGGTATCCTAAAAGAACAAAAGTAGAAAACCAGGTAGGTGTGCATCAGTGTTGTTGGTGGACAAGGAAGGCACTGCACTATCTTGCAACTTAATGGTTTCACAGGCCCCTTTTTAACCACTCGATTCGCAAAAACTTAGGTGCTTAGGGTTTCCTCCTGCACCACAGGTTATCTCTTCATCTACACCGGCAAGGGAGTATACAGATTACCAATATTATACTTTTACGATCTGACAGAAGGGGTTGCATATAACATGGAAGATCACATTTTATGATGTATTCAGTACTATTATTTATATATGGATTACGATGTATTAATGACCAGGTATTCATTGCATATGATGCAAAACCACACAGAAAAATGTAGGCAGCCGGGTGTGCATGTCAGAATTTCTCCAGCATTATTTCGCAGCATGTTTATCAGTTTTCAATTTTGATTACTGTTTCTAAATATTTTATCAATACTTCACTATCGTATGCTGCAACAATCACCTTGGCTGAGGGAGCAGTTTTCATTTTAAAAATCAATCCTTGGTTGAGTCATCAACACAGGGTGTTCCATTGTCTTCACAGCTCCCTCCCCTCCAGTACTGTCGTCACGTCGTTAGTTCGGTTTCTTAAATTGCTTTAGGTATTCTATTTCTTGTTTTGCCCATTACTTAATATATGGTTGAGAGTGGAGGAGATCTGCCCTTACACCTTGGCAGAAACATGGTCTATTTAAGATGTTGGAAATAGCAGTATGTATTTCCTACTCATACATGCTTCTTTTGATGTTGTCAATGTCTTCACACATGTGATGGTTAGCCTGTAAGTGCAGTCTTTTTGTATGGGGCGTGTTCAGTTATCTAAAAATGCTTACAGTTGGGGGTCAGGCAGCAAGCAGGTTTTGAGGGCAATGAACAAAGATTTGGAGTGCAAACATTGCCTAATTTCTAAAACTGGGCTGAAATGGGGCAAGGCTTTGTTTTTTGTTTTTAAGAAGAACAGGGCCTAGAATCCTGCTAAGGTTTCTAGGCATATTGACACTGTCTTCGCATCAACACTGCTGTGTTTCCACAAAGGTTAGTATGGTGTGTATTTGTGTGAGGTGGTAGGCATTTATGGAACCAAGAGAGGCGGGGTGTTGCAAGGGTGTCTCGTCTTCCCAGTACAAAGCAAAATATTTTCACATCTGTAGAAACACTCCTGTAGTGGGTGGGCTTACTTGCTACTGCCTTTTTCGACACCATGGGTTAATAATATTGCTTTACACTTTTTCTTTTTTAACGTCTATCAGCACATGGAAATCATGTATTAACCTCCTCTCAGCTAATCAGGAAGTTGGGGGTGCAGTCAATAACTAACATTGAATGCATTCTGAACCTTCTTACTTGAAACAGACCGGGAAACAATAATGCAATTCAAGCAAGGCATGATAGGGTGACCAGACGTCCCGGTTTTCCCGGGACAGTCTGGGGAAATCACCCTCGGTCCCAGGAGTTTCTTCATTTTAGAAACCCCGTCCGGGTTTAGCAAGGTTGGGTGGCTACAGTAATTTTTTTAAACACTTTCAGAATTTTGAAGTTGGAGGATTGGCTCAAACCCCCAACCTTTCAGGTACAAGTCACAACACTTCCCGACTGTGCCACAGAGACGGATTTGGAAATCAGTCTACAGCAAGCCACGTTATATCAATTAAAGTAAACGCCTGTTTTGAATTAACATCCTTAGATTCACAGACAAAACTGCACAAATGAGATCATATACATTTTATAGAAAGGAGAAGTGCTGGAAATATGACTGGGTGGTGGTTGTGGGGGCGTGTTGGGGGAGGGGCGGTAATTGGTGGGCTGCGATGGGGTAGTCCCTCTTATGTTGTTGCCCTTCGCGGTTTTTTGTTTGGAAATCTGGTCACCCTAATGATATCTGTTAAGACAATCCCTTTCTAGGTGTATCTATTTCACTGCAATATGCAATTAGACACACCAAAACGAAAGCTAAAACATGGGGAAATGCTTACACTTTCTTTTAGAGAAACATCTACTTATACTTTACACCTAATTACACCAAATGCACGCTCATTTTAAACCTGTTTTAGCTGAACTAAGTTTGCAATTAAAATGTCTAGCTTTATTTACGGCAACCGTGTTATTTAAATACTAAATTTACTAATACAGTTTGCTATTTACGCGTTACAATTTTAACGTTTTTTTACTTCACCAAACCTCCAAAAGGTGCATTGCTATTACCACTGTGCGCTAATAGCCTTATAGACCTCAACAGGGGTCATCACTTAGAATAATGACCCTTCCACAATTTATGAGTGGGCGGGTTATCCTACGATAAAGATCCCTCCCACGATCTATAAGTCTATTTTAATTTAGACTATGCTTTTCTAACAATTTACATGACTGAAATAAAATACTTGCCCTGTAGAAACCATATGCATATATACGGGTTCGGTTCAAGGATAATTAACCTCGGCCTACTACAGGTAGGAAGCCCGTGGCCTGCAAGTTTCATTACAAATGCCTTTACGGAATGACGTTTTTGCTTCCCTGTGTAATTTCCCTTTCTTGATTAAAATAACAGATTAGAGGCCTGCGCCGTGGCAGCAGTCGCCACCATAAAAGAACTGAATTATTCAAGCTCTACGTAGGTTTTCCGATTTTTATCCATGCACAGCACTGTCTGAAAGGTTACAGACACCGGCGTCAACATACGCGGTAGGTTTATAGTAATGGTGGAGCGCAAGCAAGGGCGTGGTTTGCACATGCCGCCAAATATCCAAAAGGCCTGATCACAACATAATACCCAGAGGCCGCCGCATCCTAGCACAGTTGCTCTACTGCTTACCCTGGAGTCTGACACTAATCCACGGGACATGTTATGAAACTGCTCCCGCACAAACAAACCCAGAGTAACCTTGCGTCTCTGACCTTCAATACCCAGAGTAGGGCGGCACCCCACGGGTGGATATATTCCTCAGTGGTAGGCTTGCTGTGAAGACTGGGCTCTGTCTGTGAATGGGAGTGGCCCCTCACAACAAATACTGGGTCTGAAGACAGACAGAGCCCAGTCTTCACAGCAAGCCTACCACTGAGGAATATATCCACCCGTGGGGTGCCGCCCTACTCTGGGTATTGGAACGAGGATTTAGAGGCCACTTGTGCCCTGCGAGAAAAAAACAAATAATTACCGAACAGCGTCATGGTTCCCAGAAAGGCCCTGGAAGGGCTCCGAGAAAAAAAACGAAAATCAGCATAGAAAATTGTTGCACACCATTGCTGGAAAGGCAGTGGACAGGCTGAGAGAAAAGATGACATACACAACCAGCCATGGCCACTGAAATACAGCAACAGCCACAGTGATCAGATGGAAGAGTCCACAGGCTGCAGGAAGAGCATTGAATGCTGAACCCAGAGACTCTACGCATAAAGAAAAAAAAACACTTGCAAGGAGAACGGCAGGCTCACGCCAGTATGGCCAGACCCCAAGCCAGCCGAACTAGAACAAGTAGCAGCAGCGCACAGCCAAGGGACAACGCGTTGAGACTAGATGGTCATGACACCACGCAGACTACCTTTATGAAACGTTCAACCCATACACCACTGGGCGGCCCTCAGAATATGGCTCCAACAATTTGAACTGAACCTACAGGCCAGGGACATCGAAGGGAGAAGGAAACACACCCTATTATTGCTGAATATTGGCACCGTCTGGTTGGTCTGTTTAACACGCTTCCAACCAGAGGGACAGCAGATGAGTACAACACAGCGAAAGCGGCACTAAATAACAACTTCAAGCCTGAATTGAACCCAGACTATGAGCGGTTTCAATTTTGCATGACCCGTCAGAGAGAAAAGGAAACCATCGAGGACTTTCATGCACGGCTCAGGGAGTTAGCGTTAGGATGCCATTTCCCAGACGAAGACTTTGCTGTCCGTCTACAGATCATCAATGGTCCGTCGTCAGAAAAATTACGCAGGGCAGTGTTGTCTGAGAGAAACATCCTTTTGGACCACATCATAGCCATGGGGAGACTCCGGGAGCGCACCGATGACCAGGTGGCGGTAATGGAAGCAGCAATGCAGCGACTAGTAATCGACAACACGCAAAAGGAGGAAGTAGTAGCAGTGGTCCGAGGTCGACAAGAGGAGAGGCGACCCACCAACACGGGACCAGGATGCCCGTCGAGACGGGTTGACACATGCAAGAGGTGCGGAGGACCCTCGCACAGGGGAGAACCATGTCCAGCTTTAGGAGTGACCTGTCAGAAGTGTAAAAGACTGAATAACTTTGCAGCCGTATGCCTGAACCCCACACCTCCAAGGGATCCAGGACGACAACATACCTCGAGCTGGCAGCAAAGGAGGAAGAGGAATAGCGAGAGCGGTCGTCAACACGCAGAGATCGCCCAGCAGTAGCAACACAAGAATCCTCAGATGACGAAATGTCCCCAGATGGGCGAAATAAAAGAACCAAGGACGAGAACATTGAGTCCACATGATTTCCGCCATAAAACCGACAAAGAACAATCGAAAAGGCAGGAAACCGAGGCGACCATCCTGCACCATCCTGTCCGATGGAACCCCCACCAAAGTGGTTCTAGACACAGGAGTGACTGAACATCATGCCTATTCATACCTTCAACGAACCGAAGCAGAAGCTCAAAAACAAGCGAGTATGTTCCGCGTATAGGTCTAGGAAGCCACTACCTGTAGCAGGATCATTCCTATCTGCCCTGGCGCATAACAGAACCACACGCCAGGCCAGGGTATACGTAGTGACACAGGACTAGAAACACTGCTAAGCTGTCGCTGCAAAACTACACCTAGTGCACTTTGCATTTAGCATCAACCCACCAGAGATAGACATCCTCCTAGCAAAACACCAAAAAGTATTCCAGGGAATAGGATGTCTCAGCAGAAGAAGAATAAAACTGCACATTGACCCAACAATTGATCCCAAGGCAGTGTGGCACCGCCGTGTCCCTTTCCACATGAGTGAGGCTGTCGAGAAAGAGTTGGAGAAGCCAGAGAAGCAGGGGATAATAGAGAAAACATCTGGCCCAACCCCATCGATACCTCCCATGGTTGTCGCCCAAAAACCACAGCAACCGAATGCAGTGAGGTTATGTACTGACATGCGGCTGCCAAATGTATCCATCGGTCGAGAACGCCATATCACCCCTACAATCGATGACCTAACGAGAGCGAAACTTTTTTCAGCAAAATCTATCTACGATCCGGCTATCATCAACTATGCTCGCCCAAGAATCCAGACATATAACAACATTTATATGAAGCCCGTGAGGAGTCAAGGGCGCGCTGTTGTCGGCTGTTCGGCTGGAGGCTCAATCTGGTGCCCTGCTGGTGCTTTTGTTACCTGTGAAATTGTGCATCTGTGAAATCATCTCTAAATCCTTCGACCCGCTCCATTCGCGTAAGTCTAGCAGCATATCACCATGAGCTGCTAGCAGTTTGACGCGAGCGGGCCCTGTGACTGCCTGACCATGTGACATCGGTCACGTGACATTTGAGACACACCCCCAGGAAGTGACACACAAATACAGTGCAGCGCGACCCTTGCGGCGTGAAGCCTGTGAGGAGTCAAGGGTGCGCTGTTGTCGGCTGTTTGCGGCTGGTAGCGGTGGTAAGTACTCTCTGAAGAGTAAGAACTCTTCCCCTTGATCGAATCACATTGGGGCCTGATGCAAATAATGGAAAGCCAAAAACCAAGAACCAGGCTACAAGGGAAGTTAGAAGAATCCCCTGCACATATATCCAAAATCATTGTCCCTCAGACGACATCTGAGGCACTTACTCCTAATGAGGATAATAAAACTGAAGACTTAGCCACACATAATAATGAACTAATCACAAATAAAAATTCAAATGCAACACTGCTAGAGGAACGTGTTCCCCAATCCCTGAAAGAGCAGTTTCCGAGTATAGATAAATTAATTGAAAAACACCCAATGGATTCTAGTCGTCCTTATAAAACGTAAGGACCAAAAAGAGTCTCCTTTGCACCAGGTGGAAATGAACCAATCGATGCCGCCAAACTATGACTCTGAGATTCTAGATCTTGATGTCCCAATAACAAATGGTAGCCACAGAGTCTTACGAGTGGTGCAGAGCAACGTGAGAGCTTCACCAGATCAACCAGGAGATATAAAGAGGACGAAACAAGGTGAAAAAGAACCCTTTGTTACACCGTCGCGACAAGAACGAGCTAAAGCGGCGAAATTACATTGGCAATCTACTTACTCATCAGTACAAAACCATAAGAGTGATCAAAGCAAAACTGCATCACGCAGAACTGCTCGACTTTCGCTCGATATCACTGAAATTGAGGCCATAATGGAGTCTCAGGAAAAACTAAATGAAACTTTTGCTGGGGTAAATACCCCAAAGCATCTAAAAAACATCAAGACCTCAACACCAATTATGCGACCAAGATCGAGCTCACTTGGTGACAAAAAGACATTTCACTTGACTAAAGTGCTAGATAAGCCCAGGATGGAAGAACCGTATGCCTCCCTGGAAAAAAAAGGTACAACCGGAACAGCAAGAACATGCATCCGAAACCCAACAAAGAATCCCAACAACCATGCTAGATTTGCAAAATACGTTGGTTGCAGTCCTGTCAACTGCTATGATTCTGTTTTTGAAGATTCAAGAATATATGGTTGACGCTACTAAAGACCAGGCAACGCTGCTGGCTATGATAATGATGAAACAAACATATGTGGAAACATTTATAAATACCATTCAAGATTGTCTAAATCAAGAAGCCGAAATATCCAGACTATGGCAATCTCATTTGGCAGAACTCGCAAGAGTCAACCGGGTAGCTAAACAGAACCTCTTGGAGACTGTATAAACCCTGACCAGAAAATTGATGGAAGAGAAAATGAAAAAACAGCCGTATTTGTTAGAACACAAACAATACGCAACATGCCATACACAAACGGAATCAAGAGATAAAATAGAAGATAAAGCAGATCAAAATGCTCAACATGAGACCCAATTGATCCCAATGGTCCCAACAAACTTGATTATATCCGCACACCCAGTCAATACTGAACCGATGTGTACCCCGTTTGATATATTTGATCTTACAAAACGTGGAATTGTAGGACAAGAGCCGACAACTAGACCTAAAGGCAAAAACACAACTAAAAGAAATCAAAATGGATCGCGTGCATTTTTGAGAAAAATAAATTTAATACACAAAGTATTACCAGAGGACGCTAAGAAAAATAAACAGCCGACTCTTAATCAAAAAGATATTCAACAAAAAACTAAAGAAGCTAAAAAGATGATAACACACAGAGAATACCAATGTTGATGACAATGTAATAACCAAACCATTGGATGCACTCCTGGAGATAATTAATAAAGATACTCCTGCCCAACTGGAAAATCCCACTCCTATAATTGATCTATCAACAGCTGACGATATGAGCGATTATAATTTCATATCAATCAACTCTCAAGATAACACCTTGATATTGGTTGATGAATATCATGACACAGCAACCGTACAAATGTTAATGGAATCTCACGAAGAAGAGGCAGTGGGACCTAGATTTGGAATACTCAATTTCAAATGATGAAACGTGGTTAGCAAGTGAGATGCTTCCTGAAGCTAGTATCCTTAAAAGTTTGGTTCCCCAACCCAGTCCAATTTTAATTAGACCTAAATTTCAAAACCCAAACGACACAACAGCTGCCTATAGAATAGCTTTATATCCAATGACAGAATACAGAAGATCCGGTAATAATGAATAGAGCAAACGTTTTACGCCTGTTTAAAGCTATTCCACAACTGGAGAAAATAAAATCGGATGATTTGGACCTAGTACTTTTTCCAAATAAGCAAGACATGGAAGAGGTCCAAATTGATTTTTTCAAGCAGGATATATTCCAAAAAGTTCTAGCCACGCACTATCAGTTTGAGAAACTTGGTTTCGACGTAGAGGAAATCTTTGTCACAAGGGCGGCAGCAGAAAAAAAGGAAAAAAACATGGCTCCCTTTAAATACTATAAAACAACCAACAAGGAGGAACGGACCAAAGGGACAAAGGTTTCTCAAAATTATAATATAAAACCAAGGAGGCACGCGGAGGATGATTTGTTGCAGCACCCCATATGGCGTGACTATCAAGAGTCCCCACACATGAAACCAAATTCAACGTCCCAACAAACTGGTAACAAAACCTATTTATAACAATCAAATAGGAATGTAGCCCAAAAGGATTCAATAGCACTGGGATCGTGGAATACAAGAGGAAACAAACACCTCCTAGAAAAACACTAGTCCTGCTGAATCTAGATATCATACGTTTGCAAGAAACATGGATAATGGATGAGGTAAATTTGCGATGGATTTAGTACCCTAATCAATCCGGCGATTGTAGCCCAACTGGGTAAACCAGCATCAGGTATGTTGATTCTAACAAAAATAGTTCCCACATGGACAATCTTAACAAGTAAAAATATTCATCCGTGGGCACAATATGTAACTATTGTAATTTCATCAGACAACAAGGACGTTTCACCTGCTGTCAAGGACAACTATGCGATATCCATATTTAATATATACTGGAACCCAAAGGCAATGTCGGAGACGAGATTCATTGATTCGATATTTGATGAAATTGACAATCTGGCCATTACTAACAGTGAAATGGACTTAGTTATAGTAGGAGACCTTAACTTTCATTTATTCGATAAAAAAGGTGGAAAGCTAGAGTCCACCGCACTCTCAACTAGAGCAGCAAAATGGATGAGAGAAGCGAACCAGAGGAACCTCTTCTTAAGTACCCAACCAACAGATACACAAGTTGGTAAAGGTGTACCTTCAGTAAGTGAAACTTCCAACTCAATCATTGATTTCATATTTATTTCAGAAAGAATCAATAGATTAATTTTTTCAACAGCCAACTTGTCTCAGAAGGGTAGCGATCACCATTTAATACAGATAGAATGGGCCACTCAAATAAGAACCAAGCAATGCCTTATACTCCCAGACCTGGAGCTAACAAATGGGATGAATAGACTCAGGATAAAACCGACCCATATGGAGGAAATAATCGCAACCTTTGAAGATGAACCAATACAAGATAACATAAAAATGGAATACGGTTGGATACTAGAAAAATATCAACAGAAGGGTGAAAAGAAGATCCAAAAACAAATACACTCCCACTACTTCAATATTGAAATTCAAACAAAAAAGAAACACTACAAAGTCCTACGAAAACTGCGGAAAAGCAGGGGACCTAATTTTGAAATCGAAATAAAAAAAGCAAAGAACAAGCACTCTAATGAAATAAAAGCGATCAAAGCTTAATTAAAACCGAATGATACAGAAGCGATCTTGAGAGCTCTTAAAGAAAAAAATATGCAAAATTTATGGTCAATGTTAAACATGTCATCGGCTAATCAAAACATGATCGAAGAAGTTGATGCAAGCAGATGGGAGAAGCACTACTCAATATTATATCATAATACGGAACAGACAAGTATGAAGTGTTTAACACCTGATGATGAGCCTTGGGACCTTAAATGGGAGAATGAAGACATTAATAATACCATCAATTGTCTCAAATCCTCTAGAACTCCAGGACCTGATGGATTAGCAAATAGCGATCTAAAAAAATCCCCAGTCCAGTGGGCCAAGTTCATGAGCCACTTATTAAGATTAATTGCTAAAACGAAAAAGATACCTCATACCTGGACGACAGCGGTCTTGATACCAATCTTCAAAACTGGAGATAGAAAAGATCCTGCTAATTACAGACCGATAGCTTTACTGGACCCTTTGGGAAAACTATTTGCTGGTTTCCTTAAAACAAAGCTGACTCAATGGGCAAGAGATAACAACAAAAAAGCTATAAGACAAACAGGATTTTTAAAACAAATAGGCACCAATGTCAATCTCCTATTGCTGAAAATGTTGAAATATGAAGCAATGCTTAAATCACAACAACTTTATGCCATCTTCGTAGATTTAAAAACTGCCTCCGATTCAGTAAATAGACAATTGTTATGGGCTAAGCTAAGACAATGGGGTTGTCCGCCAAACATTCTGAATCCTGTAATAGAATTATACTCTAATACGTCGATATGTGTTCGATTGACGAAAGAGGGAAGAGTAACAGAATTTATTCCATCGGAAAATGGATTGAAGCAAGGCTGCCCATTGGCTGCATGTCTTTATAATCTCTTCACGTATGACTTTGGAGAAGAAATCCAAAACAACTTTGAGAATCCACCAAAAATCAATAATGAATCAATCCAAACGTTAATCTACGCAGATGACATTATTATTTTGGATAAAACATTAAAAGGATTGCAACATACAGTAAACAAAGAAGAAGAGTACATGATGGTTAATAAGTTACAAATTAATATTGACAAGACAAGAATAATGACACTGATTAATTCAAAAGCAAAGAAACAACCTAAAATGAAGATTCAGATAGGAAATCAAGTGCTCCTGACAACCAAAACAATCAAATATCTGGGCGCAATAATCAATCCATCATCAAATGAAGCAGAATGGCAACAGCACATTGAAGGAAAAGCAAGAGCTCTGGCGAAACAAGGATGTTTCTTTCATGCAAAATACGGGACATTTTCTCTGAAGGCCACAATTTTTCTGTATAGACAGAAAGTAATCCCGATCCTTACATATGCAAGTGAGACAATTGTCAATCAAAACATAATGAGATGGTCGTACTATGAAGCTCTGTTTTGGAGGAAAACCCTTGCCCTGCCGCAATCATTTCCAATGACCAGTTTAAGATTTGAATTAGCACTACAATCAGTTCAATCGATATTATTGTGGAAGCAAATGGACTTGCTAAGAAAAATCATGTCTGAAGAAATACCAGCTTTGGAGATTCTAAAAGAAAAAAAGGAAGCTGTCCAAATAGCAGCTCTATTGAAATGGTCAAATGAAATTAAAGCGAAAATGACAGCGGAAGATATCACAGACGAATTGTTACTTAATAGACCACAATACGCAAAACGCAAATTACAAATGAATGATTGGCTAAGAACAATAGAAGCACAGAAAACTTTCAAACGACACCTACACTCAGAAACAGAGGTGAGGGAACTTAACCAATTACCTAAATACTTAGTACAATTCCCCCAGTGGCAGTATTCGTGACCTGTTTCTGCATTTTCGATTGAATATTCTCCCGACCTGTGAATATCAAGCGCTGATAGGCAAAACAAACAACAAATCCGACGCCTGTCGCTTTTGCAAGTTAATCAGACCAGAAACCCTGTTCCTTGTGATTATGATATGTCCGGCCTTGAAGGAGAAAAGAGACTTATATAAAGACTTTTTCAAAATTTCTGGCAAACAAGCAACTACAGAGGAAAGATGGGCGGATCTCCTCGAAGGAAGCAATCAACGATTGATATTCACCGTCATCAAATTTTGGTCAGACATTACTAGTGGAAATATAGTTGATTAAGTTGAAGGTTCTTTTCTGCTTTATTGATTACGTGCAGACAAATGAAAAGTATGTTAATTCAAACAAAACATTTTAATAAAAAAAAAACATTTTCATCACATCTGGGACTACGAAGATACAAAAGGTTAAACTTTGGAATATCCTCTGCGGCGGAGGTCTTTCTGAACGAAATCAGGAGAGTAGTCAATGGCCTCGCCGGAAGCACCAACATCAGCGATGACATCCTAGTGTACGGAACCACGACAAGAAAACGCCATGAGCGGCTAGCCGCAGTCCTGCAGCGCAAAGAGGAGTCCGGCCTCACATTACACGCAGAGAAATGCAAATTTAACAAATGCGAACTGAATTTGTTTGGATATATGCTCAACTCAGACTGTGTATCGCCCGACCCGGCCAAGGTTTCCGATATCAAAGGAGAGAATCCCCCCCCACATCGGCGTCAGAAGTAAAAGCTTCATGGGCATGGCCGCTTACTGCGTCAGGTTCAGGTTCATCCCCGACCTAGCCACCTTTGCAGCACCACTGAGAAAGCTTACCAACCAAGATGGCATTCTTCGATACTGACCACACCACAGAACTGCTAGTGGAGGCCAGCCCCATGGGGTTAGGAGCTGTGCTCACCCAAGTGGACCAAGAGGGCACTGTTTACCCAGTTGCTTTCGCCAGTCGAGCATTAACAAAAACCGAACAGAACTATGCCTACATAGAAAAGGATGCCCTGGCGATTCTCTAGGGCTGCCGTCACTTCCGGGTATATCTTCTAGGACAACCAGCAAAAGTATTCACGGACCATAAACCACCGATATTCAAGGGATCGGCACCACACTACCCAGAGCGGCTGGAAAAGTGGATGCTCCAGCGGCAGCCGTTCAATATTGACGTTTTCTATACAGTCGGGGTGGACAGCCCGGCCGACTACCTGTCTCGCCACCGACACTGTGGAGAAAACAATCATTTCCTGAAACGCCAAGCAAGGATCCCCCAGTGGACCCTGATCTACAACCAAGGACGAGCCACAATGTATCCCAGCAAGCAGACACAGAGCTACCAGTCGACCAAGCACAAGATCCCGTTGCAGGCCTCAATGTGACTGGACTACCGGAGAGAGCACACACAAGATACCGATTCAGAGAGAAACGCAACCCTTGACCCGGCTACAAGGATACGTACTACAAGGGATCTACCACTGGGGTCCCGAGGTGAGCGAAGCCCAAGGGGTGGAGGAGAAGTGGAAGAGAACCAGTAAGACAAGAAGAATGTAGTGTTTCAAATATTCCAAGTTTGGGAGGAATGTGGTGTATTCAAGGTTGCCCTGATCACGTGAGTGAGGGGAGACCCGCACCACGTGATCAGGGTGGAAATTAAGGTGTCTTTGCCCCGGAAGGGCTAAACAGAGTAACTCAGCAGAGCAGCGAGATGTGTTCAACTGTTGCTCCCAGCAGAGTGTGTGCGAGCGTGGGCGAATGCGATCTGACCTGCCCGAGTGCACCAGGCATCGGATATAACATCATACATGACGCAGAGTCCCATCAAGAAATCAAGCGTCCAGTAGGGCAGTCCAACCCTGGCTGCACACAAGAGCCTCACAGAGCAAGGCAAACTGGTAAGTCAGAGGCAGGGGGGTGGGTGGAAGTTGGAAGAGTTAAGGAGATGTAGGCGGAGCTGGAAAAAAACAGGTCTAGAGAGGTTTGAGAGAAGAGTGGACATAATGGAGCTGGTGTGTTGAAAATTAGTAGATTTGGTGGGGGCATATTTTGGCCCCATGAAAGTGGTGCACAGACAGCCAAAAACGCAAGCTTTCCGTAACTGCCAGCAAAAACGCTGCAAAGAACTTAAGGTGCCTTAATAAAGGCAAAGAATTAATTTGAACAGGAGTTTCTTGGCAGATCATAACCCATTTTAAGCAACATGTCAACAGGGTTTGAAATTGAGGGGAGCTGGGAGCTATTTAGCTCCTGCTTGTAGCCTAGAATAGCCTGGTTAGCTTGACACCAATAGCTTCCAGGAGTCACTTTTTGGCTCCCCAGGCCAACTGATGCCGAACAAACTTTAACTCTTGATTATTTTGAACAAACTATAAACAAACATTAGGACCCACTTATACGACATTTAAAGCATGATCGGACAAAAGGATGCGTTTGCAGCTTATGTGGAATTAGAATTGTGTAACGCTATGCACAAGCTCCTGGTTCGCCAGTGGGAGTTCCGTGTCACTGGTTAATGCTGGAACCCCAAGAGCTGTTTTTATCTCCTGCTTATCCAGTCTCAAATTCGGTCCATGTGTCAATGTTTTCATAGAAAAGTACCCAATCAGTATGCATCTCTTATAACATTTTATTCCTGTTACATTACCTCATTAACTCATTTCCTGAGGTGGGGCATAACCTCATGATTGAAATGGGACACACAAATGAAATAAAAAAGGTAATGCAAGAGTCTACTGAGTGCATAGGAAATACAAGTTGTTCCCCATGAGCACACCCTTTCAACTCCGTTGGACGTCTAGTGACGTGCATTGTACAGGTACTACACTCTGGGAAGTTGGTAAGAGAATACATCGCCTTGCCACAGATGCTGTAAAGCTAGGGTCTGAAAGTCCAGCCCTTAAGAGCCCCAACCACACCAAGATTTCAGGTTATACTATACCAATACTGCCTGTTTAGATTCACTGCATTCAGATGTATTTTATGTGGGCATCCTGAAAACAGAATGGTTTTGGCACCAGGGGACAGGAATGAGAGAACCGTTGTCTCTCTGTAATTGCAACACAAACACAATCATATCACTCCAAACCTATAAATTAGCTACAGTAAGTAAGTAGAGTTTAGTAATAATTTAGGGAAGAAAACAAGTTGGCTCAGCCCTATTTTCACAACATAAATATAGAACATCTGGCAGTGTTACGTTTTCCGATCACAGGGCCACAGTTATCAGAAAGTTCACTAAGCTTGGCACATCAATACAAACATTTCTATCACAGACATTTGTTTGAAATCTCCAACACCAATTTGCAGCTCCATACACATTAAACACAATATTTCATTAATGCTAGTGCTGATTAAGCACAGAAGGGCTCAAAAGGAAAGATCCCCATTTCCACTGTTACCCTAGGGTCCATTCAAGAGATGGGGAAGAATAAAAGCAGCTTTTATGGACCCAGCAGATCGTACCATCAGGGATCACCTCCTTACCTTCTCTTCTAGCTTACTAATCTCTTCCTTGGACTTGTTCGTGCTTTGCTTGATGAATTCATTGAGCTTTAAAACCTCCATCTCTGCAGAGGCGAGCTGCTCAAATTCCCCTCGGTCGCACACTGGAGACCTTGAGCATTCGGCAAGCTGGGTCTGCATAGGCCTGCTCTCAAACTGGGGCTCCTTGGATAAACAGAAGGGACAATAATGACTATGAGGAACAAAGACACAAATGGAGGAAAATCTGAATATCTGAAGTACTACTTCCTGACCTGGCAAACTGCCCTTGAAGTTAGGAGGGCTTATGTAAAAAGACCACTAACAAACTGAGAAGGAACTTAGTGCCACAAGTTTATTTCATGTAAATGAAACACACGTTAACTAAATAATGGTGCATTGGGCATGGCTTTTCTTCCCCAGGATGTTAAAATGTCACAAAACAAAGTCTTTCACAGCAAATGTTTAACGCAAACAGGAACAGTGTTTATTTGTGCAGCCACGTTACACAAGCGACTCAAAATGTATTCTCATGTTCTGCAAGAAGATGGAAAGTCATGAATGATGCATATCCAGTCAAATTTGTGGATAAGACATACATTAAGCAAACATTGCAAGATAACCTTTGTTTTCTCTATACATGTCACTTTAAAATGGTCAATGCAGCATGAATATTTTAGATGTGGCTTTTGATTGCTCAGAACTTGTGTTTTCAAGGCAGAAGGCCCACGAGTCCGCTTTTTGGTAAATCAGACTCACCATTCATCAGTAATTAATCCATTAGCCGAGATGAACATACACAGCTGTGAGTATTCAGAACATATGTTTTGCTCTTAAAAATACAAGACATTAAAGCCCTTCCATTCCAAAAGTTGAGTTTTCATGGAGCTTCACAGTTTAACTCCTTTTGTAAGCAAAGATCGGGAGTTCTTTAAACAAAGGCTCTACTCTTTCGTCAAAAGCCAGTATGTTCCAGTTTTTTTAAATTATATCTTTAATCCGTTTACTCTGTTTTGAATATTTGGACACAAACACAATTCAGGGTACTTCATCGCCCTTCTGTTTGGGTTCAAGGAGTTCTTCCCTCCCTTTGTTCTTGAGTCTTCCTTCTGCAATTTCTGATCTGCCATCGATTGAGGAATTTAGTTCCCATCATGTTGATGGCTTCTTCATAGTCTTCTGGGTCGCTGACTATTCTTTTCACCCTCAGAATTTGACTATAGGGGAGATTTTTTATTAGACTTGGCTGGTGAAAACTCAGCTTGTGTAAGATGTTGTTTCTGTCCGTTGGTTTTTGGTATATGTTAGTTCTGTAGCCTATATGTTCTTTAGTGACCTTGACATCCAGGAAATGTATTGTTTCCGTGGAAAATTCAAGTGTAAACTGTATGCGTTGGTCAATTTTGTTGAGATATTCTAAAAATGTCTTCAATTCGTCTTCTGTATCATGCCAGATCCCAAAAATGTCATCTATATATCGGATCCATAGTCCGATCTTTCTTTTCCATCCTTCATCTTTCAACACATGGTCTACTTCAAATGTATGCATAAATGCATTGGCGTAGGACGGTGCCATAGTGGCCCCCATGGACGTACCTGCTATCTGTAAGAAAAAATGTTCCTTGTATTGAAAGTATGAGTTTTCACTGATAAATTCCAATAGAGTCATGACAAATTCTTTCTGAGCCGGGATGTCTCCTTCTTGTAATAACAGCCATTCCACTGCAGCTATTCTTTTGGTAATGTGTAGAAATGAGGGATCACGTTATTAGCCAGTTCTTGTAAAGTAATATAAAATCAAGTGAACATTTGTTTAAAATCGCTTCCCATTTCCTTACAAACTCTTTGCTTTCTTTATACAGCGTGGGGCGTAATTGTATCCGTAGTCCTCGTGGTATCCTTTGGTTCTTGTGGTATCTGCCCAGGTGTTCTTTAATGAATTGGAAATATCTGAAGGAAGAGAAAGGGAAGAAGAACTGAAAGAATTCAGAGAACAAAGGGAGGGAAGAACTCCTTGAACCCAAACAGAAGGGCGATGAAGCACCCTCAATTGAGTTTGTGTCCAAATATTCAAAACAGAGTAAACGGATTAAAGATATAATAAAAAAAAACTAACATACTGGCTTTGGACGAAAGAGTAGAGCCTTTGTTTAAAGAACTCCCGATCTTTGCTTACAAAAGGAGTCAGAATTTGAAAGACAAGTTAGTTAAAACAAGGAACTTGAAGAAAAAGGACACCAACAAAACCGGAACATTCCTGTGTCTGAACTGTTCTAATTGCGGATATATTCTGAAAGGGAACATAGTGAATCACCCACATACTGGAGAAAAGATAAAACTAAGAAACTTTGGGACATGCAACTCAGTGAATATAATTTATTCCATAAAATGTCCATGTGGGCTATACTATGTAGGACAATCGACAAGCCGCTAAAACGAGATGGAATGAACATCACTCATGCATATGAGCACACAACAAAACTTCAGCAGTGGCACGGCACTGGGACTTTAAGAAGCATAATCTGGCCCAGATAAAATTCCAAATTTTGGAAGTAGTGCAAAAAAGAGAGCCACACATGAATCTCCAACAAAGACTTGATCAGAGAGAATTGTTCTGGATTGACAAATTGGGAACTCTGACCCCCAGGGGGTTGAATGAAGAGATTAACTTTGCTTTTTTTCTTTAAAGCAATTCACACAGTGGATACAGTAATTTTTATTTAAAAAGTTTTTGATGGATGTGATTTCTTTGCCTTCTAGTGGTGATGGGTTTTGTGCACCATTTGGTTAAACATCAGTGAGCAATTCTGACAGGTGCGATCACTTTAACAAATATGGTTACTCAAAGATTTAACTTGACTCTATAATGATGATGATTATTAGGGAGAACAGAGTGTTCCAGCTGTGACTGGTGTGTATTCTACTATGACCTTTTGTTATGGATGGGTGGCACATGCAAGCCAGCATGGAGCCGACTGTCAGCAACTTATAGCAAACACAGAGGGTTTCCATGGTTTCCCCACCACTCATGTGGGAGGGGGGAACTGGAGGCACGCCCTGTTCGTCCAGTCGTGGACGGCGGATCGGCCGCATTCCCTGTGGAGGCTCCTTCACATAGTTTCCCGATATTCCAGCACATACAATTTACCTGCGCACAAAGATGGATTGACGGCAGCATTGAGCAGCAAACGCACAGGAAACAAACAACTAGCATTACGCTAACACGGCGGCTGCCATGGAGTTCTACTGTCCCACCCCTCCGCGCGGACCGGAGGCCCGTCCAACCTTTCCAATCCTGGACGGCAGGTGGTGCCGCGAGCTCCATGGTTACGCCACAACGAAGCCTCGCACGGGTACGCGCAGGAGCGACCTGGTTTGCGAGGAGTCCGAGCAGAGTGAAGGTAAGACTCTGTGCCTTGGCACGGCAACCTAATTGAATCGAGTTACGTTACACAAAGGAATTGTAGAAAGCTCATTTTCCCTCTCTCCTGACAGGGACACTCCACTGATGTTTTAATATTCACGAGGCGTTCATGATTGTGCAAGGAAAGCTAAGGTAAAGATGTGCATGTACGATCACACAAGGACAATAAGCACATTGAAATGAAGCGTTTGATGTTGCTAGGGTCACTAATGAATACATTGTAACTTTTCTTTTTTCCTAATCACACGATTGGACTAATCTGCCTATGTGTATGTACATCTATAATTTATACATTTGTGTTTGCGATATTAATTATGTTTAAATGTAGCCCTGAAGATGGTGCTAGGCACCGAAATGCATTGGCAATAGCTGTATTTATATTGAGAGGAATTGTGAATCTGCCAAACAATTGTGTGACTCAAACACAACCACAATAGTAAAGATTTAAGAAAAGAAGTGGCTAAAATTGCTTTTTTGAACTCGATATTATAAATAACCATACTGTGTCACAGTATCAAGCCAAAGATACTTAACAACATTAATAGAATTTTATCGAATCCGAACGAATGAATTTAGCTTCCTGGCAGGAAGCAATAGAGAGCGCTGGGTACTACGGGGTGGTTTCCACTCTGTTTTTCTAACCGTTGTATTTGTTATAAAGCCCGAGTGTCATTGGGCTTTTTCTCAACCCGGTAAGCTCCATATAAAAGCAAGTACCCATCAAAACAACAAAAGGAACTATTTTTCATTTAAGGCTAATACAACCTACAGTGGTGCCCACCTTTTCTCAATTATTTTTTTAAATTTACAATGACACCAAATCATGTAACCATATTATTTGCTATTTTTTAGCACTTTCCTTGATTTAAAAACTGAAAACCAATTTGAATTCAGTAACATGATCTGCAACATATTCCTATAAACACACTATATACTATTAGTACCCGGCAAGAGTCGAGCAGGATGCAACACGCATTCCAATTGGCTCTCGCCGGGTGCTTACCCGGCCGAGAATCCGAGTCTCGGCCGGGATTCCAGCCGCCTTGTCCTCGGCGGGGGGAGGGGCGTGGCAGCCCCTCACTTAATGAGGCGGCTCGAAGCGGGGCCATCCCCGCTCCAAGCCTCCCCGCGGCCAAGAGGCTGCCTTCGCCCCCCGCCGGGGACTCGGGTAAACTTCCCCTTCCCTCCTCCCTCCCTGCCCCACCCCACTTACCTTCTTGCTCCTGCGTCCCTGGTGGGGGACGATGGCAACCTCCAGAAGTGTGGAGACTCGGAGCGGGACCATCCCCCGCTCCCTGCTTCCACACAGCTGGAGGCCTTCCATCGTCCCCTGCCGGGACGCAGGTTCTTTTTTTTCTTCCCCTTCCTCCCTGAAGCCCTCCCACCCCCACTTACCTTCTGCTTTTTTTTTTTTTTCGGGAGCGGAGGCGCTGGGAACACTTGTGTTCCCAGCGCCTCCGCTCCCGATGGCCGCCAGGGAAAAGGGTCTGTTTTCCCTTTCCCGATGGCCATTTTTCTGTTTTTTTTTCTGTCCCGAAACGCAGAGGCTTTTCGGGACAGAAAAAATTGCTTTTAGTGCCCCGGACACGCATATATTGCGGGCTTGGGTACTAATAGCAATATGACCCTCGCGGCGGGGGAATTACTGACTCAGGTAATGTCCCGAGGCCTTACTATGGGTCCCGGGGCATTACCTGAGCCGGTAATGCCCTCGCCGCGAGGGTCATATTGCTTAATTAATACATTTACATATTTCGTTAACTTTCTCATATTACTGGCTATTAGAACATAGCCACACATTCAGAATGTGCTTACTATTCTGAATATGTAGGCCTCAATTCTGATGGTCCATACAAGAAATTATGCGTATATATTTGAGTCCAATTTGATTATAATTCTGGAGGGGAGGAAATACATCGCCTTGTCACACAGCAAAATACATTGGACCAATACAAGTAAAGGGGAGGATAGTTGGAAGTGTCAAACAATGCTGTATGGGTGGAGTTTATCAAGTATTTAAGGCAAACACACAGGAAGTAGAGTGAGTTATTGGAAAGATGGCAGATGAATGGACCTTGTCTGACAGGGGAAGTACTGAATGGGGTTCCACCTGGGTGTAGCTGATGGAAATCCCCCATTTTCCAGAGAGCCCAATACAGAAGACTTTTCCAAGACAGGACCAGATTGCCTGAGAGTTATTTTGGAGAGCAGAGCTTACATGCTAGAGCCAAAACGAGCTCTTGATGTTCCAAACTGTCCTGGCCCTTTAAAAAGAAAAACAGTACAAGAACCTCTGTGCATTTAGGAATATGATCCAAGAACTAGGTGAACGGGATAGTCCAGCCCCTTTGATGAGTAGCAATTACCCTTGAGATGGATGGTGATGCAGACTTTACTCATACATCAATAATAGAGGCGACTCAGGAAGTTGACAAAAGGAGGACGGTTTTATTAGCAACTTTTGAAAACAGGGAGCATAACGAACATCAACACAATCGCTTGATCCTCCTACTCGATGCATGTAAGAAAAAACTAAACTTTTATAAGAAATATTCGTCATCAATGGCGTTAACCTACGTGTGTACTAACATCATCCTAAGTGGCAAACTACAAAAACTTATAAGCATGGGTGATTGGTTCTGAGTGAACATCTAAATATATGATGCATACTAGTCTAAAAAAGTTTAACTATGCGATTGGTTACTCAATGTCAGGTGGGGCAACTAAGCCCTCCCCTAGAAATGACCACTTTATACGTCACTAAATGCACGACGTTCCATTGGTTTACACACTATAGAACCCCCTACATACGCAGGTCCTCTATAATTGGTTGGCACTCTATCCTCCTTCAGTACTTTTCCACCTGCATTAGCAGCCTGCAGGCTGGCCATCCAGGTGCTGGTGGCGTTGCCTTAACTTTAGCTTCCCACTAATTAGCAGATCAAGCTATCATCACCTCAGTGGTCTACTGTCAAATAGGCTTTTGAAGCTCGTCCTTGAGTGTTTTCAGCTGTGAGAAAATTAGGGAGTGAGAAGCACAGTCTGCCTTTGTGCGTAGATGTGACCATCTCGTTCCTCCCACTTCACGCTTCCATGTGGCTGGAGACCATGGAATCGAGGCTTTTTGTGCATTTAATATTACTTTTGAATAAACCTCCGACGTCTTGTTATGTTCGTGCCTTCCGAATAGGAGGCTTGTTCTTTCACACGGCTTTGTAGCCAATATCAGTTCACTCCAGTTTGATAAGATCTTGGTTTCTTGGCTCGACCAGCCTCGCCTTTTGAAATACACTTATAATTCAACTTGCCTTTTAACTGCGACACACTGAAATTAGGCCTTCTTTGCTACTGTCCAACCTGCTATAATGTATTTAGTGGAAAAATCCATAGTTATCTTATTCCTATATGTATATGTTGGTGCTTGCCGCAATCTATTCACTATAAGCTTAAAGCTAGCTTCACGATTACTTTTGCTGCGTGTTTCTTTTGCTTCTGTACACATGTAAAATTAATAAAGTTACTCACCGTAGTGACTACCTTAACTCCTAGTCCATAGTCCCCCCTTCCTCCATACTTATGGGACCTTCCTACGTCCTGTGGGACGGGACCACTTTGTAAAAAGCATCACATTTTTCAAAAATGTGTCGTCCTTCTCTTTTTACGCAGGGTACCACACGCGGCCATAATCCCACCCCCCCCTTCGCTCCGCTCAGCGCATCGCCCAACAGTCCTTTTCTATCGCCAGCACTATGACCTTTAAGCAATAACAGAGGAACCTTTTTAGAGGAGATGACGGGTGGACATATGGAGGAAAAGGGAACTATGGACTAGGAGTAAAGTAGTCACTACGGTGAGTAACTTTATTATACTCCTACATCCGGTCCCCTTTCCTCCATACTTATGGGAGATTCACAAACACTCCTGACAGGAATTACGGGTGGATGGAAACTCCTTACTGAAACAGGCTCTTAAGCACAGCTTGACAGAACTGAGCATCAGCCCTGGAGCTCAGGTCTAGACAGTAATGCTTACAAAAAAGCAGACGGGGAGGCCCTCGTAGCTGCTTTTTTGATGGTCTCCCAGCGAACATATTTTTAGAAGGCAACGGCAGCCGCCTTGCCCCGCACAAGATGAGCATGAATTCCCTTTGGGGCCAAAGACCCTGAATGGTATACGCCGCAGAAATACAGGCAGCGATCCACCGGGAGATGGTCGCTTTCGAGGCCGGCTTTCCTTGTGGATTTCCGAATCACAAAAAGCTGCAAAGAGTTCCTGAGCTCAGATGTTCTGTCCAGATAGAAGTTAAGGGCTCTTCTAACGTCCAAGCAGTGCAGAACACTTTCGGCCTCGGAGGCCGGGTCTGGGAAGAATACATGCAATGAAATCGACTGATTCAGATGAAAATCAGAGACCACCTTAGGAAGAAAGGTGGGACTTGTTCGCAGGACAACCTTATCTTTATGAAAAGTAAGGAATGGATGCTCAACCGACAAGGCCTGAAGCTCACTTACACACCTTGCCGAAGTCACAGCAATCAAAAAGGACACTTTCCAGGAAAGGTACTTAAAAATCGACAGCCATGGGCACAAAGAGCTTATGACACTAAGGACCACTTTCAAATCCCACCTTGGATGCTGGTTGCCAACAGGAGGATGAAGATGCATCAGGCCCGCAAAGTGTCTTTTAATGACTGGATTAGACAGTGAAAAGGAACACTGGTCAGTGGACAAATACGTCCTGCTGGACAAGAGATTGATGCCAGACTCTGCCAGATGTGAGACTAAAGACAGGAACGTGTCGATAGTGGCCTCCCTGGGGTCTAGCTGACTAGCCAAACACCAGTGACAGAAGCTTAGCCATTTACTTCTATACTGAGATCTTATTGAAGGTTCCCTGGCCGCCAGAATAATGAGCATGTTATCCGCAGACAAATTGAAGCGCTCTAAAGATCTGAACTCGGGCACCAAGCTGAACGATTGTGGGGAGGGGTGCCACAGTTCTTGATCGCTCTTGTGAAGCAGGTCGGGAACCAGTGGAAGCTTGAGCGGCGGGCACACTGATAGATGCTAAAGCTCCAAAAACCAAAACCTGGCTGGCCACCAATAGGCTATGAACAGCAGGCTCATGAATCGCAGAATTCACCGTTTTCCACAGCTTGCAAAGCACCCGATGGATCAGAGGAAGAGCTGGAAAAGCGTAGGCCTTTATGCTGTGCCATGGGATTTCGAGAGCATCCCCGAGTGAGGAGGCTCTGCGCCCGTTCCTGGAGGCATACAGGGGAAGCTCCTTGTTTGTAGATGTCGCAAAGAGGTCCACTTCTGGAGTGCCCCAACAGCGATAAATGTCCGACAGGATCTCTGTGTTCAGTTCCCACTTGTAGCTGACAATTACTTGTCGGCTGAGGGCATCCGCAGTGACATTCAGCTGGCCCGGAATGTGAAACGCTACCAGCCAGATACCATGCTGAATGGCCCATTCCCAGATCTGAATGGCAAGATCCACAAGGGGAGGAGACCTGCTACCCCTCAGCTTGTTGATCTAGAACATGGACACTACATTGTCTGTGCGGACACGGACCACCTTGTTGACAATACCTGGTTTGAACGCTTTCATCGCCAGGAATATAGCCAGAAGCTCCAGATAATTTTTATGAAGCTGTCAGTCATGTGGCGACCAGAGATCTGAAACTTGAAGATGATCCAGCGTCGCCCCCCAACCCAGAAGGGAGGAGTCCGTTGTGACAGTCAATAGCGGGAAAGGGTCCTGGAAGGGAGCGCCCACCGACAGATTGTGGAGAGACGACCACCACAAGAGGTACGTCCTCATGAACGATGGAACCAGTATCATTTTGGAATCTGGATCCACTGCCTGGAGCCATGAGCTCCGAAGAGTCATCTGCATCTGCCTCATCTTGAGATGAGCAAGAGGAAGAGCAAGCACGCACAAAGCCATGAGGCCCAGAAGCCTCTGAAACCGCCAGGCCGACATGCTCTCCGACTGCATAAACACCCGACACGTGGGGAACAGATCTGCCATTCTGTCCCCAGTCAGGTATACCTTGCAATCGATCAAGGTCCAACGAAACCCCAGGAAAATCAAGTCCTGAGAGACTGTCATGGAGGATTTCCACCAGTTCACCGACAGCCCATGGTGGAACAGGAGCTGGAGGAGAGACTGAAGGTTGCTCAAGGCCTTCAGTGGACAGGGACTACGCAGCAGCCAGTCGTCCAAATACGGATACATATGGATACCTTGAAGCCGAAGATCAGCTACGATGACCAACATCTTCGTAAAGACACACAGTGCCGAGCTGAGACCAAAAGGGAGCACACGAAACTGGAAATACTTTTCCCCCATGGAGAACCATGGGTATTTCCGATACAGTCTCCAAAGGAGGATATGCATATGAGCATCCTGAAGGTGTCCGGTCAAATGGTCGAAAATAAAAGATCGAATGACCATTTGCTCGAAAGTCAAATGGTCGGAAAAAAAAATGGTCGAATTTTTAGTTTTGTTTGGTAAAAAAAATGAATATAGAAAAAGGGGGTTTGGGGGAACCCCCCCATAAAAAAACAAAATAAATAAAAAAATTAAAAATGCGACCATTTTTTCGACCATTTGACTCTCGATCAAATGGCATTCGATCATTTGGTTTTTGACCAAATGACTGGTAACCCATCCTGAAGGTCCACCACGCTGAGCCAGGCGACCTTCTGAAGGGTGATCATCTGGAATTTCTCTTGGGGAAGAGAAAGGTTGAACTGGGAAAAGTTCTAGGATGGTGCGCAGGCCAGCCTGGTTGGGTTTGGGCACCGTGAACAGACGGGAGTAGAAGCCCTCCCCTCACTCCCCTAGGGGACGGGTTCCACTGCCTTGAGATCCAGAAGCTTCTGGACTTCGACTCTGAGGGAGGGCGTCCCCGACTGCTGGAAAGGAGGCTTGAAGGGTGGGGTAGGTGGAAGGGCAAGCGGAAGCCCGCCTGAGTTTCTGACAAGACCCACCGGTCCTCGGTGATGGTCTGCCACACCTCCCAGTGAGACACAATGCGCCCTCCCAACGGGGTCTCGTGCAAGCGCCAAAAACGCTCATTTAGCGGGTTTCTCAGAGGCGGGACCCCCAGATCCTGAGGAGCCGGCCTGGGACCGTGAGTAAAACCAGCCTCGCTGCTGACGCCGCCAGGAATTTCCCGCTGTAGGATCGACTCTTTGTTTTCCGATCTAGAAACCCCCGAAAACCAGAGGAAGACCAAGGCTGCGAAGACGTTCTTTGAGCCCTAAAAGGTGGTTTTACCAGAACAGACAAAGACTTGGCCATCTCAGTGCTGTCCTTTGTTTAAGTCAGCTCTACGTCCATTGACGAATGGAACACTTCTTTGCCGTCAAAGGGCAGGTCCAGAAATTTATCCTACACCTCCTTGGAAAACTTTGTGGCGTGAAGCCAAGCCTGACGAGACGTGTCCACGCCAAGCCCGAGGCCCCAAGCCGAGGTGTCAACATGATGCGCTGCAGCCTCGAGTATATCCTGCGCCACGACTCTGGCATCTGAGAAGCCCGCCTTAAAATCATCCAGCTTGTCCACAGGAATGAACTCCTCAAATTCCGACAGACCTTTCCACATATTTATATTTGCCCCCGCTAAAATGAACTCTGCGTTCGCCTGGTGCAAATTAGCAAAGATCTTCCTCCCCAAAGAGTCAAGCAACTTGTCCTCTTTGGCCAGAACCTGAGCCACCGCTGTAGATGACGCTAACCTGTATTGAAGAGTGGCAGCCGCCACCACTGTGGAGGAAGGAAGCAGGCAAGATGCTAAGGCTCCTCCGAAGTATGAAGCCTATAATGAGCGTCAATCTTTTTGTTAACATGCAGTCCAGAGTGTGGCTTATCCCACACTTTGCAGGTCTCGGCCAAAACGTTCTTCTGAAAGAACAAGCGGATGTGCTCCGGAGGAGACAAGGTGAACCCCCCCGAAAGCACCTCTTCTTGCGGAGGGGGTGCGTCAGGTACTGGAACATCCAGAAGAGTCCTGTCCAGTAACCGGTCATGGAACGCCCTAACAGAGCGGGGCTGGTCATCGCCATCCTGATCCCCTTGCGCATCATCCAACGCGACCGGACCAACCTGCGTCACGTCTGGCTCCGCCAAAGACTTGTCTATTGGAGACAAGGGCGGGGGAGGCGGAAGGGCTGGAGGTGGGCCAACTGGTAAAGGTGGGACAGCTGCCGGAACAACCGGTGCTGTGAAGGGAACCGTCAGAACGGAACCGGGCCCTGGAGGGCAGATTTCCTTAAAAAGACCTCTGAAATATTCCTTCATGGGGTCGGAATGCATTAGCTTCTGAAATTTTCTGAAGAAGGCATCCTCTGCCGAAGGCTTACACACTCTGGCAGGAGGAAGCCTCTCATGAGCGGAATCGCTGCGGGGCCGCAAAGGAGAGGGTTGCCAAGAGGGGCCCTCACCAGCCAGGTTGACGTAGATCAATGCTGCAGATGCTGCAGGGAGCAAGACCGAGTGCTGTAATGGCATCCGAGCGTTACAGTCATAAACTGGATGAAACGGTACACCAGGAAAACACGGTTCACCCGAACAGATGCTCCCAGCACCCAAAGCCGATGGCATAGGTGTAAGGGAAGAGTCCAAAATGGCTGTCGCAGTTCGCACAGGACCGGGCGCCATTTTGTCAACACCTGAGGAGAACTGCGTCACATGTGTGAGTGAGGCAGGGGTCTCCGCAGACAGGTCAGGGGTCTTGACTTTAGCCTCGACACAAGGAACCTCGGCAGAGCTGGTACCGTGTGGCCTAGGATGTTTCTGGGACATACTAAACGCCAAATTAGCCTCTGAAAGAGGAACCTCTGCGACGCCGGTAACAGAGGAATTACGGTCAGTGACCTCACTCTGTGCCCCCTCCACAGAACCAGTATCCCCACTAGACTGGAACCGATGAGGAACATACCTCACCGACAAGACCTTAAGAGGCCTCTCAGTTCTGTCAGTCACCTTAGCTTATGATAGAGGAACCTCGGACCAGAGTCCAGTAAGAGCTCCCTCATGAGGGGCTTCGAACCTTGGTTCGATACAGAAAACTTCAATAGAGGCCTCGGGCGCACCCCGGTGTCTGTATGGGAAGCTCCAGACAAGGAGACCTCGAAGCAAGCTCCGGTACCCAACACCTCAGTAGAACTGGGCCCTTGAATAGCCCCACCAGGAGGCTATCCAGTGTGAGTAGGCCCCTTACGGAGGCCTTCGGCAAAAACTCGTACTTTCCTTAGGCCTAGAAGGCACCTCAGGGGAAACCCCAGTGACAGAGCTTTTAAAGCCCCTCCCGGACCGGGAAGACCCCGGGAAGGAGTCTCCCAGTCGGGGTGCCCTAAAAACTAAACTTCTTACTGTGCGTCTCTTCTTCTCGTTGATGAAACTCTGAAAATGCAGAGGAGGAACACGCTGGAACACCTCCTCCCACTGTTCCAGACGACGTTGAAGAGCCCAGACCGAAAGGGAATCGCAGTAGAAGCACGAGTCCCACCGGTGATCCATACCCAAACACTCTAAACAAAGAGGATGGGCATCCGCCCTAGCGAAACGTCATTCGCAGGAAGAACAATTAGGAAAATCTAACCGAAACGGCATAGACCGACTACTACGCGACAGCTAAACCGGAGCAGGAGAGAAGGACACTGGAAGGAAAAAATCTTCCGAAGATGCAAGTGCGTCCAGTCCTGAACGTGTGGAGAAAAGGGCTGATGGGCGATGCGCTGGGCGGAACTAAGAAGGGCGGGGTTATGGCCGCATGCGGTACTCCGCGTAAAAAGAGGAGGCCACATTTTTGAAAAATGTGATGATTTTTAGAAAGTGCTCCCGTCCCACAGGACGGAGGAATGTCCCATAAATTTGGAGGAAAGGGGACAGGACGTAGGAGTATACTGGATATCTTCATCTGTTTCTGTGGCATAAGCTTCTTCACCTTGAGCCCAAGATGTCACTTAGCCTTACTACTTTCTTGATGCCTTACAGAATATCTGCATTCTCTGGTCACTGCATCTCTATTATGTACATCATCTTCAGCTCTATGTAACATATACTGGCAATGGTTAGTGACACTACCATTCATCCTTGCCACTTATTGGCTCTGCTTCTTCAGGGATTTCATGCAAATGGCCATCATATTTCTCTGTATATAGATATGGTTTTCTCAATGGGTACCTTGCCTCCCAGATTCTCTTAGGTACTGGCCCTTTCACTGGTACTGGACTGAGTCCATACTCTGCTCTTTGTCGATTCAGCTGTTCTGTATACGTCACATACTCTGGTTTCCAGCATACAGGGTTAAGGGGCAGGTCGGATGAGGTGGGGGTACTTGGCTCCTCCTCTACATAGCTAAACTCCAGATAGCAATTGAAAGTCTCTCAGTGGAATGCTTTACAAACGGTCACTAAATGGGGATTGGCCCTGTAAGGGAAGGTTTGTGGAAGGGTTCTTAAAATAGAATGCCCTAGGCCTAGAATGTATAATTGTGCAGGGTTTTCGAAGGGACAATTTATATCAGGATTTGTGACATGGCGATGTGATTAGGAGATTTGCAGCAACTGACACTTCTTGACCTATGAAAATAAAAATGTACATTTGTTTTTTTTTTTAATAACGCCCCCAATACCATAGCAGAGTTCGGTTTCTAAGCACGGATCCGGGATTCAAACCCATGTTGCTCTGCGTGGTCTTGCTACCAAGACCAGAGCGTTGCCCCCGAGCTATCCTCCACTCACGTAAAAAGTAAATCTTTTAAAGTGTTTACACCCCTTATAGTGGAATAGACAGGAGGTTATGTTATCCCTTTTATTCCCAAGAAAATTAGGTCAGTTTAAATAACCAATGTACTTTTCTATACAAACATTGCAAGGAAAATAAAGGATTCTGTCTTAACTGAACTCCTAATGCCAATTAAAGAAGTGCTGATTCCTTTTCGATCTCAAACTTATACTTTCATGTTTGTGGGACCCTTTAAATTTATCTATATATTGTGTTTGTCAAAATACAAGCTTTCATCCTAAACCCAAACCTCTGGGCTAAGTAGCCAAATATACCATACTTCTAGTATATGTGCCCAAACTAGAAATCAATATGCCCAACATTTAGAGTAGAATTATCCCTGGAAAAAGTTAAATGTCAATCCAATGTTCTCCGATGCCAACACGTGTGGATGGCGTCAGAGAAAATTAAGCAAATTATATATTGCAATGCTATTTTGTTTTTATCTTTGAAATGTGATGACGATAAGCGTTGAACATGTGAATGTTCAGATTGGAGAAGATTACATATTTTTGTCTGAATAGTTATTCAGACTTCCTTTAATCCAAATAGATGTGTGTGTGGGCAACGTGTACGTTGAACATTAGTTGGATAATAGCAGGCAGGATGTGTTACTTTAGCTGTAGACCAGCTGCTTTTATTTGGGTGGATTATGTGCGATTTCCCGAGCATTGAAATTTAGGGGACCACCTTTAATTTTTAATTATTTAAACAGAATAGTCAGATTAAGAACAGCCTGCCTCTTGCCCCAGAATTATGGGATTATCAGGGTTGGTGGCGTTAAATCAGGGGACATTTCTGTCAAACGAATGTTCAAAACTAAAATATATTTCGTAGATTAGTGTTACTACAGGTACAAGCATAACTGGATGGATATATGGATATATTATCCAGTCTATCACTGACCAGCTCACGAGTAGCCAAAAGCTCTCAATAGTACACAAACCCATGTGCAATGTATTTAATCAAGGATTGAGCGGCGATTTCTTTTAACACAACTATCAGCACAATTGAATCAAAATGAATTAAGTTCCATATGGGCAGAAGGGATTTTGAGTGAAATTATAATTTATTTCATGCGCTGGATTTAAAAATATATGTATATTTACATGTATATATATTAATTCACCCATGCATTGTATATTAGTTGATCCGATATTGTTACAGTTGAGAAAGATATGTTATACATGTTTATTTTTCACACAATTCAGTCCAAAGAATTCTATCCAAGGAAAAATGAAACTTTTCCATCAAAGTATATAGAAAATAGGCCTACACATGTTTCACACAGTTGGGTGTCCTGAAAATGGAAGCCACTGGTATGAGCTCCCACAGGTTGTACAAAAGGGCAGCACCCCTACTTACATGGGAACTAGGGGGTTTACAAGGCATACAAATGGTTGCTCCCAATGGAAATCACTTTCATAATATTTTAATAGCAGACACAAGAACACAAATGTATTACTTGAGGCAATCAATATTTGTCTAGTTCTGTACTAAATTATAATAAATATCAGCATCAAAAACCTAATTCAATGCATTAAAGCTGACACAACAATACTAACAAACCATATAACATTACAAAATGAAAAACAAAGTAAGAGAAACGTATTGAAAAACCCAAAAGTGACAAATATCCGTTTAGAAAGAACATATTATATAGTGTGCAGAATCTTTGAATGATGTCATTTCTCCCCAGAATGGAGCACTTTCCTTAAAGCCTAGAGTGGTGCGGCTGCTAACCACTATTCCCCTAGTGGTTGTAACATGCAGGAGGCCCTTTCAGGGGAGCACTTCCCTCTTGGGGATGAGGACGTATGTTCTAGGCCACACAACCCTGATTCTACTCTTTTCCCCATCACACAACCATTATCTCTATCACAGGGCACTCGTTCACACACCCACATGCTGTATTACAATACTGCAACCTATGTTAGTACTGAAACGAGTAGGTCAGAGGAAACATGAAAATCACATAATTGAAACAGACAAGTGACCTTGACAGTACTTTCACGAGTAGGCCCCGAGGAGGCATGAAGATTACACCACTGAACCAGAAGGAGCGTTAGTGTTTCTAGGGGGCAGGCCCAATAAAGGAAGATAAAAAGCGAAGAGACACTGAACAGGAAGTCAAGTTGGTCATTCCAGGCCCAGAGCAATGGAAGCTATCCAAGTTAGGAAAGCCAGAACACTGAGGACGCCGGTGTGCAGCTGTGGGAGTCCTCGTGGGTTCCAGCAGGAGTTGGTCCAAGAAAATACAAGAAGGACAAGAGAGGGCTGCAGATCTGCCGCAGAGTTAAAAGTGGAAGCCCAGACACCAGGGAGACCAGGCGAGACCAACACCCGTCCCAGGAAGAACAGGAGTGCCCAAGACCACCCAGAGGTACAGGGGTGCACAGACAGACAGACTGGGAGAGAGAATGGGGCGATTGGGACAGACCAGCGGAGGTCTATACTTTATCCAGGGATCTAGGTATGAATCCAAGGAGAGCTTCATCACTGTGGCAGTCACAAGACAGGAGTGCTTCAACATTGCAGTGGCAGTACTAAGAGCAATGATATTTAGCATATTAAAGGATACAGCATAAGAATGTTTAATCATCAAAATGGCAGATTTAAGTCCACTGGAACACAAAGAATGAGTTGGGACCTTGCAGGTACCTGGAGATAGTTGCAAGATAAACCCCAATACACTTGGAAAGTAGACTATTTACCGACTGAGTACTATAAACCAGAGGAAGGGAGTCATTCCCCCTAGTTAAAGTTTGAAAGACACAGGAGACCTACCCAACACCAGGAGAAGTAAGTAATTCTCCTGGTGAAAAAACTGAATCTCTTTTGAATACACAGAAAAGACTTCAGGGGAAGGTAGTAATTTCCCCTGGCCTTGTGTTGAACTATAACAAGCAATACCAGGAGAAGGTAGTCCTTCTCCTTGTATCGAACCAGGAGTTGTATTAAGGATGCCAGGGGAAAGGGGTCATTCCCTTTGGCCTTGTGGAGAGCTGGCCAAGTCATATCAAAAGAAGGGAGGCATTCTCCTGGTCCTGAACAGAGCTTAGCTGGAGACACCAGGGAAAGGGAGACATTCCCTCTAGTTTTACTGCAAATCGTACAAATACACACCAGATGGGGTGGGGGGCGCTGCTATGCAGCAGCAAAAATGCCACTCCAGAGCGTGAGATCCAGCCCCAGGAAAATCCTGTTACAGAAATATCTCTTTGCTGTTTCGTTTTCGTCACTGTTCCAAGGGGACCCTGTGCACCAGGGAGCACTGTGCAGCGGATGGTGAGCAGAGGCTGATTGCTCCGTTTCACAGTGATCAGCACTGCAGAAGTGCCGTGGTGCTCATCAGTAGTCCTTGTCGGCTGGCGGGCCGGACTGCAGCCAAGCAGGGACATTGTGCAACTAGGGGTGTGTGGCTAAACGACGCCACAGTTTTGTGGGGCCTGCGCAGCAGAACTGCCTGGGGCAATGGAGACAGGACAACACTCGTACTTACACTGCGGAATGGCTTAGATGCTCCGCAATGGCCAGTGCTAACTAGGGGTCTGCCGGCCCTCTGATCGCATTCTAATATTTATAATTCCTGCAGGAGAACAAGTGGCTGAGATGCAGGTGGCATCCTTCAATGATGCCCAGAGCATTGGCCTGCGCCGAGTGCAGAAACTTGTTTGAAGGCTAAATATCTCCTCCAACCACTGCTGGGTGAGGGGTCCGGTGTGCTGGTTGAAGAAGGTATCAAGAGCATTGCACGGAAGTCAGAAGGTGCGTTGCGCTTGGCAGTGGGAGCAGCAGTGAATTTCATCCTGGTTCTACATCAGTGGAGGGGGTTTAATTCAATACAGATGGGAGTGTCTCCCCCCCCCCCCCCCCCCCCCCAAGAATTACTGCTGCCCACCTTCAGCCATCATGATGAAAGGAGAAGGGAAAAAACGATGCACCATGGATAACTTTGCTCAAACGCCAATAAAAACACAAATACTGCAGATCCCGCGTTTTTAATTCTGTGACCTACTCCTGCAGATCTGCTTATAGTACCCATGAAAAATGGATTTGCCTCAGTTAATAGGAACCTGGACGATGTTGTGGCAAACAAACTCCTTACAAGCCAAATTAGACAAAGAAAGCGGATGCATAACTGTGGCCAAAACACATCAGCGATGTAGAAGATAAGGTGGAGCAGCATGACCGTGAGCTAGTAAAGGTGAAAGCAGACCTAGCCACGCTGCATGTGAAATGCGATGACCTGGAATCGTGGTCCTGCCGTAACAATGTGCGTATTGTGAGGGTACATGAAAATGCTATTAAGGGTGCAATGGAAACATTTGTAGAGGAACTCTTGAAAACTGTACTTGGGAACCCACAGTTCTCGATGCAATTTTTGTTAGAGCGTGCCCATCAAGTGCTAGCCTCGGTGCTGAAACCAGGTACACCCCATGTACGATCATCAGCAAATTGTTATATTGTAGAGATAGGGATTTAATCCTAAAGCTAACCAGAGACCGGGGTACTTTAAAGTTGGAGTACAGCAAGATTCACATATATACAGACTTTGCGGCAAGAGTAAAAGTGACACGAGATCCTTTGACCCTGTGAAACGTCTGTTACGTGAGCAATGGGTTACTTGCGGTCTTATTTCTCCACATCCAGCATGGAGGATGATCACACTTCTTAGAAAGCCCATAGGATACAGTCACTTATATGGAAGCATCAATTTCATTCCCTCAGAGAAGTAGCCCTGGCAGGCAAGAGTCTGGTTGAGGTTCTGGCGAATGCAGCACAGATACTGGAGAGGGACTACTCTGACCGTAATTATGCATTGATCAGTGGGGTGTTGGTCACATGCACAATGTAATGGATAGAGCTATATGCCGGAGCAAGTGTCTGAAATGAATGCAATATTGCTGTTCACAAGGCACTCCTGGAAGATTCCACTGAAATGAACAAAGGGGTATATATCATCAAGTTGGGTGAGATGATTGGGTGGGTAACGTGGGTTTGGGAAGAGGCGCTCATATGGGGTTATTCTTCCAAATTTGCCAGATGTTCTGCGTACATATATTAGTTACACGGACATGATTGAATGCTTAGTGGTAATATGGATGCATAGTGATGGCCTGCTCTATTGCTGACAGTCGCAAAGATTGTCTTACCCTGTTGTCATGGAATATCAGGAGAATGAACTGCCCGATTAAGGCTAGGAACCTTCTGTTACACATTGAGCGTCATGGCCGAAATTTCTTATGCTGCAAGAAACACACACGCTAGGTAATACCCATGCAGCATTCGCTCCTAAGTGGGGAATTTAACGGTACACTGACTATTCTTCAAAGATGAGGGGTGTTCTTAATCTTATACATCGCTCGATCCCGTTTCAGCTCACCAAAAGCTATATAGACCAATTGGGACGATATGTACTGCTTTGGGGGAGTCTTCTGGGTACATAGAAAGGATAAACTAACACCTATGGTCCTAACTTAGACGACTCCGATTTCTACCGGTATATATCTGATGTACTTGAAAGAGCCATCGATACTACGATCATTTAGGGGTGGTGATTTCAATACTATCCTGGACGTTGTTAAAGACTGGTCTTCTACCCTCTGTGATGTCTCTGCTGCAGTCCGTATGTTAATACAGATTATGGAACACTCAATTGACGAATGCGTGGAGTAATTTATATCCAGAGAGTACACATATTAATCAACAGTTCATGAAATGTCCAGGATTGATTACTGGTTGGTGTCTGCTGCATGGGTACCGGCATGTGTGATACTACCATGCACAATTCTATTGACCGTGACAGTGGATCATCTGCCTCGACCCAGGCCCATGTGGAGGATGTCCCCTTCCATGCCATTAGACCCAGGAGTGGCCACATCTCTGCAGGATAAGATTGATTATTTGTTTGCACTAAATCAGGGTTTGGTTTCTCTACACTCTGAGGCCTTTAAAATATGGTTCAGGGGTGAATTACTTTCTACTATATCAGGTGTGCTTAAGTCTCTAAGGGCTGAGTTGTGGGAGGTGGAGTTTCAATTGAGGGGACTGGAAAATGAGTATGGAAGGACAACTGATAAGGCTTTGTTAGGTTTGATTAAAGGTGACCGGCTCAAATTTCAGGATCTGGCAGATAGGGAAGTGCTGTACATGTCCAGACCAATGCTTGCACGTAGATATGGGGAGGCCGATAGACCTGGTAGATCCCTAGCTAGGGCTGTCAGAGTGGAGCGTGGATCACAGCTAATAGCAGGGTGGACGGGACCACGAGGGTAGGTGGCGACTGCTGATGAAGATATAAACATTGTCTTTAAAAATTATTATTCAACGTTATACACCAATTCGGGCCAATGCTCAGATGAGGATTTAGAGAGGTATTTGGATGCTTGGTCTTCTGGGAATTCAAGAATATGTGAGACTGCGACTCGATCAGCCAATATTTACTGAAGAAATAATGTCAGCTATAATGTCGCTCACTAATGGTAAGGCACCGGGGTCTGATGGACTGAGCGTTAGGAATGCAAATTGACCTTGACTCCATGGTTATTACGGTTATGGGAAGATTCATTAGACATGGGAATGTTTCCTCCATCTATGAGGGAGGTAATAATGACTGTTTTTGGAGCCCAATAAACCCCCGCATGATGTTGCTTCATATGGACCATTGACACCAGACTGCTCCTGTACATGCCTGACTTGATCCATCCGAATCAGTCTGGATTTATCCCGGAATGTTGCACCACGTTAAACCTGGAGGTGACGTTTACATATACTGTCCTAAATTAACCGCAGGCCAAGGCAGTGGCGGCCTCATTGGACCCTGAGAAAGCTTTTGATTTAGTATCATGGACATTTGTATTTAGTGTTCTGCAACGTTTTAAATGTGGTCACTATTTTATTACATGTGTTCAGATACTTTTCTCTAACCCGACAGCCAAAGAGTGCACTAATCACACAATATCCCACAGTCTAAAAGTGGGGATGGGTACCCGGCAAGAGGGCCCATTATCTACGTTATTTGCACTCACTATAGAACCCTTGGCAACGTTGGTTAGGATAAGACATGACATAGGGGTATCCAAAATACAGGCCCTGCGCAGGTTATATCGCTCTATGCAGATGATACATTATATATTTGAGATCCGGAAATTAATATGGGGCTTTTAATGGATGAAGTTTATAATTTTGCAAAGTACTCAGGATATAAAATTAACAGGAATAAGTCTGAGCTATTTCCTTTGACGGATGCAACTACCTCTCCGATTGAGCTGCAGGGGTTCAGGTGGGTCGCTTCCCACTTCTGGGATCTGGGTATAGTGGTCACTAGAACGTCCTAATCTCTATATGTCAATAACCATGCAATATATTTGCAACTGCTGGCTGTTAAATTGAAGGTGTGGTCGGGACCGTTTCTATGTATGGGCAATTATCTTTATTGAAGATGATTGTACTTCCTAAATTACTGTACGTCTTTGGTACTGTTCCTATTTGGCCCAATAGGTATAGGTAGTTCTTTACAACACTGAAGACATTGATAACACTGGTAAGACATTGGTAACTTTTTATGGGGCAGTGGCTTTGCTAGGATTAGCTGGGAGAGGCTGGTTGAACCATATGAATATGGGGGATGAGCTGCCCCTGACAGTTCTCTACCTGGTAACGCAAGCCCAGTTTGCAAGATGCTGCAGAGTCCACAGCGGTTCATTTAACTCTGGAGAAATATGGGGAAGCACCAGTAAGCCTAAAGTCGGCATTGTTTGGTCTCAAACATGTGGCCTCCTGCTTGTTTGACACGGTTCGTACTACAGAGAACGCCTGGGCACCGTTATTCCACAGGCTGGGGTTGATAGATACAATGGAAAGGTCCGCTCTGGAATTTTCCTGATCTTCACCCTACATTAGACAGGTTGGTGCGCAAATCTTGGAATCCTAGGGCGCAATTGGTACTTAGTGACCTATTCCCTGAAGGGAGATTTTGGAACTTTGGAAGAATTTAAGATTAAGTTTAGCGACAATCCCATTAACATTTTCCAATATTTCTGCATGAGGGTAGCAGTCCAGAAACTGTGGTGATCATTTCCAAAGGAACCTGAAACGCGTCCATGTATAGAGGCAGTTGTGACTGGTGGGAATGCTAGGCGTATGGTCTCTAGGTTGCATCATTTGTTTGAGACTAGCCAACCCACAGTAAACGGGGCACACTCCAAGTGGGAGTGGATTTGGATATTGAACTGTCAGATGACCAATGGAAGAGGGCCTGCTTATTAACCAAGGGGTTCTCTATAAATGCAATGCATCACCTAATGCAATTTAAAATACTAAGCCAATTGCACTACACCCCTGCAGAAATGGCTAGATTTACCCCCAGGGAAGATGCTGCTTGTATGAAATGTAAAACATCCCTGGCAAATATTCACATGTTCTGGAGCTGTCATATTTTGGTTCTGGCAAGAGGTAGCCGAGACACTTCGACATTACGGATATCCCGACCACATTGTCCCCTATCAAGTACCTGCTTGGCGACATTGGCAGGGTATCTATTGTTACCAGAAGATTTGTTAACATAGCGGGCTTGATGGCCAAAACATGCATTTTGCTGTATCAGAAATTGCCCAAGGGTCTCACTTGTAAAGAATGGCTGAGAGATTTGGTTTACTGCACTGATCACAAGGAGACCTATGTGGGAATGGTGCCACCTACATGCAGACCAAAATACATTTGGGTCTCTGTGAGATCTTGTTTGTCACAGGCTGGGAGTCCAGAGGATGCTACCAAAGCAGATGAGGAAACAGTTTTCTTGTGTTGTCTTAGTTGGAATCAGAGTCATGCCTAATATACTCATCTGGATTTTATTTTCCAATGATTCAATGTATTATGATAATGATGTGTTATTTATGTAGCGCCTTAATCCAAAGCGCTTATGATGCTTGATTGTCAAAGCATGTCAGTTTAAGTGTTTAATATCGGTCTGTTTTTTTCCTTTTGGTTTTTGCTTTCTCTTCTATATGTTAAATGAAATTTACAAATAAAATGTTTTGAAAAAAGAAAAGAAAAAAAACACACCCGGAGAAGAGAGCCGTTCTCCGGGACATGACATATAAAGACTGGGTGAAATCCACAAGCCAGGGGGAAGAGAGTCATTCCCCCCTGGTATTTCTGTTGTGCAAGAACATTCTTTTAGACAATATCCGAGAAGCAGGAAAAGGGAGCCATTCTCCTTGAAGAAGGAACTTTGTTATTTTATCTTTTAGTTATAGTGTGAGGGTTAGAGTAGAATTTGACACAGGACAGTGGAACTTTAATTTGACGGACATTCTGGCAATCCCTTTAGTTTTAGTCAGATGTAGACAAACCCCTCTTAGAAGAACAAGTTACTTTCTTACCTGGTAACGTTCTTTCGATGGGATGGTCCGACGACGTATTCCATATCTATGACAGGTAATCACCACAGCTGTGCTGCTTCGGAAACTTTTCCGGCGTCTGCGTCCTGCGTCGATGACGTCGATGCGCCGACGTCGAGGACCTCCTCCGACGTCATCCGATGTGATAAGTAGGACGCACGACGCCTGTAGCCTCAGTTGTAGTTTTTTCCCCCAGAACGTGTGACATAAGTCAACTGCCAGTCAGACACAAAGCCTTGCGGAACGTAAGCTGCAATCGCAAAAGAAATTCTGCAGCAGGGAAGGCAGGGCGGGAGCGATATGGAATACGTCGTCGGACCATCCCATCGAAAGAACGTTACCAGGTAAGAAAGTAACTTGTTCTTCGAGGGGATTGGGTCCTCCGACGTATTCCATATCTATGACAGACTCCCAAAGCAGTACCAGAGCAAGGAGGAGGGAAAGAATTCATAAACAAAATTTATAATAGCCAATCAAATAGCAGAGCAAAGGACCGCCTTGCCAAAGGCCAGATCCTGCCCACTGATGGAATCGAGGGAATAATGCCGTACAAATGTATGTACTGAAGCCCAGGTGGCTGCATCACAGATGTTGCGAATAGGAACACCCCTCTGCAGGGCAGTAGACGCAGCCATACCCCTGGTAGAATGGGCCCGCAAGCCAGCCGGTGGGTCCCTACCTGCCAAGCGGTAACACTCCGAGATGGCCAAAATAATCCAGCGGGACAAAGTCTGTTTCGTCACAGCTTGCCCCAAACGCTTACCAGCGTAACCAATAAAGAGTTGATTGTCCACTCTGACCCGGGACATGCGTGAAACATAAAAGCTTAAAGCTCTCCTAGGATCAAGCCTATGGAGCCTCTCCTATTCCTTACCAGGATGCGGAGGAGGATAGAATGCCGGAAGAACAACCTTCTGGGCCAAATGAAATTCCGTCACTACCTTCGGAAGAAAAGAAGGACGAACACGAAGGACAACCCTGTCCTTGTGGAAAACAGTGAAGGGTGGCTTAACTGAAAGTGCCTGTAACTCACTCACTCTGCGAGCGGAAGTAACCGCAACTAAAAACACAGTTTTCAGAGTTAACAGCCTCAAAGGGCAAGAATGTAAAGGCTCAAACGGAGCACCCATAAGAAACCTAAGAACAAGGTTTAAATCCCAACCAGGCACCAGGAAAGGTGACGGAGGGAACACATTAGTGAGCCCTTTCAGAAACTGTGAAATTAAAGGGATTTTAAAGTAAGAACACTCTTCAGACGAGCGCTTAAAGATGGACAGCGCCGCCAGGTAACCTTTAATGGTACCCACTTGCAAGCCCCTGTGGGCCAAAGAAAGCAAAAAGGACAGAACCATGGGGATGTCACATGCAAAAGGATCCACATTCCGAACTCTGCACCAGTCGCAGAACTTACGCCAACGGCAACGGTACAGAGACTTAGTTGCTGGCCTTCGGGCCGAAAGCAACACCTCCATCACGTCTTCAGGGAGGCCCCAATCCCTATACCTCAACCTTTCAGAAGCCAAGCGTGAAGGTTGAGGGATCTGACCTCTGGATGGAGAACCAGACCCCCCTCCCGTGAGAGCAGATCGTCTCGGTAGGGAAGACGACGTGGAGGGCAGATGGACAAGTCGAGAAGGTCCGGGTACCACGTCCTCCGAGCCCACGCCGGAGCAATGAGGATCCTCCGGGAACCGAACTTCCGTAACCTCCGCAGCACTTGCGGGATGACGGGGACTGGAGGAAACGCGTACAGCAGCGGGAACGACCAATCCACCACGAACGCGTCTCCTAAGGCTCCTTTTGGAGGAAATTCCCGCGAGCAGAACCTCTCGCACTTCCGGTTGACACTGGAGGCGAAGAGATCCACTTGAGGGGTCCCCCAAAGGGCGAAGATCTCCAGGAGAATCTCCTGAGCCAACTCCCACTCGTGAGAGATCGCGCTCTGCCTGCTCAGAGCGTCCGCCGTCACGTTTTCGACTCCGGCCAGATGAACTGCCGAGACCGAAACTTCCTGCTGGATGGCCCAGAACTCGAGCTGCATCGCCTCCCTGCACAGAGGAAGTGACCCTGCCCCCCCCCTTTTTGTTGAGGTAGTGCATGGCCACCGTGTTGTCCGTCAGGATCAGGACATTCCTCCCTCGCACAGTCGGCAGAAAAGCCTTCAGGGCTAGCCTGACGGCCCTCAGCTCCAACAGATTGATATGGAGTCTGGACTCCGACGGAGACCAACGACCGCTGACTGTCAGCCCGCTGGCATGAGCTCCCCATCCCGTGAGGGATGCATCCGTCACGATCGTCACCTCCGGCCAGGGAAGCCAAAACGGAGCCCCCTTCATCAAGTTGCCTTCGACGGCCCACCACAGAAGGTCCTGGGCGACCGAGGGCGGCACCTGAATAGGGTCCGACATCCTGCCGGAGGACTGCGACCATTGCATCTTGAGTGCCCACTGCAAAGATCTCATGCGCAGGCGAGCCTCTGGCACCAGAAGAATGCAGGATGCCATGAGGCCGAGCAACCTCAAGAACTCGAACGCTGGGAGCGTCTGGGCATGCTGAAACTTGTGCACCATCTGCTGAATGTGAAGAGCCCTCACCTGGGGAGGAAAACACTGCCCCAGGGAAGTGTCGAGCACTGCTCCGATGTACTGGAGCCTCTGCGTTGGCGTCAAATGGGACTTCTTTAAATTGAGGGAGAAGCCCAGCCTGTGAAGGGAGTGGCAGGTGACGGACAGATGATCCAGGACTTGCTCGGGAGAGCTCCCCCTGATCAACCAATCGTCCAGGTAGGGGTAGACGTGAATCCCCCTTGCCTGAGATGCGCTGCCACCACCACCATGAGCTTGGTGAAGACCCTCGGGCGGAGGTCAATCCGAACGGCAGGACCCGAAACTGAAAGTGCGAGTCGCCAACCGCGAACCTCAGGTACTTCTTGTGCTTGGGATGGATCGGCACATGGAAGTAAGCATCCTTGAGGTCGAGTGACACCAACCAGTCCTGAAGCTGAAGGGCCTGGAGGACTTGAGAGAGAGTAACCATCTTGAACTTGTCCTTCCTGAGGAGTTTGTTCAAACCGCGCAAGTCCATGATGGGTCTCAATCCCCCGTCTTTCTTCGAAATCAAAAAATAAGGGGAATACCATCCCTTGTTCCTCTCCGCTACAGGCACCAGTTCTATGGTGCCTTTCTCCAGCAGGGCTTGAATTTCCTGCGCAAGGAGCTGATCCGGACTCTGCAAAGAGAGGTTCCCCGGTGGATTGTCGCGAGGCATGTGCCGAAAGGGAAGACAGTAGCCGTGGGCTATGATCTCCAGAACCCACACATCTGAAGTAATGGCTTGCCACTCTACAAGATGCTGCGCCAGCCTTCCCCCAACCGGCGAACCATGGGACATGGCACATGACTGAGTAGGAGCGGCTGCGGCGTTACCTGAGGGCAAAGAGGCAACTGCCCGAGCGGCCTTGGCACCACGGGTACCCTGTCGTCCACCTCTGGTACCCCTGCGCTGGCCTCTTTGACTGCCAGCCCCTCTCGCTTTACTGAAGGACGAGTAATAGCGAAAGGAACCACCCCTCCACTGCTGTCCCCTAGGACGAAAAGGCGGAGGTTGGCGAACTGCAGCGCCCAACGACTTCGCTGCAGCTTTTGAGGTCTGCAACCTCTCAAGGCTCTCGTCAGCCTTGCTGCCAAAAAGGTGTTCACCGTCAAAGGGCATGTTGAGGAGCCGGGATTGCACATCAGGAGCAAACCCCGACTTCCGCAACTACGCAAACCTGCGTATCACGGTGCTCGCCGCCATGGACCTACTGACGCAATCAGCCAAGTCCAGACCCGACTGAACGGACTCACACATGGCATCCTTACCATCCTGGACCATAGCAAGGAAACCATCCCGTTCAACCCCTTCGGGAATATGTTCAGCCGCCAACGCAACACAGTTCCACAGAGTGTGCGCGAAACGTGACAAGGCACAAATGGAGTTGGCCGCCTGAAGCGCCATACCACCAGAAGAAAACACTTTCTTCGCCCAGCCATCAAAACGCTGGTCGTCCCTATCAGGAGGGATGGTAGGGTACGACGCCTGCTTTGCCGGGGCCGTGGCCGCCTGCACCACCAAACTTTCAGGAGTGGGGTGCCTGGTCAAGTAGCAGGGGTCGCTACTGGCTGGACGGTATTTACGCGACAAGGACTTGCCCACCGCCGGGAGACTCTCCGGAGCAGTCCAAGCCGCCGCCACCCTTCTCTGTAAAGCCATATGGAACGGCAGTACCGGGTCAGTTGGGGGACCAACATCAAGGATGTCCGTCAGGTCATCCTGCACAAACTCCCCTGGGGGAGCAGACCATCCCAGATACTCAGAAACCCTAGCCATAAGGCGCCGGTAAGAGGAATCGGCATGGGAGCCAGGCTCAGGCCGACAAAATTCCACCTCCGGAGAGGTGTCCAGTCCACTGGCATCATGCAGAGACTGCCTCAAATCGTCAAACTGACTATGGCCCGAGACAATGTCATCTGGCACCTGACGAGGAACCAGGCCATCAGAGTCCTCATCCGCCTCTGAAATATATTCCAGGTGGCGAAAAGAAGGCACCCGAGAGTGCTTGCTCTTAGCCAGAGCCTTCCTAGGGGGTACACCCGAGACACGGGGCACCTCCGACACAAAAGGCGTCGAGCGAATCGGCGCCTCCGTCGAGAAAACCGGCAACGGCGCCGAGAGGATCGGCGTCGAGGAAATCGGCGTCGACGTCAGATGCAGCGCCTCCAGTATCGGTGGCGTCGACACAGCCCTCGAAGCCGGAGCCCCGAGCGTGTCCCTCGACGAACTGAACGTCGACGGCTTTGACGACTTCCTCGGAGCCGGAGCCTCGAGAAAGCCTGTCGACGCCCTCGACGCCACAGGCGTCGATGTCTTCCTCGAAGACATCACAGGTGCACACGGTCTCGATCGCGTCGAGGACCGGGACCTGGAACGGGTACGGCGAGAACAAGCCTCCTTGTCCGAACGGGACCTCTCCCGCGACTCGCGCCGACCACTCTTGCGAGCGGTGGCTCTCGACCTCACACGGCCGACCCCACTCGGGGGCGCGGACGGTTGAGTACCCTGCGACTCAAGAATCGCCAACATCTTCTTCCCGAAGGAAGCCCATTCCTCCGGCGTCGCACGGCTAGAGGGGTAACCGACGGGCCGGGCAGAGTCCTCCGAAGAGGACCTGGAAGGCGACCGGTGTCGGTGCTTCCGAGAATGCCTCGAAGAGGCGGAGGAGTGGCGAGACTGACTCCTAGAAGAAGACCGACGAGACTTCCGACGATGACGCGGAGAGTCACCCCTCGAATCATCCGTCGAAACCCCCGCCGACTTCGACATCCGGGGCTTGGACACCCGACCTACCGACAATTTCTTCTTACGCTCGCGCAAGGCCTTGGACGTGAGCGACAGGCAGTCGATACAGTCATCCGTGTCGTGGGCCTCCCCGAGGCACCAGAGGCAGGCGTCGTGCGAGTCAGTCACGGACATCTTGGACCCGCACGCCCCGCACTTCTTAAAGCCCGGACGCGGGGTTGACGACGCAGTGGAAGACATCGTTGAAGAAATACACAAACGAACAGGTTCGAAGAACCAGAAAGAACAGAACTCCAAAGAGTCGAGGCTTAGAACCGAGAAACATGAAGCAACACGTTCGCGGAAAAAACGGAACTGAGGCTACAGGCGTCGTGCGTCCTACTTATCACATCGGATGACGTCGGACGTCGGAGGAGGTCCTCGACGTCGGCGCATCGACGCAGGCGCCGGAAAAGTTTCCGAAGCAGCACAGCTGTGGTGATTACCTGTCATAGATATGGGATACGTCGGAGGACCCAATCCCCTCGAAATAGGGATACTAAGGGATTTTTCTTATGCAAATAAAAGTAGTTAACCAAAGCCATGCCACCTTTGTGTCGGCTTCCTAATTCTGCACCCGTACAATACATTTGATTACAAACTGTTTACATTTAAATTACAGTAGATCAGAATGAAAACATAGGATCATTCGCTAATTCTGTAGATCCTGTTTAAGTTAATATGTTAATTGTATTGTTATATTAGCATGAATTGCTTTTGTGTTTTAAATATACAGTAACTCAACACTATAAAGGAATGCCTCAAGTAATATATTTGTGTGCTCTTGACTGCTATTAAAATATTATCTAACCAATTCCCATTGGGAACAATCATTTGTATACCATGAGCTCCTTCAGGGCCATCCAATTAATGTATCTTTCTAATACTGAATTTTTCTTGAATTTAGAATACACAGCTGGGTAAACACCAAAGGACACGCGGAAATCATGCCACTGTTCTCATCTTCCATACAAGAACTATACCAGAAGTGCATCCTAAAATACATCTAGACTGGCAACATTCACAATGAGAACATTTAAGAAATGTACCTGTCAACTGCGGACAAGAATGTGTGAAAGATAAACAAATAGATACAAGTGTCATCTTAGATGAATGTTATCACCATTTTAAATTCAGCAAGAATACAATATGGGAAAGATTAGTTAATTGAACAGCCCTGAAGAAGCTCATAACAGTGGGTTGGTTGCCTTCAGTACCTCAGTGTGCATACCCAGTGTGCCATGCAAGGATGGGGAAGCAAAACTCTCTACCTTGCATGGCGCACTGGGCATGCCTACTGGGATAGTGTAAGCCTAGTGACCACGAAGTCCGCCCAGGAGCGGCCCAGAGGAAGCGCTCCAAATTTTCTCTTAATTCTGGCTCTCCCATGTGAATGGTGGGTCTGCACCCCGTCGACCCTGGGAAAAGGTGCAGCTTTAGGTTTGATGTTAAACAATACAAGATCTTTATTCAGTTTATCTGATCTCTTCCATAGTTCTTTGATGGTTACCAGTGTAATTGGTTTGTGTAAAACTCCTTTTGATAGACTCTTTACTGAAAGGAGGAGAAGGGTAGAGAAGAGGCGGTCAGGAAACAATATACTGTAGGCACCGTGTTAAAATAGTCTGGCATGTGTTTTGTGTATTTTTCACTTGTGTTTCATTTTAACTTACAATCAACTTAAATAAAAACGTATCTAAAAAAAACAAATCCTGTGAATGGCTAAGCCTTTTTAGTGTGATGAAGCCAGGGATATCATCCAAGTAATAAGAGGATATAGCCATGTCCCCATGCCTAAACACAAAAAACTATTGGGTACCTCCCAAACTACATATGCGAAAAGTATGGACATTCCATGTGAGTACATGTATAAGTGTAATATGCCCCCTGTAAGGGATAATCACACAAACACTCGGACAAGGAAGCGCCATCATGAGGAGAAAATCCAACCCAACATTGTAGTCCTTTTTCTGTGAGCACTAAACAGCTAACATGGAACATAAATGAGGGACTACTGCATGGTAAGAGGAGGATTGACAGAAGAAATCTTGGCAGAGGGGAGGAACTGCAACATTTGTTGCAATACCCAAGCTGTTTGGAGAAGCGGGAGTCAGCCCAAGCAGACTACTAAATATATATCGCCCCTGGCGGGACAAGTAGAAGTAGTCACAGACCTTCTGGAAAGCGTGTTGGCTCACCACACATGGGGACGCCAGCAGGCGAAGACCGGCTGGTCGAAGTCCATAGAACGGGCAGGGACTGCAAGAGGGGAGGTTGTTAGGAGTGTCCCAGTAGGAGTGGAACGTGGCGTGGTAGCGCTGCATGTAACCAAGCTACAGCAGCCACTGCGCCGCGCAGACAAAAGGTAAGTCGATTGGTCAGAGCCGATAGAGAGCAAAAAAGCCAAAGCCTTCATACGGGGAAAACCCCAGCAACTAGGAAACAGCTCCAGCACATTAGAAGGTAGACTGACACTTTATTAAATGGTGTTGGCAGTGCTGAGAAGGGGGCTTAGACGAGGGAGAGCTGACAAACGGGACATGGGGGAACCAGGAGAAAACAGGTACAGGGCAGCGGGAAGCAACTAGCCACTAGGCTTTAAAGAGACATTTAAAGCCTACGGGAAACCTCTAGACTCCGCAGCGCAATGATATATTACACATCAATAACCCTGATAGGGTAAAATAAACTCAAGTTCCAAAGTCCACCCTTCCTCAACCGAGTTACTTTAAGGACTTATTTGGCAGCTCTCATCAATGGACCAACTCCAGTCGGCCAAATCAAAGAAAAGAACAGGGAGGTCTTAGGATTAGAACGGTGGTAGACAATAACACAGAACCAAGGAAAGACCAGGGGGAAATGGAATTTCCACCTTGGCACAGGGAGCAGGTCACATAAGTAGTTTAAAAAAACAACCACATTAAATAGCTTAAGACCAGGGAAGGTTTTGTTCCCCTGGTATGCCAAAAGATCACGTAAGGGTTTGTTCCCCAGGCATCCCGAAAGACTAGGGAAGGGTTTGTTTCCCTGTCATTTCCCAGGCAAGAAAGGAAGAAGAAAATCTGCCAGAAATCCGCCACCTGATTGGTTATTACCGTAACAGTGGTTTTCTTTTTAATATTTGAGTGTGAGAGTCATAGAAGGGTTCGGACACAGAACAGTGGACATTTCTTTATTTGTTGACATCCTGACGACTGGCAAAATAGTTGATATTTGTTGAGGCAGGGAAACTCTCAAACAGTTAGGGATGAGAGTGTTTTTTCCCACCCTCCTATTATTTAAATAAAGAAACTGTGAAGCACTTAAGACTGTCTCCTTACTCTAGCAAGTCACAGTAGACACAGTGATCGCTCTTGGTAGTTTTGAAGTTGTCTCAGTAATGTGTGAATATTTTTTAAAGGTAGGCTGCAGCAGTTTTAAATTAGGACATTAGTCTTCGCTTTTTGATATTTAGTACTTCCCTGATGCCACAATTTTCCAATTCTTTTACTCAATCCTTTGCCTTAGAAAACATCATAGCCCCATCTTCCTTTTAGGGGCATGTAGGCACAGCTAGATCTGAAGCTGTTACAAAGTTTGGGTCTGGATTATTGCCTCTCGTCTTCTATGATGGCTTCATCCTTTAACGATTCTGAAAATGGTCAGTGTGAAAGCTCCAAGTTCAAGTATTTGAATGCACACTGCTTTGGCATGGGAAGACAGATTTAATGATCATCTTATAAGCTTTTATGCCTCAAGAGTTGCGCAGTAAACACACAGAGTGGCCTACAGGGGGCTCCTTTTTGGGCGAAGAATCGCATAGCACTTTCACTGGCAACCTCAGAACAATAGCTTGTAAAAATAAGTCAGCCACTCTGGGCGAGGCATCTTCCAACCCGTGCACTTTTTCAACATGCGAAAGTAAAGAGCCTCCTCTGCCCCCTCCAGTTAGGAAGGAGGGTCCATAGACTCTGAAGAAACAGCCTTATGCCTGGTACCTTAAGCACATTTTGTGGACTAGTGGAGATGAGTTTGGCCAAGGTTCTTTATGCACCAAATCTGGTTCTGAAGAGGAAGTTGTAGAAAACATGTGCAAGTGTCAAACCTAGCAACTGTGAGGCTGGTGGAGGCTTCAACAGGGCTGTGACAACTTCATGTGATCAGACCAATGACAAACAGGAAATTGAGAAGTGGGCAAGCAAGGAAACCAAAGAGCGTGGTCGGGTAAAGTCATCTTGCCTTACTGTATGTTGTTAATATACATTGCTTGGTATCATCACATGGTTAATCTTTAAATAGCCCTCCAGATGGTTTTGACTTCAAATCCAATCAGCCTTAGCCAGCTTATTCAGTGTTGAAGGATCATGGGAGCTTCAAATCAAAACCTCTAGAGGGCCATAAAAAGAGTAACCCTGGGCGAGAGGGTGGAACCATTTCCAAATGTTGGAAATGTATGGAGCTGGGTACGACACGTTATCTAGAAAGGTCAACTAAAAAGGGAAATTGGATTTCAAGTTTCAATGGCTCTATTTCGCCAAAGACCCTGCTGGATTCTGTTTAGTGGGGGTTAGAACAAGACTAAACATGCACATTTCATGATGTGAGGCCTTTGATCCACATGCAACATGACTGGCGTTTTCAATATTCACATCTCTGACCCCCAACACAATTTGAAGTTAATACCTTTAAATGAAGCATGTAGGGGTCTTCACAACTTGTAAAATGTCCCAACATTGCTTGCTGGGCCCTCACTTCATTCTCACGAATCTTCTGATGGAGCTGAGAAATTTGCTGCTTTTGTCTGTAATGAAGAGGAGGAGCAAGTTAGAAAGATTTAGTCACTTGAAGACGCTTACTAAGAACAGAAACACAGGACAGGTTTTGTTTACAGTGTAGGATACTTCGGATTACTACATAATTTGGTACATTCAAGGTCAGAGGCAGCAAACGTTTCCTCCCACAGATGTTTTGCCCTACATTTCCCATGACTCCACACCACCGACTATGCTGGTCCAGCGTCAATGGGAGTTGTAGCTTAAAGAAATATGCAGTGGGGGACAGGTAAGATTCCCCTGTTCTAGGCGTTAAGAGGGACAACCCGTTTGTTAACTTCCAAAAATTGAACAATGTCCAAGAGTAAGCAAGCACAATCTCTCTCATATTTCATGAATCTCTCCATACAAACCCACTGCTACATCACTACACCTCACCCTTGGTGTTGTAAATGTGCAATCCAGTGTTCTCTCCTGTTTAATATCTACATTTAACCAATATTTGATACCTTTGATAAGATCAAACTCCTGTTTCTTTCTTACGCAGACGCCACGCAGATCTAAATAACTATTGAAGGCTTCACATAAGCCAGTCCAATTTAACAAGCTGTCTAACTGAAGTGGAACTTTGGGGGCTGAAGAACAGCCTGCAGCTCATGGGATGTGAAGTTGTGGGCTAGACCTGTAGTAGGCTTCAGAAAATCATGAATCTTCCATAAAAGCATTCTGGGCACAATTATAGCCTTTATAATTGCATCATGAGGCTGTAAAAAGTACATTTCTGGTATGCGGTAGAGGACTTTGACCTATACTAGTACGTCCATAGATCTGGATTTTTTTATAGAGTTCGTTCTGCTTTAATGTGGAATTTTTTCTGCTTTGAAATCTGGCATAACCCAAGAACATGATTCTTTTTTAAGTCTGACAAAATGCAGGATCATCATCACCGATCCCACGAAATTCATTAAAAGGGAGTCACCAAATTAATGCATGTGGCATTAGAGTCCACTGAAATTTTAGTTAATTCTTCATTCATTTGATTGGATAGAAGTTTGTGTCTTTCTAATGGTAGAGCCGGGGCCCTGCACCGTGTTAAACATGGCCATTTGTGGGTGGAGAAGATTGAATAGTCTTACAAAATGATGTGAACAAGGCACTTGTAGTGTATCAACGTCTACCAGGGTTACATCCCTAGCAAACACTTGGTCGAGACAGTGGTCTTTATAATGTGTGGGTACATCAGGTAACCAAGTAATGCTGTGCTCATTAAAAGCATCTTTTAAACAATCCACTTTTGCGTTATTGGGGCAATTCAACCAGAGGTGCAAGTCTCCCAAAAAAGTAAATGTTTGCAGGTTTAGTGCCTCGCTTGCTAAGAAAGCCGGTTTGTTTAGTACTAGTGTGTGTCCAGCAAGCAGGTGGGGATAATCATGCAATGGGAGAGTGGCCAATTACTGGAAGTAGAAGGCTTAGCGAATATTAAAGTGGTTTAAGCCTTCGCATCCGGAGAACAAGGAGTAACTATGATAGAAACCACCTCAATGTTTTTTTGGACATAATGAATGAAGTATAAGAGGGAGCTCTGATGGTTGCTGCCAATAGTGTTGAGGCGCTGGCTATATTACAGCGGGTAAATTGATCTTATGGAGGATTAATTAATGAAGATGCAAAATTCAATTTTACCAAGACCAGTTAAAAATAGATCAAACTAAATTTTTCCGCACATTAGAGAAGGGAGGGGAAAAACATTTATGGATGGTTGTTTTCTTCAACATACTGAATCACTGTTGCCAGTGAAGAGTAGAGCAAGCAGCAGAGCTTCTAATGTCAAGTATAGTTCTAGGAAATGTTGCCTTTCCCGTCCAGTCAGAGTCCGAGAAAAGGTGATGTGATTTGGCAGAGTGCTTTGGTTAGGATAAGATATGCCCTCAATCATCTACACAACATAAGCCGCTCGACAGATGCGTAGTAACCCACAGTCAGATCTGTGTTTTTGTCATCACTTTTCAGTGAGTGTTGAATTACACTTCTCTTAATTTCATGAATGGTAATGGTTTTGAAGGACACAAAAACAAACTTACATATATGCTTTAAATAGATCATATGTGTGTGTAAACCTTGTTGAATGGGAGTTTATGTGTAACAACTGCCCATATTGAAGGAATAAGTATTCCACTTGAAGTTGTGTTCGCAGTATATTCAATAAAGGTCAACAAAAACTACTGCAGCAATGGTATACTTTGCATATATATAGAAAGTGGGACAAACATTACATTCATGTAATTGTCTTTCTGATGCTTGTATCTGCTTAGATGTGCTTCCTTTGCATAGGCAGACATCTAGTGGTTGGTGCAGAGTATTAGAAGATTCTTTTTCGGTTTTGAAAAAGGGCATTGACAGGCGTATTTGTAATACTATTTAGATTGTAACGTGTACTGTACCCACGATCCTTAGTGTTACATTGTGTCTATGTAATCAGCCCTTGTATGAGGTGGTAATAGTGTGAAAAATACAAACAGAAAGGGACTTCTCAAAGATTTTCAGTATCCACACCTTTGCAGAAATGTCACAACACTACAAAAAGCAACCACTACTTACTGTCACCAAGCATTAAACAATTGTAAAAAGGAAAGCTGTAAACAAAGAAAGCTAACTTTCACTCTTAATGGTACAACATTTCTGGCACTAGGGATTGTTATAACGATGCCTAGCAAAAATTAAACTGGACAGAAAAAGTAATACAGAGCAATCTGGTCTTTTGAACCACTATATCAGGATATACATGGCCACGGTAGTGGCCATGTAGTTATGGTTAAGTTGGTGTTTCCATAGGAAGAGCACTTTTTGGGCGATATATATATATATATATATATAAAAACAGTGCTACCTACATGAACAAACTCCAATACAAGTGAACCTTCTGTCCATCATTCAGAAATCCCATATAAACGATATTTCCAGACATATGAGCACATCTGTTTCGACTGTCCACTGAGCATTTCAGCTAAAACCGGTAGGCAAGTGTCATACAACTAATACCACATATGTCTGAGAAAAGCTTGCACACTTCTACTAGCGAACACTTGGTTGTTGCATGGGTGGATAAAGGGTGACAGGAGGGAAGAGTGTGAGTCAATAACTGCCGGGGAGAGGTGAAAGATAGTGTATCACAGTGCATCGAGGAGCAAAGGTTCAGAGAGGAAGGAGGCACAGAGGAGCCAATGAACAGAACAGATGAGGCAGCAGAGGGCAAACATCAAAGAGCTAGGAAGAGTGGGGGGAAAAGGTAGTGAGGAGTTGGAAAAGAGTAATAAAGAGAGGAGTAGATGAGGCGGCGAACGAGAAGGTGAAGAAGTGGCAAGCAGAGGAGGTACAACAGAACATTGCGAGTGAAGAGAATACAAAAAAAAGAGAAAATTAAAGTTACTCACCGTAGTGACTAGAGTACTCTTAGTCACCTTTGCTCCATCCTTGTGGGTGTCCCGCCAACACGGACGGTACCGGAAACTTTGGCAGCGAAAAATGTAGCTTCCCCTTCAAATTTAGTATAGAGTGCGGGGGCGTGGAACACCTAGCCGAGGCTCCGCCCTTGGGTGCCTCACCTCAGTGCTCTTTGAACTCACCTGGCTACACCTATTACATATTAGCCCTGGGCATAATAGCGGGGGAAAGTGGGTGGGACGCATGGAGGAAAGGGGACTACGAGTACTCTAGTCACTACAGTGAGTAACTTTAATTACTTATACGTCCCGTCCCCTTTCCTCCATCCTTGTAGGTGATTCCACTTAAACAAGATCATAGGGTGGAGCCATGACAACCTGCCCGATAGCTAGGACGAAGCAAAAAAGGTTCTTCAGAACCACCTGACCAAACTCTGCATCGCGAATGGAGCTGTTGTTCAGGGAGTAGGGCCTACAGAAGGCCGACGGAGTGGCCCAAGTAGCCGCCTTGCTGATGACATCCCAAGAAGCATGTTTCTGAAATGCAACGGCCATGGCACTGGCCCTGATCGCATGGGCATGAATACCTGCAGGAACCGGTTTGCCCATGACGGCATACGCTTCCAAAATGGCCTGAACCATACAACGGGCGATGGACGCTTTGGAAGCCTGAGAGCCAGGGCAGGAGCCCCCAAAAGTCACAAACAATGCCTCAAACTTCTTGAATGACTTTGTCCGAGAGAGGTAAACCATGAAGTCCAAAGAATGCAGTGCCCTCTCTGCCTCTGACTGCGGGTTCGGGAAGAACACCGGCAGACAGATCTGATTCAGATTAAATGGACAGATTACTTTGGGCAACAAGTTTGGGTGAGTGCGCAAGATGACCTTGTTGTTGTGGAACGCTGTGAAGTGCTTACACGAGAACAACGCCTGCAGCTCACTAAACCTGTGCGCAGACGTGAGATCGACCAGTAAAACTGTCTTCAGTGTCACCAACGGATGTTCATAGAGGCCATCGGCTCGAAAGGCTTGTGCTGCAAAGCCACAAGGACCACACTGAGGTCCCAGACGGTTGCAGCCTGTGCACCAGTGGAAAAAGTCTAGACAACCCCTTTAAGTGAGCCTTAACCAGCAGGTTGGCCACAGAAAACACATTCTCTGGGGAATTCCTGTAAGCCCCAATGGCAGCCAAATAAGTGCGGCAAGTATTCACCTGAACTCTGGAACGAGCCAAGTGTGGCAAAAAAGCCAGCACAGCATCCAGAGGGCAGGTGACAGGATCAAGACATTTGTCACAAGACCAATGGCAGAAACTAGTCCATTTACTTATACTGGGTTCGAGTAGCGGGCCTCCTGGCCTGCTGAAGGATGTCCCATTGTCATTTGAAAATTGAGCCAGTTGAAGCTTCAGCTGGTCAGGAAGTAGACCGCCATCGCCAGTTTGGCCAGATACGGATGTTCCACAGCCCAGTCCTGTTGCATCAGGAATACCCTGCTGGAGATTGGAAAATGGATGGGACCCTGGGAGCAGAACTGCAGCAGACCCGAAAACTAGGGTCTAGACAGCCAGTGTTGGGCAATCAGGATGAGGCTGCAACCCACCAAAGCCCGAAACTTGCGGAGGGTCCGCTGGAGCAGAGGGGTGGGCAGGAACACAACACTTGTGTCCGTGCCAACAGATCTGGAAGGCATCTCCCAGAGACTCCTGACCCTGTCCTGCCCATGAAACAAAATGGGGCACTTGTATCTCTGAGGGGATGAGAACAAATCCAGGTCTGTGAGCCCCCAACGCTGGAACAGGGGCAACAAGGAGTCGGTGTGCAACTCCCACTCACAGGTGTTGAACCCCAAGCAGCTCAGCTGGTCCACTTCTGCATTGCTGTCCCCCGGGAGGTGGACTGCTGAAATCCAAACCCCTTCTGACAGGGCCCATTCCCAGACCGATACCACCTCCATGCATAGGTGGGGTGTGGGGGGTTGGTTGCCACCCTGCTTGCTCAGGTAAAACACTGAAGTAGAATTGTCCGTCCTGACCATAACAGATCTCTGCCCTGAGCTCGAGCACATTGAGGAGGCCTCGAGCACATTGAGGAGGGCTTCCGAGCTGGACCATGCTCCATGAATCGCGCAGCCCTCCAAGGTTGCCCCCCAGTCAGGAAGAGAGGAGCCCGTTGTCACCACCAGGGTAGGCTTTGGCTGGGTGAAGGGGGCTCCCACTGAAACATTGCCATACATCATCCACCAGCAGAAATCCAGCAGAAGGAGCAGTGGTATTGGGATCCTGTTCGACTGAGACCCTGTCTCCTGATCCCAATTGGCTGCCAGGTGGAGCTGGATGCACCTCATCTTGAGACGGGCGTGCTGCACAGTGAGGACCAGAATATGATGGAACCACCATGTCGAGGTAGTCGAGTTGGCCAAAAAAAGGCCCCACCGATTTGCGGAAGAACTGGAGCCTCTCTGACGTAGGGAACATCCGCTGAACCGTGGTTTCCCAACGCATGACTCGGAAGACCAGAGCCTGAGCTGGGCGCAACTGTGACTTCCTCAGGTTAAGGGAGAATCCCAGCTGATGAAGGATATCCGCCAGCCACTGGCAGGAGTGCAGCACCCCCTTGGGTGACCTCGCCCTCACCAGCCAGTCATTCAAATAAGGGTACAGATGGTTGCCCTCCAATCGGAGAAGGCCCGCCAAAGTGTTCATCAACTTCTTGAAGATTTGAGGGGCTGAGTTCAGGCCAAAGGGCAGCACCTTGTACTGGAAGCGGTACGACATAATCGTGAACCGCAGAAGCTTGTGATGCGTTTGATAGATGGATACGTGCAGGTACGCATCCTTGAGGTCCAGGGACCACATCGTCTCCTGCACACAAAGACTCGGCTATGTGCGCGGGAGTAATCATCTTGAAGCCTTCAAGTGGTAAAGACAGATTCAGAAAGGACAGGTCCAGGATAACCCTCAGGCCAGCCTGGTTGTTCTTGGGTACAACCAAAATCCAGGAATAGTACCCAGAGCCCCTGTCTGAAAGAGGATCCGGTTCTATCGCCTGCATTTCCAAGCGAGAGGACCTCCCGTAGCAGAGCCCGGGACCCGATCTGACGAAGAGTAGGAGAGCATGGCAGAGGAAAAGGAAGAGGAAGACTGAAGACCATGGAGACTAAAGATACAGGTTGTTGAAAAGTTACTTCCATGTGCCCTGGAAAAGAGCCAAACGCCCCCCTACCCACAGACGAGCTGTCACTGCTTCTTGGGATCAGAGGTGGGGGCAGAAAAGCCTGCTCACAGTCCTCTGCTGCTTCATCCTGTTGTCGCTGGGTGACCTGTCAGGCCTCTGTGTGCCGTGGTCCCAAAACCCCTTGAAGCCGGAAAAGGCGCAGGGTTTGAACTCGGTCCTGCCCTGTGATTGCGGGAAGGATTTCTGTCCTGACTGTCAGAATGGCCTGGGACTTGGCGATTTCAGTGGGGGTTTTCTTCTTAGCCCGTCATCGGTTGACGAATAAAAAAGGTCCACGCCCTCAAAGGGCAGATCTAGGATACGTTCTTGCACGTCAGATGAAAACTTAGTGGCGTGCATCCACACCGTTATTCTCATCTGAACACAGAGTTACAGCCCTCTGCATCGATGTGGGAGACAGAAAGCTCCATGAGGTCCTAAGCAATGGCTCGGCCATCTTGGAAGATCGGCCTTGAAGGAAGCTTGCTTGCCTGATGGGGAGTTTGAGCAGGAATTCCCTGAGCACCCGCCACAGCCTCTGGTTAGCCGCAGTCAAGAGGGTGTCTGCGTTGGCTTGCCACAGATGCAGTCCTGAGATGGAAAAACAGTGCTTTCCTAAAGACTCTAGGATCTTGTCCTCCTTGGAGAGACAACCGGTGGTGGCTCCAGTAGAGGAAGACTAAGACAATGGTTTAGAATATAAGGAAGCCGTGGCCACCACTGAAGAATGCGGCTGCGGGTGGGAGGCCAGGATCAGCTCCCCATCCGTCAGCCTGAACCTGCTGTGCAGTTTCTTATTCTCCTGGGCGTTGGTCCTGGGCTTCTCCCAGACCGTCCGTGCCACCTGCAGGACATCCTTCTGCATAGGGATGCCAGACCGGATCGTGGTGCGCTAACCCAAGACCTCTGCTAGCACTCCCGACTCCTGAGGGGCTTCCTCTGCCAGAGGGACCCCTCCACCCCCAAGAACTCTGCCAGGCACTGAAGCAACGGATGCCGATGGCTAATCATCCTGAGTGTCATCATCCTTATCGTCGATATCATATCCCCCCCCCCTTTTTTTTGAGAGAGACTGTGGGGAATCCAGGCCCTGGGACACAGGTGACAATGGAGTGCCACCCCCAGCCCCTGAGTCCTGGACCAAAGACAGGTCCAATGGCTGAGGGGGAGGAGTTGGTGGTACAGGAGGCAGTGGAGGAGTTTGAACAACCAGTATGGCCTGGACCGGAGGAGGGACCTGCACTGGAAACAGTAGCGCTGGAAGAACAGGAGGATTACCCAGAGGGGGAGGTGCCTCCTGTGGGATGGCCTCCTTCACTATATACTTCAGATGCCCCTTCATCTGAGGAGAATGCATGAGGAAGAGGAAGCTTTCAAAGAAGTGGTCCTAGCTAGCCGACAAGTCCCTAAAAGGCACTGCCTTCTGGGGAGCTGGGTCTCTGCTGCAGGTCAAAACACTGAGGTGCCTGGGGTGTATAGCCGTAGGGCTGCGATGGGTAGATTTATCCCCAAGGAGACCAGAGGAAGGGAACCAGGATCGTCCTACAAAGCCCATTCGATGGGCGAAAACACGGGCAGGCCCTGAGTTGGATCCAAGATGGCCGCTGGCTTGGCAGGACCCGCCATGTGCCTCTCTGCCATTTCAAAGCCTTGCGCCACGGGGCAGGGGGGCGCAAAGGTCCTGAGCTAGGAGAGGCCACAGACATGAGGATACATTCCGGGTGTTGCAACGGAAGCGCAGAGGTCAACCTCAGAGACCGCTCTGGAAGGCACAGAGCCCTCGGCCCCTGAGCCGGTAGCAGGGCTGGACATTGCCAAGGACAAACTCTTGGAGGTGGCACTCAATGATCCCTTACCCATTGGGGTCGAAGAAGAGGACGAACTTGATTCCCCATCAGAGGACAACCTGGTAGGGTCCCTGATCCCCTCAGCTTGGGAGCCGGTAGCCATGACAGCCTCTGGTCTGTCCCCCGAATGCCCGGAAGAGACCCCGGGCCCCTCAGCTAAGGGGCCGGTAGTCTTATAGGCACCGGACCTACAGAACCTGAATGCAAGGAACCCTTGTCCGTATGAACACCAGAGAAGGAGTCGCCACGCTGCAGAGCAGTGCTGAACAGAGGGCCTACCTTGTCTTGACAAGAGGTCCTGGAGACGAAGTCCTTAAGGTGGGCCAGGGGGGAAGTGTGTAAGATCTCTCTCCACTGCAGCAAACGATTCTTCAATGCCCTGTGACCGAGAGCCCTGCAAGCCAAACATGCATCCCAGCGGTGGTCGGGCCCCAAGCACTCAAGACAAAGTGCATGGAGGTCCAAGGCTGCGAACGAGTGCTCGCATGAGGCACATCTCGTGCACCGGGGGAGGCGAGGCACCAAAGGCAAGTCAATTATATTGAAAAAAGCAAACAGGGAGCAAGCAAAAAGTTTTAAAAGAAAGTCTCTGTGCTGGCTGCCAGGCCCGACACTCCCTGTGTGGAAAAAGATTCGCGTGAAGCCCGAGGGCGGGGCATCAGAAGGGCGTTCCCTCACCTGAGGCCGCGCCCCTGTGCGTTATACTAAATTTAAAGTAGAAGCTCCATATTTCGTTGCCAAAGGGGACACCCACAACGAAGGAGGGAAAGGGGACAGAACGTATGAGTACAGTTGGAGGATGGGCAGCGTAGAGCCTAGCAGCCCACAGTGGAGAAACAGAGCTTGAGACAGACCGACTGAGGGAGAAGAGGGGAGGGGAAAGTCAGAGAGAAGCAAAGGGGTAGTAACCAGGAAGAGGAGACAACTGGAAATAGAGCTCTAACAAGACCTGCGATCCAGGAGAAACTCCTAGCTTGGTGGTGCAGTAGCCAAGGAGGTCTAACAGCCTTTCATGAAGTTAAGCCCAACAACCCCAAGGCCCAATACGCGATCTAATTATGGTCACCCAAGGAAAATTAATCGCACTAGTAATTCTGCAAACCTGCTCATCTTTTTTCCTGTATGCATATATTTTTCTTTGCTTCAGCGTTCGAAATTGCTGCAAGCTATTTAGCTGCTGCTTTTAGCCTAAGAGAGTTTGGTTAGCTTGAAATAAACGGCTAGCAAGAGCTACTTTTGCTCCACTGGGTAACTGATACTTTACAAACATGCATATGTGACTTTAACTGAGTTTTTGAAAAAGTTAATAACTAATTGTTAGTACACATAATGGCTCGTAGATAATAGGCAAAAGGTTGAATTGTCCGACTCGTATGCCAGTTAGATTTGCGATGTGCTGTGTGCTCACCCCTGGTTCCCCAGCACTAACTCCTGCCTACTGAATGATTCCCCCGGCAGCCAAAGGCTAGTTTTAGCTCCTGCTCATCCAACCTTAATTTCGAAAACGGTTACTCTAGAGTAGAAGTGTCTTGAAGCAAGACTGCATTAAACGCTATACAAATTGACCAAAAGTAGAATGACATGTTGGGGCATACTATCACAACATCTATGCGCCCCACAAGCATGGATGTAGGGGCGCTACAACACCACGCCCTGCACATATTTCATTCGAAACATCACACATCTGGTTAGGCTAAAAACAAGTGTGTGCGACATTATCAGAAAACAGATGATCCCAGTTACAAACATAACATATGGCAACTTCTCAAAACACAGTCTGAAAAACAAAGGGCGGCAACAAAAAAAGAGGCTATGTACAATAAGGTACAGACGCATCTCTTAGAACCTTTTTTTTCCAAACAAATTATTCTATGAAGGATAATGAGTTATGTTCCATCATCATCTAATTATTTTCCCAATGTAAATTGTTTTGTTCTAAAAACTACTCTCCTGGACTGAGAAAAACACAACAGCGAGAGGTGACAATTATTCAGCGGCCAAGAACGAAAGGCTGGACACCACGTTCCGACATATTTGCTTCTTTTATTTTGTAATCCCGTAAGCCTGGAATTCTCAACAGAGAAATACCTCATAACATGTGTGTCTCGGTGCTGATGTTATCGTCCACCAATATAGTCCAAATCCTCGGCCGCCCACAGCTGTTGTGCACTCCTAATCCGCAGTTTCTAACCATGGGCCACGGGGCCTTTGTTAAAATAAGGAAAGAAATGCTTAGCGCTCACGTACGTGATGTGGGCAGGACATCGGTGTAGCCTATTTTACCTTTCTGGTGCTTGATGCTGGTGAAGCGCGAGTTTATTTCTTGACCACAATAGCTCGCCTGCAAAGTGGACGTGCTGTGCTTGTGAGAGCTTGGCTATTATAATAAGTCATTTAGTAGAGCACACTTTGCCATTTCAAATACAATGTATTATTCAATGTCTTCCCAACATTCCACCTGACAAATTTATAACAGTAACCAATCGTACAGGTGAGTCCCATTGACAATGTCTGTGTGCAATCAGTTGGTACAGATGCCGGCATTATTAGATGGCATTGCTGATGCTTGTTATGTTGGCTAACAGTTTGGGATTTTGTGTAGGCATTGGAAAGGCACTTGCCAGGCACTGCCCTAGTGGTATTAACTGGCCATTTGTGTTAGCAGGTGCAAAATGGTGCGAGAACCTGGGCATCTAATTGCAGTGCCTGGCAAATGCCTAATACATACACAAGCCAAAACTGTTAGATTTGCCTTTTTGATAGTGCTTATAAATCGAGTGCTGAAGGCAGACCTCTGACATTTGTATTACACCAGTAGCGAGTTTACAGCTCCAATTAAGTCATTATCTGCCAGAAGGCTGCTTTGAAAAAACACTGGCGGGCACTAAGAGTGCATCGTTTGATGGTAAGGCTTGATTAAAGAAAACTAGTTCCCATGGGGAGAGGCAGGAACTGGGTGGTAATAGCCATAAGGATTAGCATGCCATTGGCAGTCAATGAGTGGGCAAACACCACCTACAAGTTGTGTATACCAGGCCTCAGATGGCATTTCTCCCTAGCTTTACTCTAGTGGAATCGTTTCGGCCTATAGGTTGCACTAAAGTGTCCCCTAATAGCCAAAACTAAAAATGCATTATAGAGCAATTTCAAAGGAAGCCACATAAAATGTTACCCTTCTATTGTAACAAAATTACCCTACCTTGCTCTAGGGATTAGAGATGGTAGCGTGTGGGTATCCTGGGGCACCCTCTTCAGAAAGTTTGGCTGGGACTTCTCATGCAGGCCTGGCAGCATGGTCCCTTAAGGAGGTTTGTTGGCATGTAGAGCAGCAGGGAGAAGCGAGTGACATCTCTGGAGAAACCGAACCCTAGTGACAGATTTCCAGATGAATGTTGTCCTAGCAGAAGTTGGCGAGCTGTGCACTCGAACCAACTTGTTCATTGCCGCTGGGACTTCGTACCCACGCAAATATATCTCACAGCGCAATTTCATGAGTCTACCCCCATCCTCCCTACCTGACCCACCATTCCCTCCAGTCACGCTGAATGAATATGGGATACATTACTCACCGTAAACGTATTTCTGATGCTTGTATCTGCTTAGATTCACATGCTGTGCATAGGCCGACATCTAGTGGAAGTTGCGGAGTATTACAGTTTGTTTTTCGAAACTCGAAAATGGGCGTCGACACAGGGCGTGCCAGTAATACTATCCCTAGTGTGACGTCCACTGTACCCATGATCCCTCACGTGTCTAGGACCCTCAGATTGTATTTTTCCTGACATGAGGTAGCATGAGGAGTAGCGCGAGTACAGATGATCTAAGCAGATAGATAAGATAAGACTACAAGCATCCATGCGCCTTCCCTCAGAGGGGAGGAAGGGTGGGTCGCATGTGAATCTAAGCAGATACAAGCATCAGAAATACGATTACGGTGAGTAATGTATCCCTTCTGAGGCTTGTGGAATCTGCTTAGATCACATGCTGTTCATAGATTAGCGAGCAGTGTTAGAAGGAGGTGGGATTTGAGAATGGTCATGAGCAAATAAATGTCTTAGAACCGCTTGTCCCACTTGAGTATCTGCCCTGAAATGGGTGTCAATGCAGTAGTGCTGAGTAAAAGTGTGAATAGAGCTCCAAGTAGCTGCTTTGCAAATGGTGTCAAGGGGAACATTTGCAATGAAAGCCAGAGTGGCCCCAATGCCTCTTGTCGAGTGGGGTCTGGGTGTAAAAGGCAAAGTTGTCAGAAAGAGAGTAACACAACTGGATACAGTTTACAATCCACTTGGAGATGGCACCCTTAGAGACGCAATCTCTCTCTTTGCCTGTGGCTACAGAGACAAACAGTTGACCTGTTTTCCTAAGCGGTCTGGTCTTGTTTATATAGTAAAGGACCGCCCTACGCACATCTAGGGTGTGTAGTTTAACCTCAGCCGAGCTTTGTGGGTTTTGGAAGAAAGCTGGAAGCTCGATGGACTGGTTTACATGGAATTTAGAAATAAACTTAGGTGAGAACCTAGGGTGTGCGTCACAATGCCTGCCCCCGGAAAGCCAGACCAGGCCCAGCAACCCCGGAAGCAGGTATCATGCCACTTGAAGCATGCCCAAAAACCCCAGTTAGGGGCTCTTTGGCTACAGTCCTGGCACCTATGGCACCAGGCTCATTACAGAAATCTTACCTATTGCAGACCATGCTGCATACCTACCTGATGCAGAACATGCTGCACGAAGCCACAAGCCAAATGAGGCTTAAAGGGACTACTTTACCTCAGGGACTCCTTTCCTCTCGGGTGGGGCTGTGGAAGAATACTTACCTGGGACTTCTTCCAAGGCTATTTAAGCCACACCCGGCCAGCCATACGTGCTTCGCGTTATTCTGCTTGCTGCAGCGTAACGCTCACCGTGTCTTCAGCAGCTCCAGTCTTCAGCCACGCCCGCTTCAGTCCTGGAACACCTGGAACAAGGAGAAGGAGAAGAGGTCAGAACAAAACCCTTACCTGAATCCTTGATCCAGCACATCGTCGATCTGGAAGAGAGAAGCCTTCCAAGGTGCATTGCCACGCACCTCGCAGAGCCGCGCTGAACTCACCAACCGAGGCTGCATTCCTTTACTCCTTCGCTAATCCAGCATCTCCAGGCCATTCTTCAACACCTGGGGGAGACCAGAACAGATAGGTGAGCAAGGGCAATACAAACCACCCCCAAAGACTTACCCGATTACCACAGAGGGGTACTCACCTCATCTCGGGTCGGCGCAGTCAATTCCGCATCACTGCCGCACCCCGGCCCCTAAGGGGAAAAAACAAGGACAATTCAACCTAACCCAAAAAACTTACCCGATTTACCACAGGGGGGAACTCACCTCATTTCGGGTCGGCGCAGTTAATTCTGCATCATCGCTGTACCCCAGCCCCAAAGGGGAGAACCACAATAGACTTACCAATTGCCACTTGGAACTGTTCTGGTGGTTTAAATCCGTAACCTGCAAGGAATCTGGCAGAGTGAAGATCAGACTTTTGAACTCTTACGAACAATTGGACTTAGATTCAATACTGGAACTCACCAATTCCTCCACGCCAGTGAAGTAACTGGTCGTCTACGCACCCCTGCGCTCGACGCAGGATGGAGAGCTCATCTTTCCAAATCTTCAGGTGAGATTAAGAGGGAACTTCAGGAGTGTTCAGTGAGCACACTAGGGGAGTGGGAAGGCGGGTTAACGCTCAGATTACGGGAGGTTAATTCCCTTTCTCCATTGCAGAAAGATATTCGTACAAGTCCAACAAACGAAGCTCAGTGGGTCTGTCCAGTCTGTCAACTCGGCTCTACGTGTGACTCTGGTGGAAGCAACAGCGGGCCAGTCCAGATCGACGCCCCCGTGGGAATCAGGTGAGCGTAACAGAACGCGAAGCCTACCCACAAATACCCACCTGGGCGTCATGGAGACCTCGGAAACCGATCAGTTGGCCCAATTATTAGGGGAACTAAGGGCCGAAGTGCATTCCGCCCGCCAGGAAACCAATGCCCTCAGGAGGGAATTGATAGTGTCAAACCAACAAACTGATGACTTGGCCAGACAGCTATTACAAAGCCAGGCTGGACAAACACCTCTACCTGGACTTGGGGCCAGCCCAGCTCCGGAGTAACCCTGTGCAGATAAACCTTCCTGGAGCCGTTCCCTTGGATCCGCCTGAACGCTTTGCCGGAGACACCAAAAGGTTTGCTATATTCATGAATCAATGTCGCTTACACTTTTTATGTAGACCTGGAGCTTTCCCCAACGATCAAGCCAAGGTAGCTTTTGTACTGTCATCTCAGCGGCAGTGCAGCGGACTGGTCCATTCCGCTAGTAAATCAGGATGACCCGATTCTTTGCGATTTCCAAGGTTTTCAAACTAGCCTGGAAAGACTGTTCGCCCGACATTCCCAAGGACAGGCTTTGGATAACGAACTTTTATCCTTACGGCAAGGTAATCAGGATCTTTTATCTTACATTGCAACTTTCAATAGATTAGTTGTGGAAACCGAATGGCCTGAAGCCAAGCGAATTACATTATTCCATCGAGGGCTTCGGGGAGAACTCAACAATGTTTTAGCCCAAGTCGTGAACCCGCTTTTAGACTGTGCTGAATATATAGATTTTGTGGTCCAGTTAGATCACAGACTTCAAACCAGAAAGGCTGATCGAACCAAGTTTGAACACAAGGTCTTGGTTTAAACCTACGTACCCTCGAAGGGGGTAGATGCCTCAGAAACCATGCAAATCGGGGGGGTTAGAGGACCCTTAACCCAGAAGGAAAGGGAAAGAAGACGGCAACAGCAATTATGTTTATATTGCGGAGCTACTGGTCATTTCCTTTGGAACTGCCCTGTAAAACCACCCAAGAAAACTATAGGAGCAGCAGACGAAAACCACTTGAAACCTGACTCGGGAAACGATCACGCCCGGCAAGCGTAGAGGTCAGCTTTCCGAGCTTAAAGAAGGACACTCTGACCTCGCATTTCACCATACCCATGGTCCTTATAGATCCAGAGCAGCCATCACGCATGCACGCGGTAAAGGCGTACGTAGATAGTGGAGCCATAGGAAACTATTTGGACTACGGATTGGCTTCCAGGATGAATCTACCTCTCACCCGAAAGACCACTACCGATGTCGTCACCACTGTTGATGGAACTGAAATTGCCTCTGGGCCCGTAACTCATTCCACTGCAGAGATGACTTTGCTGAGTCAGGATGGACACCGAGAGGTTATGGTGTTTGATTTAATCAAGGCTCCACAGTTTCAACTGATACTGGGAATCCCTTGGTTGGAAAAACACAATCCCTGTATTGATTGGCGAGAGAAGAGCCTAACCTTCCCAGAATGTGCTAACACCTGTTACCCAAAGAGAACTCTAAATTCAGTACTGGCCCCAATATTCCCAGCTGCCTTACAATTACCTGCTGAATACCAAGACTTTCAGGATGTCTTTCAAAAGGAGCAGGCAAACACCTGACCACCGCACAGATCGTATGATTGTCAAATAGATCTCATACCAGGAGCACAACCACCTTGCAGCAGAATCTATGCCCTCACGGAACCCAAAAATCTCCACTTGCGCCAGTACCTAGACCAGTATCTTGCTAATGGTTTCATCTGCCCGTCCAAGTCCCCTGCATCTTCCGCTTTGTTCTTCGTGCCAAAAAAGGAAGGCGACCTTAGAACATGCATTGACTACTGCGCGCTGAATCAGATAACTATCAAGAATCGGTACCCATTGCCTTTGATCCCTGAACTACTAGACCAGGTAAAGAACGCTGTATATACACAAAACTAGTCCTTCGGGGGCATATCATCTGGTATGCGTCAAAGAGGGTGACGAATGGAAGACTGCTTTTCGCACCAAGTACGGATTATTTGAGTACCAGGTGATGCCTTTCGGACTGTGTAACGCACCAGCAGCCTTCCAGTTCTTCATGAACGATGTCTTCCGAGAGCTCATCGATGTTTGTGTAGTCGTTTACATCGACGATATCTTAGTATACTCCCTATCAGAATCCGATCATGTAAAGCACGTCCGAGCAGTCCTAGAAAAGTTACGCCAGTATAAGTTATACGTTAAACTGGAAAAGTGCATCTTTCACACTACGGAAGTAGAGTTTCTTGGATTTATTGTGACCCCGAAAGGAATCCGGATGGATACACGGAAGGTGGACGCAATTCTTAATTGGCCTTCGCCAAGCTCAGTCAATGGAGTGCAAAGCGTGCTCGGCTTTGCCAATTTCTACCGCAGGTTTATCCCGGACTTCTCACACATTGTACATCCCATTACAACACTATTGCGAAAGAATAAATGCTTTACATGGACAGAAGAAGCCGAGAACGCCTTCCAAGAGTTAAAAAAGAAATTCACGTCCGCTCCTGTATTACGACACCCGCGCCCAGAGCTTCCCTACATAGTGGAAACAGATGCATCCAGCTCAGCTATGGGAGCAGTCCTCTCCCAAAAGGATCCCGAAACTAACCAGCTGCACCCAGTGGCGTTTTGGTCAAGAAAGTTTTCGGCTCCCGAATTAAATTATGCTATAACCGACAAGGAACTGTTGGCCATCAAGTCCGCCTTCAAGGCTTGGCGGCACTATCTGCTGGGCGCCAGGCATACCATTACGGTCATCACTGATCACCGCAACTTACAATACCTAAAGGTAGCCAAGGCCCAATCCTCACGCCAACTCCGTTGGGCATTGTTCTTCGCCGAGTTTGATTTTGTAATAACCTATCGACCAGGTTGTAAAAATGGAAAAGCTGACGCCCTGTCCCGAATAGGAATGGGAGAAACAGAAAGAGCTTTAGAACCTGTACCCATAATTCCTGAACAGAGGATCCTTGGTCTGACATCAATACACTCTCTGGAGGACATTCAAGAAAAGGTCCATCAACTCTTTGATTCCGATGCCTTACAGGGCTGGGCAAGAAAAGGTCCAGAGTATTCTGTCACCAACAATCTACCTTATTACCAAGGCCGGCTATTTTTGCCACTAGAGGAACTACAGAAACTTGTCATTTCTCATTACCACGACACCTTGATGGAAGGACATCCTGGCATTGCTAAAACTGAAGCCAAAATCAAGAAACAGTTTTGGTGGCCCACCTGGCGAAAAGATGTCAAGTTGTTTGTCATGTCTAGTGGCATTTGCGCTCAAAATAAAGGGGAAAAGAAAAAACCTGCTGGATTACTACAACCGTTAGACATACCACCTACCCCTTGGCATACCTTGTCATTAGACAATATCACGGATTTACCCCCATGCAAAGGTTATAACACTATTCTAGTTATTGTAGATCTTTTTTCTAAAATGGCCCATTTCATTCCTTTAAAAAGGAATACCTTCAGCTTCAATCCTGGCCAATGAGTTCCTTGAAAATGTTGTCCGTCTACATGGTTTTCCTTCTGTGTTAATTTCAGACCGGGGAAGTCAATTTATTTCACATTTTTGGAGGAAATGCTGCCACCTGGCACAAATTGATGTTAGGCTTTCAACCAGCCACCATCCCCAGACCGACAGTCAAACTGAGAGAACCAACCAGACTCTTGACCAATACCTACGTTGCATGCTACATCAATCTGAGGAGGATTGGAAAGACATTCTTTGGATCGCCGAGTATGCATACAATAATTCTGTACACTCAGGAACTAAACAAAGCCCTTTTTTTACCATATATGGTCACCATCCTCGAACCTCAGACTTAGATTCTCCCCAGCATTTAGAGATGCCTGCGGTGGACCATCTCCACGCTGTCATCACACAAGCCTTTAAAGAAGCGACTGCACATTTACAAAAGGCTAAGGATAAATACAAGAAGGATGCTGATCAACACAGGAGTGAAGCACCGCAATACCAAGTAGGGGACCAAGTAGGGTTAGCCACCAAGTACTTACCACTCAAGGGAGCACAGACTTTTAACCTCAGGTACTTGGGACCTTATTCTATTAAGGCTATTATTAACCCAGTGGCCGTCAAGTTGGACCTGCCTGGTCATATGCGTGTTCATCCTGTTTTTCACGTGTCTCTTTTGAAGCCTGTGCAACCAGGAACTAGACTAACTACCCCACCTGAACCTATCCTTAGACGGGGAACCCGAATTCGAAGTCAAGAATATTTTGGACTCTAAAAGGGTGAGATCAAAACTCTTCTATCTCATTGATTGGAAAGGGTATGGTCCACAAGAAAGATCTTGGGAGCCTAGTGATCATGTGCATGCACCTCAATTAGTGAAAAGGTTCCACCAAGAATTTCCAGACAAACCAAGGCCGAGAGGGAGAACAGCTTTAGGAGGGGCCTTGAGGGGGAGTGCTGTCACAATGCCTGCCCCCGGAAAGCCAGACCAGGCCCAGCAACCCCAGAAGCAGGCATCATGCCACTTGAAGCATGCCCAAAAACCCCAGTTAGGGGCTCTTTGGCTACAGTCCTGGCGCCTATGGCGCCAGGCTCATAAGAATAAAGTCAGTCCTGGCGCCATGGGCGCCAGGCTCATTACAGAAATCTTACCTGTTGCAGACCATGCTGCATACCTACCTGATGCAGACCATGCTGCACGAAGCCACAAGCCAAATGAGGCTTAAAGGGACTACTTTACCTCAGGGACTCCTTTCCTCTCGGGTGGGGCTGTGGAAGAATACTTACCTGGGACTTCTTCCAAGCCTATTTAAGCCACACCCGGACAGCCACACGTGCTTCACGTTATTCTGCTTGCTGCAGCGTAACGCTCACTGTGTCTTCAGCAGCTCCAGTCTTCAGCCACGCCTGCTTCAGTCCTGGAACACCTGGAACAGGAAAAGGAGAAGAAGGGGTCAGAACAAAACCCTTACCTGAATCCTTGATCCAGCACATCGTCGATCTGGAAGAGAGAAGCCTTCTCAGGTGCATTGCCACGCACCTCGCAGAGCCGCGCTGAACTCACCAACCGAGGCTGCATTCCTTTACTCCTTCGCTAATCCAGCATCTCCAGGCCATTCTTCAACACCTGGAGGAGACCAGAACAGATAGGTGAGCAAGGGCAATACAAACCACCCCCAAAGACTTACCCGATTACCACAGGGGGGTACTCGCCTCATCTTGGGTCGGCGCAGTCAATTCCGCATCACTGCCGCACCCCGGCCCCTAAGCGGAAAAAACAAGGACAATACAACCTAACCCAAAAGACTTACCCGATTTACCACAGGGGGGAACTCACCTCATTTCGGGTCGGCGCAGTTAATTCTGCATCATCGCTGTACCCCGGTCCCAAAGGGGAGAACCACAATAGACTTACCAGGATCTTACCAATTGCCACTTGGAACTCTTCTGGTGGTTTAAATCCGTAACCTGCAAGGAATCTGGCAGAGTGAAGATGAGACTTTTGAACTCTTACGAACAATTGGACTTAGATTCAATACTGGAACTCACCAATTCCTCCACGCCAGTGAAGTAACTGGTCGTCTACGCGCCCCTGCGCTCGACGCAGGATTGAGAGCTCATCTTTCCAAATCTTCAGGTGAGATTAAGAGGGAACTTCAGGAGTGTTCAGTGGGCAGACTAGGGGAGTGGGAAGGCGGGTTAACGGTCAGATTACGGGAGGTTAATTCCCTTTCTCCATTGCAGAAAGATATTCATACAAGTCCAACAAACGAAGCTCAGTGGGTCTGTCCAGTCTGTCATCTCGGCTCTATGTGAGACTCTGGTGGAAGCAACAGCTGGCCAGTCCAGATCGACACCCCCGTGGGAATCAGGTGAGCGTAACAGTGTGTCCGTAAAACCAGCTTATCCTTATGAATAGTAAAGAAAGGATCCTGCACTGACAGAGCCTGAATTTCACTGACCCTTTTTATGGATGTAAGGGCTACTAAGAAGGCAGTCTTATAGGTCAGGTGTTTGAGACTTTTTTTATGCATGGGCTCGAATGGGGGGCCCATGAGTTTAGATAGCACCACGTTCAGGTCCCATCCTGGTGGTGGGTTAGATATAGGAGGATGAAGTCTCTTTACTCCCTCCATGAAGGCTTTAACCACGGGTACCTTCCACCACGACACCTTGCTATGTGAGGTGGTGTACGCTGACAGTGCTGCCAGGTGTACCTTTAGTGAGTTGAAAACCAACCCTGCGTCCAGCAGGTGGAGCATGTATGTTACGATTGTGGAAGGAGTGCAATCAACTGGGTCGATTTGTTTATTCTTCTGGTACCAGATAACGAATCTCTTCCATTTATCGAAGTAGCAATGCCTCGTGTTCGGTTTCCTAGACTCTTTTAGGATGTACATACACCTCTGTGGTAAATTGAGATGCCCAAACTCTATGACCTCAGGAGCCATGCTGCTAGGTTCATGGAGTTGGGTAGAGGATGCACCTTCTGACCTTGGTGCTGGGACAAAAGATTGGGCAAGTCTGGACAGATTTAGCGAACGAGTCCCTCCTTGCTTGTTCAGGTAGTACATGGCGGTCTTGCTGTCCGTCCGGATCTGCATCGACAGGTTCAGTAGGTGGGGCTCGAACGCTTGAAGTGCTCTGAAAACTGCCAGAAGCTCTAGCAGGTTGATGTGATTCTTGCCCACTGTGTGAGACCAGAGACCCTGAGCTGTGTGGTGGAGATGGTGAGCTCCCCATCCTGTCAGGCATGCGTCCATCGTGACTACCGCCTGTATCTCGGGATCATAAAAGGGTTTCCCCTTGGATAGATTGTCTCTTGTCCACCAGTGGAGGCTTTGTACAAGTGTTGGCAAAACGATCACTAGATCGTCCCACTGACCACTTTCCTGAGACCACAGTTTCGCCAACCATTCTTGCATGGGAGGCAGGCGCGCGTGGGGGAACAGGTAAACACATGACGCCATCATGGCCAGCAAACGCATTGCTTTGCGTATTGTTATCTGGCGACCGGTTTGATATTGCGGAAATTTGCAGTAGTATATTCCAAATTCTTTCCTCTGAAGGAAAAGCCAACCCCTCTTGAGTATTTAGAACAGCTCCTTGGAACTGCTTGGAGATGCTGGGCACCAGACTTGATTTTTTTCTCGTCTATGGAGAAGCCCAATTCGAAGAGGAGGTTGATAGTTCTTTGAATGTTTGTCCTGCAAATTACTGGTGTCTCCCCCGTGATAAGCCAGTCGTCCAGATAAGGGTACACTGGGATTGCCTCCCTGCGTAGGTGTGCCGCCACCGCCAGTACCTTGGTGAATACCCTTGGAGCCGAGGCTATTCCGAAGGGCAGTACCTTGAACTGGTAGTGCTGACTGTCCACCTTGAAGCGCAGATATTTTCTGTGCGCTGGGAACATGGAAATATGAAAATAGGCATCTTTCATATCCAATGTTGCCATGCAATCCCCCTTTTTTAGGAGGGGAATTACCTCTTGGAGAGTAGTCATGTGAAATTTTTGGGGCTTGACATACTTGTTTGCAGGCCGTAAGTCCAACACTGGGCACATTGTCAAATCTTTTTTTGGCACAAGGAAGTAAGTTGAATAAATACCCTTGTTTACCTGGTGTCCCGGGACGAGTTCTATCGCATCCTTTGCGAGAAGATTTTCGATCTCTTCGAGTAGGATCTTCTGGTGGTCTAAGGAGTGTATTCTCTGTCGTGGAGGGTGGTTTCGGGGACGCTCTAGGAGTTCTATGCAGTATCCTGCGGACACTGTGGACAGCACCCATCTGTCTGATGTGATCCCTTCCCAAGCTTGGGTGAAGATGGAAATGCGTCCGCCTACTGGGGATGCGTGAGAAGGGACCCTGAACGGAGCGTCACTGTTTTGGTGGAGGCATGCCCCCTCCTTTATTGGGACTGCATCTACCCCTACGACCTCTTTTGCTACCCCTGTCATAACTCTGGGTAGACTGCTGGTTAGTGTTCCATGTAGTACCCTGGCCTTGGGAATAGTTTGAGCCTCTTTGGGAGTTTTGTCCGCGAGGCCGACGAAAATTGCCATTCCCTCTCTGGTTAGGGGGTTTGTTGGTTAGTTGCCGTAGGGACTTGAGTGGCTTGTACTCGGCATTCTTCAGCGAGTCCTCGACCGCCTTTCCAAACAATAGATCCGGCTCCACCGGCTTATCTATCAATGATGCTTGGGTCTCGGCCTTGAAACCAGACTGCCGTAGCCAAGCTTGCCTCTTGATGACCGTGCTTTCAGCAATTAATCTGCCGGCGTTATCCGCGGCATCAAAGGTTGATTTTAAAATGCAACCTGACACGGCTCTCCCCTCTGCCGAAACCCGTGCCAATTGGCTTTTTAAGGGTTCTGGGGCAGAGTCTATGAGAGCCGCGACTTCTTCCCACTGGTGGCAGTTGTAACTAGCCAGCAGGGTGGTGGAGTTGGCAATCCTTGCATGGTAGGCGGAAGTGGAGGCTACTTTCCTGCCCAAGCCATAAATCTTCTTGCTCTCCTTGTCGGGGGGAGCTTCGGACGATGACAAGGGTGTTCCCGCCCTCTTACGGGTGTTTGTAACAACCAGGGAGTCCGGTTTGAGATGTCCCCTTATGTACATTGGGTCAGATTGAGCTGCCCTGAAAAGCTTTTCAATTCTGGGGTTTACTGCCCTAGTGAGATTGGGGTTAACAAGGGAAGGGTCTATTCACCTTTCTATTGACTTAAGGATAGGGATGGCCTGAGCAACAGGTCTCTTTTCTCCCACCAATTCCTCTGCAAAGTCCCTCTCTTCCTGAGCACCTTGGGTGTCAATGTGGAAGTGCTGTGCCGCTCTGGACAGGACCTCATTCAGGAGAGGCTGGTTGTCGACAGGGGAGTCGGTAACCGCGGGCTCTTTCTCTACCGGGGAATCTACCCTGTATGTATCTGGGTCGTCCTCCTCCGCCTCTTGGTCCTCATCATCCCAATAATAGCCTGTACCAGTTTGTTCTTCTAACATGCCCACGTCTGGATCCTCACCAAAGGATGGATCTTCCTGATATTGAGAATAGGGCTGTGTATAGAAGGGGTCTGAAGACTCAGTTGGTGCTTCACTCCGGGACTTCTTACTTGGGGTTATTGGATCCTTAGAGCCTGAGGGAGTTGACCCTTCTGGGGAATAAGAGAAAGTGTTCCGGGTTTTTGGCGTAGAAATCTGCCAATGATGACATCCTTGACATTACTCTGTCTATGTCATCACTGGACCATTTCCTTGAACTGGGAATAACTCTTTCCTGGAGTGCTTTCCCTGTTTTATCCTGACTAGACCTACTGGTTTGAACAGGGGCCTTAGGGACAAGAGACTGAGACTTGGCCATCTGTTTAGGTGGAGTAGAATGTAGTTTAGGAGTGGAAGTAGGCTGGGACTGCTTACTTCGTTGTTTTCCCCCCTCCCCGCAGGTGGAAGAGTGTTTCCCCGATTTTTGGGCTCTATCAGAGCTTTTCGATGCCTGGCACCGAAATTCGGGGGTAGAGTCCCTGTCTCTGGAGAGTGTAAGGGATTCGGTAGCAGCCTTCGCGCTGCCTGTAGACGCCGACTCCTGGAGTGCAGCCTGGGGGTAGAGGTTGGCGTATTCCTCCGGAAACCGAACCTCAGTCACTAAGGGGAGCGAGGCACTCTTAGCAACAGTGGAGTGTTGCCTGCTGTCATGAGGCCATCTCGAACGCGAACGCCCAGAGGACACTGACTCGCTGGACCGTTCTCTACGTGCCTCTTTCCGGGAACTCGACGTGCGCGTCGAGTCTCGGTTGGACCTTTGTTTGCTGGAAGTGGTGTGGGTAGCGCTCGTGTCGCCGGGGGTCTTCCCCATAGCTGCCCTGCGGGACAACCTTCCGAGGTCAGGGACTTGCGCTTGGCTGTCTATCGACGCCACATTGCCCTCGCTGTCCGAAAGTACGGCGTTGCTGCCATTGCTGAAGGCACCCTACGCGGCCATGGCCTCTTGTCACCTGGCGTGGTGGGCCCAACGCTTTGTGAACGGTCCTTAAGGGTCTTCGGTTTAAACCGACTGCAAGCTCTGCAATTCGCCTCGGGGTGGTCCCTCGGCAAGCAGAGATTACACGTGGCGTGTCTGTCAACCCAAGGATACTTGCGGTTGCACTTGGGGCAAAATTGAAAAGGGGTACCCTCCATACGCACCCTGTGGCAGCGGGCTGGGAGTGTAGGAATACAAGTAATTTACCTATATTAATCAGAGTGTAGGATATGTGCCACCCCCACCCCCCCACTCTCCCTACTTAAACAAATAAGAAAACATAACAAGAAACAAATCAATTGACGCTAGTAGGGAACATTCCAACAAAGAATATGAACATAAGTCTAATCAATAATGAGGTTTAGATTTGAGGAACCTTAGGGCAGATAAACAGATACTGAGGAAATATGGCAAATTACTAGTCCCACATCCTACCAATACACAATCCCTATTCTCCTGAACACACCAATCATCTATCTCAAGTCTGCGTAGGATCTTCAAATCAGAGCTCCTAACCACTCCTGGCCCAGTTATTTGGCGAAGCCATGCCAATACTTTATGCCGTAAGGCTTCTCTCTGCCATTTTCCACAAGGCTTCTCAATTTCTCAATGCTGGTGATAATAAAGTTCCTATGGTCCATAACAAAGTCTCAAGTATTTTTCACCATAAGTGCTTTTCTTACTAGACATGGCCAGGCGTGTACAAGCTATCGCAGGCCCATAAGCCCCTAAAAGACCTGGCTTAGATTTATTTACAGCAACTGGGGGTAAAGTATTAGACACCAGCAATCGCTTGCTTGCTTCAGGAGATGACAAAGGCATAGCCATAGGGAGGAAAGCGATTTCAAAGCCCGGCCCGTCAGATATTTTCTGTATGGATTGTGGGCACCTAATTACTTTCCCTGATTGACAATCAGTATGGGTGCAGCTGTCAACTTTATCCAAATATTGGACTACCCCAGGCAAAGTTAGATAATCTATTTGAGAAGAGTTATCTATTTTAACTAAGTTCCTCCACACGTTTATCCAATGAATCCATCCATAGAAGAAGATAGTAAATAAAATGGATATAATGATATCCCGTTATGGTACCAAGAGATTTTCAAGATTAACAGCCCCTATATTTACCAAGTCATGCTTTTGGCAAGCCAGCTCTTTACATCCGTTCTGCATGTCAACGGTATCACTAATATTAGGGGGTATCAATTCACTCAATATGTAATCTCTGCCACCTGCGTAATCTCAACACCAGAACCTCGGAAATACGGTCCCTGATGAAACTGGAGAGTTAGCCATAGGAGGAGAGGCTGGGATTTCAGAGCCATGCTTAAGAGAAATCAGAGCAGGTTTGTTTGTTATCAGGGAGGTCAGTGGCTTTTTAAGAATAGTTTTTCGTTTTGTTACAGGCATAGTGCAGTGCAAATTTTAACAGTGAATGGTACCTCACTATTCATGGAAAGGCAGTACCTGAGAGACTGCTTCCCACAGCTGCTATCCGGATAGCGAGACCCTCCAAGCCGGAGACGCACGAACACCAAATGAACTGAACAAGGTATATATAATTCTTTTACGGTTTGTTTGGTCTCTAGTCTATGTCACACCACATTTTCACCCTCAGACTGGCTTATCACTTGTTCCCATCTCTGGGCTATTGTAAAGGCACCCTTGGGGGGAATGCCTCAGTCATCTGTAGACAGGGGAATGCCTCCGTCATCTGTAGAAGTGTTATAGTAAGTTATTTCGGATCCTAATTGATAGCCCTGTTCTTCATGTAAATACAAATACAGGAGAAGAAAACTCAGGGCATGTAGACTGCCAGACGATTATTCCACTCAAACCGGCCGCCGGAAAATCCAAGATGGCGGACAGAGATACGAACATCGAGGAAAGACTGCCCCAGAGGAAACCAAGTCCAGTCCTAAACCCAGTTTCTAGAATAGAGGGTCTGGAACACAAACACCTGAAGCATATAGCCCATAAACCAACCATGTGGTTAGCGGTGGAAGTATGAAAGGCATGTAGATGTACCAAGTAGTGTCCAACATTGGAGAGAACATAGGCAAGAAGGTGCATGCTGCAGGTGAAGAAGAGATTACTTTCGAGGTGCCTGAACAAGTGGGGAGGTGTAGAATGGGCAAGAGGAGGCTAATTGGAGGAGAGCAAAGAGGTTGATATGAGAGAAGGAAGGTGGAGAATTAAAAGGCTGTAGTGTAAAAATTGTGAAACCATTTTATTTACATTTCACTCCAAGCGACCAGCTGATTTAAGTTGTACAGGGTCTTTGATGCCCTGGTTCTGCCTCTTCCATTTTCCACTACTGTTCTTATTAGGCATCAACTTCCCAACCATTTTGTTTGCCGCAGTGACTCCGCACTACCATTCGGTTGGCCCTTGTCTTGGGCTGCAAGAAGTGTCGCTCAGCACAGAGAGGGTAACTGAAGTGGGGGCACGCCCATCCCCTTACTCGATTCCTTTATACTTATTCTCTGATAGGGTTGGTCGCTTTTGTGATCAGCATTCCACAGTAGGGGTTTACACTAGTAGAGTCTCTCCGAATTCCTGCCCCCTTTGCAACCCTGTGACCTTGAGCCCTTAAGGCAGTAAAGCAAAAATAGTTGGGTTAAATTCAGCTAGGTGTACCGTGGGTTCACTTAAACCCAGGTTTATCTAAAGATGTCATAACCTTCCTCAAATTGTTGAGGCCTGTAACCTCCATCAGTACTTAATAAAAATGTGGTCCCATTTACATTGATCCATTGGTTTTGGGTAGGGGCGCAGCAGACGGCCCCCTGCCAATTATAACTGGACTATTTTGCTAAGGCGGCCCTCTCCCAGGAGCTCATCCTGTCCCTTAGTGGGATCCCTCACCTAGTCCAATCATGTTGATCCGACCTGCTCTGGTTCTCTAATGAGTCTATATTTAAGGCCCACTCTGGGGAAATACCTACTCTGCAGTCCACCCGTCAAAGGAACTCACCCCCTGGGTGCAAGCCAGAATTCTGTATGCACACAGGCCCAATGACGAGCCCTCCACTGGCAGGTCAATTTGGCTATCGAGAGCATCCCCAAAATTGTTCCTAGCAAAGACGATCTTTAGTAAGCCTTATCCTCTCAGCCTAATACCGAACCATCGACTGTCGTGTCAAACCGGTTGTTATACCATACAGAGAGACTAAAAACCATTCTTTTAAGTTGATACCAAAACCCCCTATTTAATAGTTTATAGTAAGGATGGCTTTAACGGTTCAAATGTGCCCCATCACGCTTCCTGCCCTCCTGCACGGGTATTCATTTTATTTCGCCTGCTGGTCCAATCAGGCCATCCTTTATTTCGCTGGCCCTTTCAGGCCGCTTAGGCCCGCAAAGGCCGCCATCTCATTTAACACACAGCCTTATTGGCCTGCTAGGAGGGGTAACTCGATAAAAATGAATAGAAGGTGCGAGAAAGTGGCTATGGAAAGCCTTTTGTGGATTTGTTGTTCCTTACTCCTTCCCCCGCAAACTTTACGGTTCAAACCTATGAGTAAGTTCATCTTTGGAACTCCGGATGCCTGTGCAGAGATGCAGGGGGACTGTGGGTGAGATTCAAGAGGCAAAATAAGATGGTGGTACATTGTTTAAGACGATACCCGATACTCGTGATTGCCTCAACATACTTTAACCTTTCAAAGCAAGCCATTACTTAGCAGGAAGAGATCACCTGATTCTTGTATGGGAAGAAAAACATGACAGGCGGGCAGGCCGGCCTTATGGTGGGGCGAGCCGGGCGACCGCCTGGGGCACCGCGCCCCCAAGGGCGCCATTAGCCCCTGCCACGCCAGCTCGGGGGAGTCTTTCAAGGGCTCCCCCGAGCTGGCGTTGCGGGAGAAGACGCAGCAGGTGGGTGCATTCAATGTCAATCGGGTGCTCAGCACCCGATTGTTCCCAAATGCGCCCCTCCGCAGCGGGCGCCTTCACCAACAAAAGGCACCATTGACCTCCCGCCACGCCAGCTTGGGGGGTGGGTGAGTCTTTCAAGGGCTCCCCCGAGCTGGCGTAGTGGCGGCAGGAGCCTCACTGTTTGTCAATGCGCCCGCAGCAATTCATATAATTACCTCCTCGCCTGTGCGAGGAGGTTTAAAAAAAAATAAGGTGCTCCTAAGGCCGGCCCTGCAGGCGGGCAACTTAAAGCTTCAGGTATGCCGCCATTACCGTAGTCAAAGGTGTATGGAAGAAATCAGCAAATGGATTTTAACATGCATCAGGAAGGAACAAGTTACTTACCTGTAACTGTTGTTCTCCAGCATGGGTCTGGCAGGGATTCACATGCTCATGAATATTCCCCGTCGTCAGGCTGGGAATCCTCGGTAAAGAAAAAACCAGTATCAGTTTCGTTTCTGATCTGTCTTTCGTAGTAATAACCAATCACTGGTCTCTGCGTCATACTGACCACAGCCAATGACTGCCCTCTACCTAAGTACCGCCTCTGGCAGCCATCTTCAGATTTGGAGCACGTGAAGTGGCAGTATGACCAAGTGAAGAGCCGCAGAGGGGTAGGCGGGAGGGTTCGCATGTGAATCCATGCCAGACCCATGCTGGAGAACAACAGTTACAGGTAAGTAACTTGTTCCTTCTCCAGCATGGGGTCTGGCATGGATTCACATGCTCATGAATAAAGAATACATAGCAGTATACACATGCACAACCAACGGGAGGTGGCAAAGGCTCAACATTAAGCATAGCATCAAACTCAACATTAAGCATCTTACCTCCTCACCAGGCTCACCTCAGGCGAACAGGTTGCGCAGCACTGCTTGGCCGACCCTGGACTCCTCCCTGGAATCCCGATCGACGCAGTAGAACTTCGTGAAGGTGTGCGTCGACCTCCACGTAGCAGCCCTGCATATGTCTAGCAGGGGCACACCAGAAAGGAACGCCGTGGTAGCTGCGATCGCTCTGGTGGAATGGGCTCTCGGACGGCCGGGCAGAGGTCGGTTTGCCAACCGATGACAGTACATGATACAGCCGGAGAGCCATCTGGAAATGGAAGCCTTCGAGAGAGCCTTCCCCTGATTGACAGGTCCAAAGTTCACAAAGAGTTGTGACGTCTTCCGAAAACACTTCGTGCGGTCCACGTAGAACTTCAGCGCTCTAGCTACATCCAGCGAGTGCAAAGTCCTCTCAGCCGGCGACGAAGGCGACGGGAAGAATACAGGCAACACCAAGGGTTCGTTGAGATGGAAGTCCGACGGTACCTTGGGCATGAAGGAGGGGTGCGTCCTGAGCACTACCCTCGTGTCGTGGAAAGTCAAGTACGGGGCCTTGCAGGAAAGGGCCTGGATCTCTCCCACTCGTCGTGCGGAGGTGATGGCCACAAGAAAAGCAGTTTTCCACGATAGAAACTTCAACGGAGCCGAGTGCAGAGGCTCGAACGGAGGTCCCATGAGCTTGGTCAGCACCACGTTGAGCTCCCACGCCGGGGCCGGAGCCTTCACCGGCGGGAACGATCTGAACAGTCCCTTCATGAACTCTTTCACCAGACGATGAGACCACAAGGACGTCCGCCCCGTGGTTCTGGTGTATCGGGAGATCGCAGCAAGATGAATCTTGATGGACGCGTGTGCCAGTCCAGCTTTGGCCAGCGTCAGCAGGTACGGCAGTACTTGGGGAGCCGTAATCCGTAGAGGGTTAATCTTCTGTGCGTGGCACCAGACAGAGAACCTCTTCCATTTGTGTCCGTAGCATTTAAGAGTCGAGGACGCCCTGGCCTTTGCAAGAACCTCTCTGCAGTCGGCCGGTATGTCGTATCCTCCAAACTCTAGCGCTGCAGGAGCCAGGCCTGCAAGTTCAGCGACTTCGGGTCGTGGTGGAGGATGGCGCCTCCTTCCCTGGAGAGTAGATCCGCGTCCGCCGGCAGCTTGATCGGCAGGGACGCTGACAAGTCCAGAAGGTCCGGGAACCATATCTGCCTCGGCCACGAGGGTGCGACGAGGATCATCCTGCACCGTGACCTCTTGAGCAGGTTGACTAGCCGGATTAGCAGAGGCAAGGGAGGGAACGCGTAGAGGAACAGGCCCTCCCAGGGGAACGAGAAAGCATCGCCCATGCTCCTCGTCTGGGGAAACCTGCTGGCGAACCTCCGGCACTTGGTGTTCGTCGCCGTTGCGAACAGGTCGATCTGGGGTGTGCCCCACCGTCGGAAGAGGCGATCCACCAGATCCTGCCGTAGTTCCCACTCGTGGCACGAGCGCAGCTCCCTGCTGAGTGAGTCGGCGATGGTGTTTTTTATCCCTGCCAGATGAAACGGCACCAGAAAAATCCTTTGGGCGACGGCCCAATGCCACAGGTCCTGCGCCTCCTTGGACAGCGCTGGGGACCTGGTTCCGCCCTGTTTCCTGATGTAAAACATGGTGGTGGTGTTGTCCGTGAAGATCCTCACCACCTTGCCCTTGAGGGACGGAAGGAAAGACCTGAGGGCCCAAAACACTGCACGGAGCTCCAGGACGTTGATATGCAGGGACTTCTCCGTCGGGAGCCAGAGTCCCTTTGCGTGCAGATTTTCGGTGTGCGCTCCCCACCCTTCCAGGGAGGCATCCGTAGTCACAGTCTCCTGGTGGGCTGGGGTCTGGAAGTCCATGCCCGCCGTCAGATGCGCGCGGGTGCCCCACCACCGTATCGCTCGTCGGAAGTTCTCGTCGAGCTTGATCCTTTCCTCGAAGCTGCCCGTCGTCTGGATCCAGTGCGCATCCAGGAATTCTTGCAACGGGCGCATCCGGAGCCTGCACATGGGAATGAGGTAGATGCAGGAAGACATCATCCCGAGGAGGGACTTGATGGACCTCACTTTGGCCGCGTCGGCCACCAACATCCGTTGCACCTTGCCCACGATGGTCCTGGTCCTCTCCTCCGACGGGGAGGCCAGAAGGGACACTGTGTCGAGCCTCGCTCCCAGAAACAGTGCGACTTGCGCGGGCACCAGGTGGGATTTGGCGTAGTTCACGGAGAATCCCAGGTCCGTGAGGAGTTGGACGGTCCTTGCCGTGAGAACCACGGCGAGCTCCCTCGTCTTGGCGCGGATGAGCCAGTCGTCCAGGTAGGGGTAGACGTGGATCCCCTCGCGGCGCAGCTGCGCCGCCACCGGTGCGAGGCACTTGGTGAATACCCTGGGTGCCGACCGTAGTCCGAAGGGGAGGGCTCTGAACTGGTAATGACGCCCTTGGACCACGAACCTGAAGAATTTTCGGTGCCCCTTTAGGATGGGAATGTGGAAATAGGCATCCTCCAAATCCAACGACGATAGGAAATCCCCTTCCTCCAGGAGAAGTTGAGGGACGTGAAGTTCTTTCCTGGCCACGGGGGGGACGCGCAGGCACCTTCTTTGAAACTCGAGTGCGTGGCCCCGGCCCAGGGCGTCCAGCACCCAACGGTCGGTGGAGATGGACTCCCACACGCTGACGAAGCCCGCCAGCCGGCCTCCCACCGGGGTGCTCCGGTGGGGGCCCGACCCCACAGCCGGTTCAATCCTGCTTGGACGCGGCCTTGCCGCCTTGACCTCCTGGGCGACGACGGCGGGGTCCGCTAGACTTGCCTCGTCCTCTGTAGGCCTCTTGCGACGACGAGCGGGCCGCTTGACGGTAGGAAGCGAAACCGCCGCCGGAACCTCTGGAGGCGCCCTTGCCTCCGCTGCTCCGAAAGGGCGTCCGACGTTGCTGCAGAACTCCGAGGACCCGGGCCGTCTCAGTATCCGCCTTGATGGCCTGAAGGGAATCGTCCACTGTCTTCCCAAACAGGTTGTTCCCGTCGAAGGGCATGTCCAGGACTCTGGTCTGGACGTCCTGCCGGAAGTCCGTAGCTTTGAGCCATCCACGACGTCGAAGGCAAACGCCGTTGCCCAGCTGGCGGAACCCAGTGTCGGCGATGTCCGTCGCCACGGTGATGGCGTGGTCCGAGGCCACCTCACCTTCCTGCAGGATCTCCAGGGCCTCCGCCCTCTTGTCGTCCGGCAGAAAATCCAGCAGGGGAGCTATCTTGTACCAGAGCTCCCTGTCGTAGCGAGCCACGATAGCCGAGGCGTTGGCCGCTTTAATCGTCGTCGCTGCCGACGAGACCCTCGCCGTCCGGCGGGGAAGTCGATGTGGAGGCCGCACCCCCCCCGCTTTCTTCCTGGCTGCCGCGGAGACGACGGAATCCGGGGTAGGCTGCGCCCGGAGGCACAGGGGGGCCGTGTCCGGGACCCGGTACTTTTTCTCGTACCGGTCTCTTCTAGCTGGCGTCGTGGAAGGGTTCTTGAGGAGGGAAAGGCCCTCATCCCAAATGTCGTCCAACAGAGGCACTGCGAGGACCGTCTTCCTCTTGGCCTCGCGCCGCTGATAAAGGAAGCCTTCCTTTTTCTTCTCCTCAGGGCAGAGTTGGAAAAGCTCGGAATGGTAGTCTCGTCCTTATCTCGGAGCATAAGGACTGTATGGCCAACAAAATGGCCGCCGAGTTGTCTTGCGGCGCTGGCAGAGGGGAATCCGACGGGCGAGCAGGGGCCCCGTCGGTATCCTCGACGATGTCGTCGTCGTCACCTGCGTCGGGGTCCATTCCGACGGGCTGGCCTTCTTCCACGCCTAGACCGTGGCTTAAGACCTCGATCAGCTCCTCTTCTGAGGTTGAGGCCGAATCTACGACGACGCCCTGCCCCCCCTTCTTCCCCACGGAGGGTTTCACGGGGGTCCTATCGATGGGCACAAAAGAAGACTCCCTCCGAGGAGGCAGGGAGATTCTAGGCCCCGAGGTCGCCACCACTGGCGCAGCCTCCACAGGCTGAGCCAGGGCCGCCTCCACAGGCTGAGCCAGGGCCGCCGCAACCGTTTCGATAGAGGGCTTGGTCGGATGGATCAAGGCCTTCACCACCTTAGGTGCGCTCACCGCCTTATCCTTGAGGGAGGGGGCACTGCCACGCTCCTCCTCTGGCTTAGAGCTCGACCGGGGCCTCTCCAGGAGTTTCGCCGGGTGCTCGGCCTTCCTCTTACCCGACCCAGAGCGTTGGCTCGTGGTTGATGGTGTCGGGGAGGGTGCGCCCTGCCTGGCGCCCGTAGAGCCCGACCGTTCGGCGCTCCCGGTGCCAGCGGACTCGCGGTGCTTAGCCTTATGTTGGGCCCCCGTCGCCGGGGCGCCCTCAAAGGTCTTAGAAGACCGCTCAGATTTCTTCTTCTTCTTCTCGCCAGACGGGCTCTTACCCTCCAGCCAGTTGGCGAGACGTTGATGGCGGTCCTTCATGGTCCGTTCCGACATGTTGCCGCAAAAAGCACAGTCTTTCTCCACGTGCGTCTTGTCCTCATGAAGGCAGTAAAGGCAGAAAGAGTGTTCGTCCTCCTTAAAGACGTTCTGCAGCTAGCATCCAGGGCAGACCCTGAACAGCTTTCCGGGCGTCGAGCTTCCCTTCTCCTGGGCCATCTCCGAGACCGGGCCTGAGAAGCTTCTGGAGTCCTCCGAAGTGTAGCTCGACGAAATCTTCACCCTTGAGGGGCGCAGACGAATCCGACACGGGTCCCCGTGGATCGGATGTAGAATCGGTGGAGCTTGAGGCTCTTTTGACCGAAAGAATCGAGTTTTTGTGAAAAAGCGCGAAAAAATAGCACTAACGCTCGAGAGCAATAGCACGAGGATCCCAACACATGAACGTGCGGTAAAAATCTGAAGATGGCTGCCAGAGGCGGTACTTAGGTAGAGGGCAGTCATTGGCTGTGGTCAGTATGACGCAGAGACCAGTGATTGGTTATTACTACGAAAGACAGATCAGAAACGAAACTGATACTGGTTTTTTCTTTACCGAGGATTCCCAGCCTGACGACGGGGAATATTCATGAGCATGTGAATCCATGCCAGACCCCATGCTGGAGAACATCAGCTTCAGCAAAATAAATTACTGAAGATGCCAACAAAAAAAAATGGAAGAGTCGCACCAAGATGGAAAAGAAGCCACCATGGTGGCCGGAGTAGGAGACAATGGAGGGTGTAAGGAAGGTGTGGAGGGGAGCTGACTGGGAGGAGGGATTGAGCAGAGAGTGGAGGCAAGAATGAGTGAGCGAGAGTGTGCGTGAAAGGGAGCCATGTCGTTCAAGGCCTTTTTAGATTAAAATCAGTGCTGGTCATTGGGCCGGCTCTCGGCGGATCCGAGATCCGCCACCGGATTTGTAGCCGGATCTCGGGATCCGGCCAGAGTCAGTAGCCCAAGCCCATGAACCGCGCTGTAATACTGAAGAAAAGAAAAAAGAAAAAAACTATTTAACGCCGGCTTTGTACATGTAGTGAGCATTGTGTATTACACCAAAGCCGGCAGTAAAAGGCAATGCTGCCGTCGCGGGCGGTTTTTTTTCTCTCTTTTTTTTTTTAAAGTATTCATTTGATCGGAAGGCCACTACCAACCTCGCCCATTCTAGACCATGCCCCGTCTGGAACCGCCCCCCAAACTCTCACTCCCCCTCGCGGCCCTTGTGGGATTCCCCCACCACATTTTTTCCATTTCTACCACTGATTAAAATCTTGTAAATCCCGCACCTTTTATCTTTCCATGCAACATCCGAAACGAGACATTTATTCTCTGCCGTTTCCAAATGGATCAATGCACCCCAGTGTCACAGTGAGACAAGAAAGGGTTTGTTTGTGTTCAAATAATGTTGTGTTTTGTGTCTGTGCTGAAGGAGAGAACCACAGAGTGTCCATATGTATTTTCCTAGCATTTGAAGACCTCATCAGTAATAAGATGGAAAGCAGTTACAATTGTGAACTGTGCTTTGTAACAAACAAATTACGTTTTTTTCAGTGAATGCATACTTGGACTGCACGTTAGTATTTTTAGGAGTTCCTGTATTGTGTGCATTTTTAGCATCAAGATGCATCTATGTGGCGTGTTTTTACACATTCATATATAGAACGTTTTGCACAAATGTATCACATTGTTTGAAGCCCATCTGCTACACAACTATTTTGTGTGCGTTATATTCATTTTCAAGTTTAGCCATGTTCTGGTTGCCGGTCGTATACTCTTTACACTCTTAACATTTAATAAACACTCATAAAAGCAATGTATAAAATATTCCCAACTCAAAAAGTAATTGGGGGGACACAGTTGAGTATGCGGTCTAGTTTAAACATCAATTGAACCACAACTTGTAATCAACGTGGTAAACAGTCCTATAAAAAGGTACCTGTTCTTTGCATGCAGAGCAAGCTCAGTGTGTTAGTGCTCCTCTGTTTCATTTGTGAGAGGGTGCGTGTGCTACTGCACCCTGTGCCTTGTCTGTTATCTGTGAAGGAAACTTGCTTTTTTTGTCACAATATCGACCGTTGACAATGATTTTCAGGCAGTGTTAACTTTTTGCACCCGTAGTCATGTCGCATACCTTTTAGTCTCTTGCAAATTAAACGAATTTTTACTCCCTTCAAAACACATTTACTCTCAAAGTTTAAAATTAGGGAGTAAACAACTCCTACCTCAAAATCCATCTGGATCACCAAGAGAACCCCAACTTAAAAAGTTAAAAACGGAGGAGTTGCCAGATCCTGAGAAGAGCATAACAAGCATGTAAAGAGATGCACTGATAACTGATAAAGAGCACTAGAGAAGAGGTAATGAGGCTCTGTAAGAAACATTTGAGAAGCAGTGCCAAGTCCCAGTAGGAATGCTTGAAGACAGGCACAGATACCTTGTGAAGCATGCTACAGAGAAGGCACCAAGGTCCGTGAGGAGTGCCTTAGAAGATGTGTTGATTTGCTTGAGAAGAGTCAATGAGTCTCTGTACGGAGCACTCGAGAAGGTTAGGTGGATGGGCACAGGTTTTCCTCCCTACCCAGGTCAGAACACGTATGAGCAAGTAGATCAGACATTGAGTTTTCCAGCATGGAGGAAGGTTGAAGGAAGACATTTCCTATACCAATTGTATGGGCTATCAGATTAAGCCTATATCCTTTCACTGCGAGTTTAGTGCTAGATCATTTTGGTTGGCAGTTTCCTCAATTCATGTTGCAATTCTCTTTCTCATACCAAGATGGTGACACCCAGTGCTCAAAGAGGGAGTGACTAGGGAATGCAGCCATGAGTGCAGCTGCATATGAAAGGTTTTGGACTCTGCTGTCAAAAGCCTTCCAAAAGTACTGAACGTTTGCGTCATCCAACCAAAAGATCAGGAAGTTAAGGTTCTTGTGGTTTTGGCTTCAAATTCCCGAGGTTTCCAGAGATCACAGCAGTTCCAGGACTGATGTGTGCCAGCACACTACCCTTTCTTGGGAAGGCCCTGCTGCCAGTGGTGGACTGGCCTGCAGGGAACTCTGGAGATTTCCTGGTAGGCCTGCACACATGGCTGCTTTTGAGTGGGATGAAGTGAAGAATGTGTTAAAAAGCTTCCAGTACATTTTGAACAACATTTCCAGGGCCACTTTTGGTTCCCAGTCCAGCCCTGCCTACTGCAGGAGCAGCTACCAGAATGTTTTCCAATGAAGCGTTTCCAAGATTCGCTGATTTGCTGGGGAAACCGATATTAGTGTTATGGAATGCAGGCATGAGTGGCCTGAGGCTGTGACTTTAGACGGCAAAGGAGAACTCATATCTCTCTGATGGGGCTTTTAAAGTAAAATAGAAATTAAACGTTATTAAACTAGTTACCTAGCTAACACGTCTGTCACTAAGTAATCAGCCTAGAGGTTATGTCCACAGGTAGTTTGTGGTTCGTCAGGAGAAGTGTCAGAGAAGTAGCTAAGAGTAAAGAGGCACTAGTTACCTGCAGAAGAAAGGAAGTACATTCTTGGGAGGAGAATAGTGTCTGAAGCAGGATAGCCACAAATGCAGGCATTCAACATAGATCGACATTACAGATAGAACAAGAATCAAGAGAATAACTTTAATAGAAGAAGACTGACTTTGTGACTTGTGAGCCAGAGGGAGAGATTCGGAATAGGGTGCTGTAGCATAAGACTAGAAGTAACCATTCATTTTGTGTTCTTGCGTTTCCTCAGTAGCCAAGCCGGAATAGAATATTCTGAAGGCTGGAGAGTTTATTATGTTGTCCTTTTCCCGGAGGTTAGCCAGTAGGCAAGTTCAACCAATATAACAGGAGGGACGTAGCTTATGTGGACCGACGCTGCCCTGCAGAATCTGCAGGGGAAGGACGTCTGATCCCTTGACAGAGAAGAGGCACTGACAGCCTCACCGTAGAGCTTAAGAAGCCATGGTCAGTGTCGATAAGCAGAATTGAAAAGAGGCCCTTGGTTCCTGTGAGGAGGGCTTGCGTGGGATCGCTGAAATCCTGGAAACGTTTACCTGCGAAACTGTATGCCCTAAAGTAATCATTTGTATAAAAGTGTTGGATTAGTTCTGAACCCACAGTTTCCCTAAAACTGCTCCTAGGGCCTGGCCTAACACACATGAATCAAAAGCAGCAGTGATTTAGGTCACTAGAGGACTACTGCTGAGCCCAAAGGTAGCGGTTAGGTTGCAGGCACATTAGGGACTGAAAGTGAAACTGGATTAAAAAGGAAAAGCAAGTCTGTAGAATAAAGAGGTCGACAGCTCTGTGTTGGTACCTATGGGACCCACGACCTGGTACGGCAACAAATAAAAGTTGAAATAAAAGAATGACAACCTCCGTAACATAAAGGAACTAGATGTAAAGATCAAAAGGGAGTAAAATCAGAAGATAACAAATAGTGTAACCGCACAAGAACCTTGGTGTTGGCAATGATGTACTCTTTAAAAAAAAAAAGTAAGACGAAACCATTCATGGAGAAAGCTTGCTTAAACTGTGGCTAGCAAGAGCCAGGAGCTGGCGGTTTGAATTTCCAAAGAATCGATTTAGTACTACATGTCAAAACTCTGCAAGACGTCACAGTCTATTGCAGTAAGGCTTTGAAATGATGATCATCGCAAGGATATCCTGGGCAACCGTATCAGTCATGTCCATTGTCTCAGAAAGATGCTGCAAGGAGGTCTCCTTTGCAGAGTTAAGAACCCAAACTGCAAATGGGTCATCCTACGATTTTTCCCCATAACGGAGCTACAAAACCCAATTGAGACAACTTCATGGGTACAAAAGCACAACACTATGTTTGATCTTTGAAAACAGCCAAGCTAAAGACTCTGACACCCGATCCTGAACAGTGTGACTGACAGCTCATCATGCTCCTCAGAGGGCTAAGTGCCTAAGGTATTAACTGCCTAAAAAGGGATCTCGAGGAGATTTGGTGCTATAGCTGCTGAAGAAAGGACTCCCAGTCTCTACAACTGTCAGCCAAAAGCTCCCAAAACTCGTCAGAGGTCAAAGCATCTAGGGGTCCGTCTGGTTCTGATTAGGACGTGGTCAGGCCACAAAACTCTTCACCTGACGAACAATGGAGGGACAGTGATGCAAGTGGAGTCAAAGAACACAGGCCCTACTAATGTTAGAAGTCCCAGGAAGTTCAACCAGCATCAAAAAGCCCATCAGCTGCTGATGTTAAAACCGGGGGCTGAGGTGACATCGTTTTTTGGAATATGTTCCGTTCCACTGGCTCTAGAGAAGATAAAGAAGCTGGAATATGAGGTTTCACAGTAAGGGATGCCATCCAATGGTTGGTGGCCACAATCCCAGAATCCTTCAGAAATTATAGGTCAACAGAAAAAAAAACCTCCTCCGCTAATGGGCAGAAGCAGACACATCCAATGACAAGGGGGTGCTTCTTGGACTAATTGGTCTTTGTGGTGCCCTTTTAAAATCAAAATGGGTAGTTGCACCTGGCACCAGATATGGAGTTGTGCATCCCACTCTTGCTGTTTTAGTGTGCATCAGGAGGAAGACGCTCTAGCAGGCAGCACCTGAGGGATTTTGTAGGACATTAGGGCCTCTGGAGCCAAAGCACCGGGTTTATGGAGGGAGTGGCTCCCAATCTCCAAAGGATGACCCAACTGTACCGTCCCTGCCTGTGGAATGTCAGTAATTCTCATTCCTATCAAGGGATTTGGCTGAAACCTGAGCATCCCCAGCACCACCAAGACAAGTGCGGAGGGTAGCCAAGGGCCTAATGGCCCGATTTAGTACAATAATGACCTAGGCTGCATGGAAAAGGGGTTCCAAAACCAAGCACTGGTGGTAATAACACCAAGTGCATTGGTAGGGCTAGAGTACACCTGTGTGCCAGAAGATCTGGCACAAACTATCCCTGAAGGACAACAAAAATCTCACAAACTGGGGATGCAGATGTCTCCCCTGAAGGCCCGAATATCTGCAATGAAGAATTCCACCGTCTTTTCGGGTATTGAGCCCTTCCTTTCAGCCACATGTGCTGAAGACAGCTCTGGCACAAGACGCCACTGGGTTTAAGTTGAGTAAGCATGGGAAAGGGGGATATGTGCAGACTGGCAGCCAATAAGGGGCTTTGACACCAGAAACACATCATGAAGTCAGTGACACATGGCCCACACACACTGGCTTTAAACGAAGTATTGTAGAACATTCATTTTTATTAAACACAATCGAAACCAAGGTAAAAGGCACGTGAGATGCAAAGGGCTCCCGGCCAAAAGAATAAAAACAAGATCTCATATTAGCCCAAAGGAGCCAAACATTTTGAAAAACCCACACCCAAAGAAAAGGGGGACGGAAAATCCCATCTAACCTGTCAACGCATAAAAGGGGGAGGGCCCGGCAGCTGGGCTGGTTGCAGAAGGGAGCGTGCACCACCTGCTGCAGGGACAGGCTTCTGAGGAGGGGGGGGAGGAGCCAATGGACGAAAGGGTACGCCTGTGTGTGGAGGAAGGAAAGGAGATGGGACATAAGCAGTTTTATATGTTTCCATATTTTGAGGTCTTGTGCAGGAGAAGCGAGCAACAGAAAGACATGTGGTCTGTTCTTCCACTGGTGGAGAAGAGCAGGTGGCACCAGGATGTTGCCATACCGTAGCCCAGCCTCTTTTCTCTTAGTGTGGTGCATAGAACAGGCAGCTCCTGCTTTCGTCTAATTCTGCAAGCGTAAAGGCATTAGCCGAAATGCAGGGGCTTTTATTGGGGTTTGAAGCTACGAGGCCTGCTCACGGATATGCACAGGCGCATCTTGTGGTTATGCAGTGCCTGCCTTCCATCTTGAGGTCTGACAAAAATCGCGCGAGTCTCCCAGCCTGGCAGGGAGGCGAACAAGAGCAGGACATTTGACATGTTATTTCTATTTTTCAGAGTAGAAGGGCAAACAATTTCATCACATTCTTCCCCACCCCCTACTATTTTCAGCACGGGGTAATTACCCCACTCGCCTCAAAGTACATCAATGGTGTACGATAATGAGAATAATTAAAACATATCTCGTCTTACCCGAAAACAAGTGAAAATCATATGGTTTTCCTGTGGTCGCAAAAGGGTAATTTATTAGTATGCCTGACAAAAAAAAAACATTTGTTCCAGCTGAAAAGGAGCGCTGTGAACGAGTCGCATGAAAACTAAACATATCTGCTGCAACTCCCTGAAAGGTTTGAAGAATTTTAATAAAACCGGCTCAAACCGGTGTCCAGGGTGTAAACATACATGGGAAAGATTTTATTTCTCCTAACGAACAAGGATGGCAGTTACGTTTACTATTGGAATGCATGCAACTCGCAGGTTTACAAAACAGCAACTTTGCCAAATGTCTGCTGGCCAGAACAACGAATTCCAGACAGAACCAAAATAACCGAACACGTGCAGTAGTATTTCTTTTCTTTCTCCATAATGAACAGTGCAGTTAATGGTAAAAAAACAAAAACTCTGGGAGTCCATGGGTGGGGTGGGGTCGGTGTTTCAGGCAGGGAAAGTGCTGGATTCATGGCAGGAATTAAAAGCATATGAGAAAACCTACCCCAAATTACAAGTTGAGAAAAGGAGTACTGTAAGAGGATTCAATTCAACACTACAGCTAAGTCAATGCCTAGTCTGGGATACTGAATGGAAACCCTTATTGATATATCTTTATGTCCAGTTCATGAGTTCTGGATGACTACCCCTATATAACACCCCTCTCTTGGAATCCCCCTGACCCCACTGAGCCAAGAAGTAGTTCTGTTTTGCAAGTTTAAAAGGTTTATTTGATAATTTAAACTATATATATATATGTATGTATCTGCTTAGATTCACATGCTGTGCATAGGTCCGACATCCAGTGGTCACTGCGGAGTATTGCATTTTGTTTTTCGTAGTCAAAAAGGGGACGTCGACAAGGCGTGTCTGAAACACTATCCCTATAGTGACGTGCGTTGTACCCACAATCCCTCACGCGTCGAGGTCCCTCTGTTTGTATTTTTCTGCCCTGAGGGAGCCTTCTAGACGTGAGTGAGTACAGAAAAGAGAGATATATATAAAGGAAGTCTATGTTCCTTCCATCCGAGCGGGGAGGAAGGGCGGGCGCATGTGAATCTAAGCAGATACAACCATCAGAAATGCTTTTACGGTAAGTAATGCATTCTCTTCTGATGTTTGTTAATCTGCTTAGAATCACATGCTGTGCATAGACTAGCGAGCAGTACCCGGGGTTGGCGGTGGGTTATGAGAAGGAACAGTAGAGAAAAGGTGTCGTAATACTGCCTGTCCCACCTGGGAGTCAGATCTAGAGTGTGTATCTAGACAGTAGTGTTTTGTAAAGGTGTGCACAGAACTCCAGGTAGCCGCTTTGCAGATGGACTCAAGGGGAACATTTGCAATGAATGCTATGGATGCCCCCGTGCCTCGAGTAGAGTGTGCTCTTGGCCTAAAGGGCAGTTCTCTCTTAGCAAGAGTATAGCAGAGAGTGATGCATTGAACAATCCATCTAGAAATAGTGGATTTTGAAACCGCATCTCCTTCTCTTCCTGCTGCCACCGAGACGAAGAACTGATTAGTCTTCCTCAGTGGTCTGGTTCTTTCCATGTAGAACATGACCGCTCTGCGTACATCTAGTGTGTGCAGAGTCCTTTCTCCCAAATTGGAAGGATTTTGAAAGAACGTTGGTAGTTCTATAGATTGGTTTACGTGGAATTTAGAAATAAATTTCGGAGCAAACCTAGGGTGAGTGCGTAGAACCACTTTATCTTTGTGAACTGTAACGAAGGGGTCTAGAATAGAAAGAGCCTGAAGTTCACTTACTCTCCTGATGGAGGTGATAGCTATTAAAAAAGCAGTCTTAAGCGTGAGGTGTTTAAGAGATGCTTTGTGCATGGGTTCGAATGGAGAGCCCATGAGTCTGGTAAGTACCACATTAAGGTCCCATCCGGGAGCTGGGTCAGCTATCGGGGGGTGTATTCTCTTTACTCCCTCCATGAAGGCCTTTATAACAGGGATCCTCCACCACGACACTTTGAGTTGGGAAGTGGTGTATGCAGAAAGTGCAGCTAGGTGGACTTTAATGGAGTTAAACACTAGACCTGAATCCAATAGGTGGGTCAGGTATAGGACCACATGTGTGGGAGAGCAGTCAATAGGGTTGATGCTTTTACTCCTGCACCAAATGACAAATCTTTTCCACTTGCTAGAATAGCAGTGGCGAGTGTTCGGTTTTCTGGCTTCCCTGAGGATGTCCATGCATCTTTGCGGGAGTTGTAGATGTCCGAACTCTATGATCTCAGGAGCCAAGCTGCTAAGTTCATGTTCTGGGGGCATGGATGCAGAGTCCTGCCTTTGTCCTGAGACAGCATGTTGTACGGGCAGGGGAGTTTTACTGGGGGGGATAGAGACATCTCCATCAAGTGAGCGAACCATGGTTGTCGTGCCCACATTGGGGCCACTAGTATCATGGTCACTTGTTCCTGGTGCATCTTGTGCACCACTCTGTTGAGAAGGGGAGTCGGGGGGAAAAGCGTAAACAAATTTCCCTGACCATTGCATCGACAGACCGTTCCCCTTGGATTGGTTCTGGGGGTACCTGGAGGCGTAACTTAGGCATTGTGAGTTTTCCAGGGTTGCGAACAGGTCTATTTCTGGGAATCCCCATTGTGTGAAGACGTCGAAGACGATGTCTTCGTGCAGGCGCCATTCGTACTCTTCGGGCAGGGGGAAATCTCTGCTGAGACTGTCTGCCAGCAGATTGAGTTCCCCGGGTACATGTAGTGATAGTAGGAACATGTCCTGTTTGAGAGCCCACTTCCATATATTCTGGGCCAGCTTGGACAGGCCTGGAGAGTGGGTGCCCCCTTGCTTGTTGATGTAGTACATGGCTGTGGTGCTGTCTGTAAGGACCATTACTGTTTTGCCTTGTAGGTGTTCCTGGAAGGCTCTTAGCGCCTTGAACACAGCTAGTAGCTCCAGTAGATTTATGTGTTTGGATGCTACGTTCGGAGTCCACACTCCGTGAGCAGTCGGATGGGATAGGGGCGCCCCCCATCCTGTGAGGGATGCGTCTGTGGTTAGAGTGGCTTCCGCCGCGGGTGTGGCAAAGGGTTTCCCTTTTTCCATGTTTTCCTTTGTCCACCACCGTAGCGAGAGAACCAAGGCTTGCGAGACCACAACTAGATCCTCCCATAGTCCGCTGGCCTGACACCACTGGCTGTTGAGCCACTCTTGCATTGGGCGCATGCGCAGGCGCGCGTGAGGTACCAAATAAATACACAACGCCATCATTCCTAGCAAGCGCATTGCTTTGCGTACCGTCACCTCTCGACCGGTCACATATTGAGGGATTTGAAACAGCATGTTTTGGACCCTCTCTTTGGAGGGGAAGACGAGGCCGTCCTTTGTTTGAATTAGAGCCCCTAGGAATTGCTTGATTTGACTGGGGTCTAAACTGGACTTCTTTTCGTTGATGGAGAAGCCCAACTGGAACAAAAGGTCTACTGTCTTTTGGGTATTGGAGAAGCATGTTTCGTAAGAATCCCCTGTTATGAGCCAGTCGTCGAGGTAAGGGTAAACTGGGATGGCCAACCTGCGCAGGTGGGCCGCTGCCACTGCCAGCACCTTCGTGAATACCCTTGGTGCTGATGCTATGCCGAAGGGTAGCACTTTGAACTGGTAGTGTTTGCCCTCTATCATGAACCTGAGGTATTTTCTGTGCGCTGGCAACATTAAAATATGAAAGTATGCATCTTTCATGTCCAATGTTGTCATGTAATCTCCCTGAGAAAGCAGTGGGATTACTTCCTGTAAGGTTACCATACGAAACTTTTGGGGTTTGATAAACTTGTTCGCTGGGCGCAGATCTAATACAGGGCGCATGGTTAGATCCTTTTTGGGTACAAGGAAGTACACTGAATAAATACCTTCCGTTACCTGAGATAGAGGCACGACCTCTATGGCTCCTTTTTCCAGCAGTTGTTGTACTTCTTGGAGAAGGATGGCAAGATGTTCCGGTGTCATGCGACGTCCCCTCGGGGGTCTGTAGGATGGGGAACTGTTGAATTCGATACAGTATCCGTGGGCTACGGTGGAAAGTACCCAACGGTCTGACGTTATCTCCTCCCATGCAGGAAGAAAGGATGTTATCCGGCCCCCGACCGGTGTTGCATGGGAGGGGACACGAATCTTCGCGTCAATTGGAGTTGTTGGGGGCTTGGGAGCCTCTGGGGGTGGATCCCCGACCTCTCCCTTTACCCCGGCGTTGGCCTCTTTGGCTGTACTGCCCACTATTGGTCTGGTAATTGGTGGCAGGGTATTGTTGATGCTGACTTTGTTGTTGTTGTTGGCGTTGGCCACGAAAAAAGCGTTTGTTGCCATAGCCGCGTCTGGCAGTGGGCTTAGAGATTTGGTCAAGAGTCTTGATAGTATCGAACTCTTTTTTAGCCATCTCCAGAGCTTCATCCACCGCTTTTCCGAAGAGGTTAGAGTCTTCCACAGGTTTATTTATTAAAGACGCCTGTGTCTCCGGTTTAAACCCTGAGTTGCGCAGCCATACATGGCGTTTTAGGAGTATTCCCTGCACCAGGGAACGTCCCGCTGTTTCTGCCGCGTCCAGAGAGTTCTTTACAATGCTCTGGTTCACCTGGGTTCCTTCGCCAATAGTTGAAAGTAGGCGTGTACGTAAAGGCTCCGGTGCTTCCTCGGCGTCCTTGCGCAGTTTGGCCCACTGCGCGTCTGCATAGCTAGCAAGCAAAGAATTGTTGTTCGCAATTCTTGCTGAGAAGGCAGCCGAGGAAGTTACTCTTTTTGCAAGGGCATATAGCCTTTTGCCCTCCTTGTCAGGGGGTGCCTCACTGGTGGAAAGTGGTACCCCTGCCCTCTTTCTAGTATTAGATACTACTAGGGAATCCGGAATGGAATGTCCCCTAATGTAGAGCGGGTCTGAGGGAGAAGGAGTGAAAAGTTTTTCAATTCTCGGATTGACCCCTCTGATCAATGCGGGAGTGGCCAGCGAAGGGATGATTCTTCTCTTCACTGAAGCTAGGAGGGGAATGGTTTGGCTGACCGGGGGTTTCTCTTTAATTACTTTTTCCACAAAGTCTAATTCTGGAGAGAGCTCCCCAGTGTCCAGTTCGAAATGTGCTGCTGCTCTGCGCAACAGTGCATTGAAAGTGGGCTGATCGTCAATTGGAGACGTGTTCCTAACCGGTGAATTGTCAGGAGGATTTAGGTTTAGGACATCAGTGTCGGAATATACTGATGGGGATTGCCAGGGGTGCGAAGGTCCTTCTTCAGTGTCTACTCGGAAGCCTTCTTCTATAATGTCTGGCCTGTCTCCCAGACATTCCTCCTGGTTCTGTCCTTCTTCATCGTCCATGAAAACATCCTCCTCCTCCAAGTATTCTTCCTCCCCAGTGAGGTCGTATACGTTATGGAAGTCTGAGGCTGTGTCCACCTGGGGATCGACTAGCCTCGGATTTTTGGCCCTGGGGTCCTCCTGAGGCCCTTCTCTAGTCCTCTTGGGAGTTTGAGAGGTCTGGGTATTCATAAACCTTTCCATCCTCTCCATACAGAGGTGGAGTCTTTCCATGGTTTCATGGGGTACCCCAGAGCGGTCTGGCGGGGGAAAATTAGAGTCATCTAGCTGGAAATGGCTCGACCTCTCCCAAAGCGTCGAGGAAAGTGTCCCGTCGCCCTCCGAAAAACCTTCAGGTGTGCTGGGTGACCCCCCGACTGAAGGGGGTAGTCCCTGCCTTTCTTCGGGCTTTTTCGGCGTGTCTTTCGACTTATGCGTAGCGCTCGACGTGTTCTTCGGCGTACGCTTCTGGGCGTCGGCTACAGCGATCCTCGCCAAGCTTTCGGCGACTCGTTTGTCGGCGGAAGCTTGCGTTTTCGACGCTATGGGTGTCGAACGCTCTACGGCGGTATGCGCCTTCTGTTGATGCGCGCCGGCCGATGGTTTGGGGGCGGCGCCCTTATTTGCCGAAAGCCCAGTCGCTGGTCGCGGCTGCGGTTGCGAGAGGGGCTTCGAACCCGAACGGTCCGAGGAGGCCGCCGGTGGAACCTGCGTCTCCTTGGGCGCCGAAGCTCTTTTCGTCTTAGACGAGAAGAGCCATGGGTTGTGTGCTTATGTGAGTCTTTGTGTGCGTCAGTGTCGCCGGGGTGTTCATCCCCATAAGCAGGGCGTGAGCCGAGCCCGTCGGGGCCGGGGACAGACGACGAAGCGCGCAAGCGCTCCTTAGAGGGGGTTTAGACTTCCGTAGCGGAGGTCGTGTTATCTCGTCACTGTCGGTGGTAGCAGCGGCGGGTGAACCTTCGGCCTTCGACATCGCGTAGGCCGCCCACCTTTTAACCCTACGGTCTTTTAGAGTTTTAGGCTTAAGAAGCCGACAAGCCGCGCAACCTTCCTCCTTGTGATCGAGGGGCAAGCAGCGGTTACACCGTGAATGCTTGTCCTTCCAAGTGAATTTGCCTTTGCAAAGCGGGCAAAACCTCAAGGGTGTCCTCTCCATAGCCGAGGCAATAAATCGCGATAAGCACCCCAAGGGAAAGGAAGGGGAAAGGGAAAGGCATTCTCAGAAAAGACCCAGAGATGTCCCACGACCCCACTCTCCCTACTGTATATGGCCTGCGAGGCCAGGCCACGTGTTCGGCAGCGCCGAAGGATTTCCTCCGCTCGACCCTCCGTCGAAGATTTTGCTCGGCGGAGAACAGCTTACAACTGAGTCGAGGGAGGGATTATTAATATTATGTAAAAAAAACGACCAAAGGTCGAGGAGTTGCAATGTCTCTCGAGGAGCTCCGCGTGAAGGCGACCAGAAGCTGGGCGGAAAAAAACAATCTGAGGGACCTCGACGCGTGAGGGATTGTGGGTACAACGCACGTCACTATAGGGATAGTGTTTCAGACACGCCTTGTCGACGTCCCCTTTTCGACTACGAAAAACAAAATGCAATACTCCGCAGTGACCACTGGATGTCGGACCTATGCACAGCATGTGATTCTAAGCAGATTAACAAACATCAGAAATATATATATATATATATCACACTTTTATAATGAATTAATAATTGAATATCACACTTAATCTGAGCAGTAATCAATAATGGATAGTCTGGCACTAGCACACTTCTTTATAATCAATGATGAGTGGGTATAGGATGGATAAGATAGCAACAATACTTTTATGGTTTCAAATAGATGCAAAGTGGAATGAAAATGCAGTACAGAAAATAACTTGATAGGATTTCAGCAAAAGACAATGTAATCACTTTCGTGGACAATTCACCCCCCCCCCCTTTATGCAATGTAAGGAGATGAAGATGAGAGCACACAGTTCTTAGGAATGCAATCAAATAGAATTCAGTTCAATTCCCCCCCAGCAGCTTATACAACAGATAGGAGTTTTGAAACACAGGCAAAATGCTTTGAATATGGTGACAATGCAGTGAGAAATATGCTGAAAATGCTTTTAATTCCCTTTAGGAGGTTCAGGGTGAGTGAGAGATACTAGGGATGAGTTCAGGCTCACTTTAGCAATGATTCAGGGATGGTTCTTAAGATGCAAACAAATTTTTAGCAAGAAAGAAATGACTGCTGATGGTTACACGTGGTTGGATTTTTAACCAAATCGCAAATCGCGGTAAAATTCACAAGTGCGTGAATCGTGATTTCGGAAAAAGTATAAGGAGTAGCAAGTCGGTTGAAAAGCAGAGATTCTAAGCTTTCAGAGGAAAGTTAAGCCAAGTTCCTAGCCCAAACGGTTCCAGAGATACGGACGATTAAATAAAGGTAGTTCTTCGGATTTAAAGTAAACTCAAAATGACAGGTGACAGCTTTGCAGCTTCAGAATTGACAAGTGACAGTGGTGCAGCTTTACAAATGACAGGTGACAGTTAGGAGGCAGTTCTACTTAAGTTAAAATAGTTTGAATTATATCACGGGAAACTAAGAGATTTGGTTTCACACCGTCCTAGCTGTACTCACAATGTATTTGGAAGGTCTAGGTCTCACGGATCGGGTCAAGATGGCTTCGGTTCTGGTTTCGCCCCGGACGGTCTCTGCGCACAGCGTCTGGTCTCTGCTCTGCTGGTCTGGTCTGACACTGCTCCTGGCCCGGCTCCTGGATCTCTGGGTACAGCGTCTGTGCACAGCTCCTGGATCTTTCTGCACAGCTTTCTCTGGACACAGCGCTGATCTGCACGGCTCCTGGATGCTGCTACCGCTGTTAGGTTTGCTGGATGCTGAGGCCTGCTGAGAAGAGTTCTCAGTTTGTGGGTTTAGGCCCTTGCTTTGAGTTCTGAATCAAGTTCTTTGGAGTTTTAAAGTCTAAGTGTTGGATCTGGTATCTTCTGGATGCTGTGTGGTCCGGCAGAGCGCGTTGCAGCAACTGGATTTGAATCCCTCTACCTGTCCCAGCAGTCTCTTTTTATGCGTTTTGAAAGTGGGTGTGTGCCTGGGCCTAGCTAAGCCTGCCCCTCTCTACCTGTCATTGGCCCAATTCTCCCCTCTCCCATGATTGGGGGAAGGAAATGTGAGTCAGAGTGATGCTGTAGGTTTTATGGGTCAGAGGATCCTCCCCTGGTCAGTTTGCCCACAAATCTATATTTGATTCAAATACATATTGCACAGATACACAGTTGTTTAAAATTACATACACCCATCACATATCACCTGAGGTATACTCTGTTCAAACTCTGCTCTTCCTGGGGGCTTGCATTCAGAAATGGCAACATTTTGTGCTTTTTAACTGGTTTTGCAATATCAGACATTTACCCAAATTTACACACATGTGCGCAAGGAGTATGGACATTAATTGATGAAGTGTCAGATTTTTAACATGCAGACATTTGGAGTGAGACCCTATTTTCCGCTAGCAACCCCCCAGATCATACCACCAGGTCCTAAAACCTCTTAAAATGTGGGCAGAAAAATCACAAGAATTATGGTATCATTTAGATAATTTTGACAAGTCCGCACCATGAGTTATACATCTTTCTTAAAATCATATTCTGGCCAACAGGGGTGTGTCTTCCCAGGTCACATGGTGGAGAAACCAGTCTATCCACTTTCTTTAAGCTCAGCCTGTCCTCAGAGGGGCTGCCCCTCCCCGTTTCTGCCAAGAGGAAGCCACTTTACGACCTCCCCTATAAACCATCTGCCTGAGTCAAGGAAGGGCTTTGTTCAAAAGGAAGCCATTTACGACCACCCTAATAAACCATCTGCCTGGGCCCAGGACAGGCCTTTGTTCAACTCCCTGTAGCTGCTCCACCCCTAATCTAATCGGAGAGGTGACAACTCCTTTTGGCAAGGGGAAGAATGGCTGAGCAGGTTTTAACTCCTGTGGGGGTAGATGTCAGGCAGAATTCAGTTTCATTAAGCCAGGTTTCAGATAAAATGTCACTTTTTGTCCCCCAGTTTAAATCACTTACGATTTTTACATACACATTAAATAATTACTTCCTTCAAGTCATTTCAGAATATAGTTTTACATTGTATCCACCTCTTAGCAAGTCTTTCCTTGGTCTGGTTTTGTTTCATTTATTCAGTTTTACACAAAAGTCTGGTGGTTTTAAAACGCCGGCTTTCTGATAGTGGGGAGTACTGGTAATGCAACCATTTTTGGGATTTAAGAAAATGAATTCCCCACAGTTCTAGGTTGCTTTTGGCAATCAGCATTGCCATTCCCAATGGTTTCAGGCTACTGTGTGGGTAGCCCAATGGTGGTTTTAGGCAGTGCCCTTCTGTGCCCATAACATCGGCAAAAATGGGTGGCAGCCTATTCTTCATGCATTTCCCTGTGCATTTTCTGGGAAGCTCTGGCCATCATGATGTTTTCAATGCCAGTAATGCACAGTTTTTTTTTGTTAGGGCTCGGATGCATGGGTAAAAACATCCCACAAGCACGTTAGCAGGTTTATTTTTTCTATCCTGCATAGCAGCCTACAACAACAGTACCGGCTAAGCTAAAAAAAAAAAAAAAAAAATGCTGTAAAGAAAATGCAGCTCAGATAGATTTCTTAAAGTGATATGACCAGAAAGTGTTTCTGAAAGGCAAAGAGAGGCGCTGTTCATAAAATCATGCCTCCTGTTGGATTTTGCCTCTTGCTAGCTGCCATGATGGAAAAGGGTGCTGATGTGAAATGCGAAGACCTGCGTGCGCACTCGAGACACACTGTAAATATTTTGCAGGAATTAAGAAATTGCAGTGTCAATACTAAGGACATGTCGAGAACTGTACCTATTTAAATTGGAAATTTCTACCTATAAAAGTGCAAAAGGCCGGATTTCACACTTTAAAGATACAAATTGTCTATTCATTCAAATATAAGCATATCAGTAGATAAAGACATGCAGACAAAGTAGACAAATGTACCTGTAAGAGTCTGTTTACCAAATTCAAAAGAATTCAGCAGGCCCCAGAATATTAATTGGAACTTAATTACAGGATTTCATCACAGTGCTATTTTTCAGGGACCAGAACACAGAAAAGAAAAATACACATATCTGTGTTCATAACCTTTTATCCGTTGTAAATGATTGTACTTTGCGGTATATTTTGTTTGGCTAAAATTATGCAAAGTTTAATGTAGCAAAAAGCATCACTGAAGTTCTATTGCATTTTGCAATGTAATTCACCCAACTTGAAAAACACTAATTCATTTTGAAAGAACACTTGCTTGTATATGAAACTGGAGTTGACCTAGGAGTCATCTCACTCCAGCTCCCTACCCCAACCATATAACAAGATATGAGGTCACAGTAAAGCCCGGACTCATCATGTTCAAACTGGTTTCCAAGCCCAGGCCTCAAGAATTGATGGATGCTGGCTAATGAATAAAATATAAAGAGAGCTGTCACATATATCACTTCAGGCCCCTCATAAAATCTATTTAGCTAAAAGTTATGGACACATCATCTGATATCTGTGAAAAAGCTAAAAGAAACTAGCATCAACATGTATTAATATCATGAAGGAGAATGTGCATGGGATGTATCAACAGTGACTTCTGCCGGCTGAAGACAGCATTTCTTCACTTATAAACTGAATAAGAAAGTTTCATGAGATGTATTTCAACCCCAAAATATATTCATTTAAGAAAATTATATTTATAGCAAAAGGTCCTACCAACAATTGCAATTTGTGGGTAAAAATGATGTCTTGCCCCAACCTAAAATTCACCTAGTGTATAATGATAAAAACATGTATAAAGTAGGACAAATAATTATCTCTGTAAATACACATTGTACAGGGACATTCAGCGTCTTAAATGTTGCATTCCGATCTACAGAATTGTACAGAAATTGAGAGCAGGTACTAACATGGCAGCACATGTTGTGTGTCTTGTGGGGTTATGTTACAGGCTGTAGGCCTTAATAATAATACTAACTTTGTAGCAAGCTAACATTGCAGCACATTCTGTGTGTAGTGTAATACATGTAGCATTAGAACTGAAAGGGGGTTGATTTTGGGGTACTAACAGCTGATGTTAAGGGTTTGTGTGAGCTACATTTGTAGGCCAAATGTGTGCTTACACTGTGGTAGGCACACAAATGAAAAGCATTTAAAGATGAACAGCCTGTTTGCAAGGCGAGACGCTGCATCCCTGTTACAAAATGATAAGGCCTTGGGCAAAGAGCATATTCATTGTTCATGCATAACATAAGCACAGGAAGAGATGATGGGCAGGAATGAAGCTTGCCAAAAACCACAGGCGTGAGCTGAACCAAAAGGGGGTGAAATGGGTGCTAGAAGACATTGGAAGATTCTCAAGTGTTCCGACACGTGATGGGAATGGAAGTGACTTCATGAAAGGGGCTGGAATTATGAAGGGAGGTAACAGCTGATGTCACAAAAGAGGATGTGCAATGGGAATCTAAGAGCTATGTGGCATAAGTGGCAGGGCCCACTGAAAGGTTTAAAGGGGAGTGAAAGGCAGTTGGCTGGGTTTCTTGCCGGTCAAATGGTGGTGTCCTACGGCTTGTGTTTTTGGGCTTTCGGGCTGTTACGTAGGCTGTGGATTGACTTGGGCTGGCTGAAACTTTAAAACTGGGCTAACCTTTAACAAACTGACTACTAGCAAGGCTTAGGGTTTTTGGTTGCCGAATTTTGAAAGAAATCTGGGGCTTAACAGAAAGGTTTTGCTACCTCTGTTTGCTTCGAGTGAGAAAACTGGGCCGGCTCAGTCGGTGTGCTGTTCAGAGCACAATCGAGATACTGAGGCCTTGAAAGTTGCTGGGAGCAGAGTTTGAGAGAATATCTCTGGGTAGCTGGCAGCACGACACAGTTCTGAGCAGCGCAGTGTCCTGAGATCCTGTCAGCTGGAAGGTGGGGGCTGCTGCCAAGTGGAGCCCAAGTTGCAGGCAGACAAGAGGGGCTGGGTTTCTCAGAGTCACAAGTGATGTAAAGTGAGTATTAATAGGGACACAATTAGCTGGGACTCTCTTGCAAGGGTAATCTGGCAAGGTGTCGAACTGACCCCAAAAGGCATACCTCCCTTTACTGCTAAGGTGCCCAGGGATAAAGTTGGTTGCCTGAATCAAAATTGGTTATTGGGGTTGTTCTGATGTGCAGGAGAGTTCAGAATATCCAATCACATACTAACCCAACTTTAGCTACGGGCAGGAGTTAAATGGGAATTTAAGCTGTACCTATAATGCATTTGTGTTCATAGCCAAAGCGCCAGATCCGGTGTCTCCTAATCTTTTCCTTGAGTTCATGGCCTACAAATCTAGCCCACCCAAACCACCCCAACATCAGCTATTAGTACCCACCAAAATTACCCTGTTTCAGTTCCGAATTCTACATGTATTACACTACACAGCCGGTGCTGCAATGTTAGCTAGCTGCGTTAGTATTGTTATTAAGTCCTACAGACTGTAACCTAACCCCATCTCACACACACAGCATGTTCTGCCCTGTTAGTACCGGCTCACAATCTCCCCACAGAATACAATGATCTTTATTTTATTAAACTTGCACATTCACAACCAAACTTACAATAAAATACTCACACGTTTAGCAGTGACTTATCCCTTCCTTCTATGTCATGAGACTGGTGGAGCCACACCGTAGTCAAACGATGAGTGGAGTAGATGATTATAAAATAGCTTACACATGGAATTGAAAAATGAATATGGAAGAACATTTCTGGATACAACTGTAAGGAGATGGCTGGGGAGCGGAGACCAATTGGGAATTGGTTTCCAGGAGAATTGGAGACAGAAGCCCTTTTAAGGAAGTGGGAAGTAAGTCATGATGGAGACTGGGTTCCAGAAAGTCAGCTGAAAAGGATCTTGCTGAGGCACTAACTCCAGATTAAGGGTCCAAGCTGATTCCCAAAAAATTAGATGCCACATTTAAAATGTAAGCAGAGCCCTGAGATAACTCCAAAGTGTCCTTATATAGTAATGATTGTAAAATTACAGGAATTAAAAGGGGACTGAGAGCAAATGGGGATGCTAATGTGACAAAGACACAGGTGCAGTGTTAAATATGATGCCCTGTGTCTCTCATTCAAAGTGTATACCAAATGAGATGTAATTTCCTTAAAGCCCAATGCATTTTTGTATTAAGAAGAGCAGTTTAAAACGGACAGCATTTGGCGCTACTTAAATGCAGGATGTTTTTGTAAAAATAAAGCACCATTTAAAATAAAATTTTTGGATCCTGCCGGGATAGACTCACACAGACAATAGTATTGTCATGAAATACTATTACCGATGAGGTATCATGCACATTTGAGGCCGATGGGAGTCAAGTCATAAATTAGATACTTGCGTAGGGCAAGTTAGGACCAATAATTCAACATATGCAGCCCCCGTAGTCTTTAAGTGTGTTCGTATGGGAAAGGTGCAAACTTTTGGTAGTTCGCACCTTTCTCATGTGAACATTCCAGCCGTGGCAAAATCAGCCGCGGCCGGATCACTTAGAATCGCATTGCCCACTGTGCCATCCATAAGAATGGGCCTGCTTTCCTCCAAAAAAACTCTTATGCTACTGCCCCACGCAAATCCTCAGAGCAGGCTTTGCACACCTCCCGGTAGTCCCTCCTTTCAAGTTCTCCATACTAGGAGGCACCTGCGTCTCTGTGCTCACACCCACTTTCTGGAACTCCCCTCATAGAGGAACACCTAGCCTTCAGGAAAGCCCTTCAAACCTGGCTGTTCCCTCGTACCCCATGATCCCTCCACCTCCCCTGTGCCTACTCCCCACCAATCGCACACCCGCTTCAGCCAGTAGTCCACCCGCCCACTCCCCCTCGCCCCACCTGCCCATCTCAACCAGCATCCATGGCTGGCATGGCCTGTAACTCTAAAGCACAGGATGGTAGGCCATGCCACCACACCTAATCATGAAACAGGGCCTTTGTTTTTGCACTAGAAAGAACTAGAGAAGGCAATCTCTCTAAGAACTTCCCAGAGGGTGAGTATTATGCACTCATCAAGCACTTTAACCCCTTGAGTGCCAAGGGCGAGGTATCTCATCCTTGGGATTACCTCCCTGTTGCCAAGGACGGGATACCTCGTCCATGGCACTTAAGGGGTTAATGAAAGAGGAGACGTTAGAAGGCATTGAATAGCGAAATACCAAAATCACCAAAAAAGGCCTTGGCACTGGAGGAGTGGGGGGCCCATGGCAGTTAAATTAATCGTCTGGGAGACGCAGCAATGCTCCTTGCACATAGACAAAACCCAGGAATTAATAATTGTTGTTTGTACAGCTAATCCATTTGCCCCTGCAAGGCCGCACCTTCGCAATTTAGTTGAAGGCACAGCTTCACTTCACACACCCTGCACTCACAAACACAAGCACTCTTTCACATCAACAATGCCATAACAATAAAGTTACTTTTAATGACAAAAATTCGAACTGTAGCTTCCCAGATAATTTTCTTTCGTCCTTAAGCACAATGCCTCTGCCCTTAGTCCATAGCATTCCTCTGCTGTGCCCATAAACACTCCATTTAGACATGGGCGACTAGTATGGTCTTGGCCAACCTTGCATGATGTTACTGGCTGAAATGCACACACACATAATAGCACCTCCCAATGTTTCCCAAACGTTTGGACTCCGGTCCGTCCGAGGGCCTTCAAACAAAAGCACGTTGGGATCCTAATCGTGGTGAAAGCCGCTATAACAAATGGCAAAATGAATTAATAGAACAATGCTTCCAATGCTTCCACATGCAGGTCGCTAGTTTTTGTTTACTCTGTAGAACGCGCATCCTGGACTTCTTGCAGTAACTTTACTTACTTTTATAGCAGCCACAGATGATGTTTACGGATGGCCACAACCTCTATGGGTGGATAGAGGAGCTACCTTTTTTATATCATTCGAGCTACCTTTTTTATATCATTCGGCAATTTGGCCATTTGCACCGTAAATGGCCATTCATTTAGATCTTGATTGTTCGAGATCTGACCGGATAATCCAGGACAAATGAAAATCACACCTGACCTTAGTGAAGCTTTACCATATGCCAATACCCTCAAAGGACTGGTTACACATCCCAAATCCCCAAATCAGGACATTATATACTATGTAAACCCCTTTGGTACTCTCTGTGGCGTGGAGTCTGACTCATTCGGGTCATGATTTCAGGTCACAGTATGCTTTCATGAATGACGGTCCATGCAGGTGTGGCATAATCCAGGTGGAGCTGAAAGCTGAGGTGGAAGCAGTCTGCTGCAGTCCCCCTGTGAAACTGTGAATATTGGTAGTCTTTCTGCTACCTCTACTACTGCCTGTGGGAGGAGTGAATCCTTCAAAATACACCTCACCCCGCAGAGCAGCTGCGGAGCTGGAAGCTGAGGTGGAAGCAGTCTGCTGCAGTCCGCGGCCGTCCGGGCAGTGGTGTGAAACATCAAGAATGGAAGACGTGGGCAGACACCTTCGTAGCCAGCGCCCGAGTAGAGAGGAAACGGGCTAGGACCCGAGGAGCCCCTTGAAAAACCCACACCGACAACAGCAACTGGTCTCTGCCCCTACGCACTCGGTCAGTTTGACATCAAAAGCAGGTATGGACCAACATGCATTTGAACATTTAGCTAAGTCTCAGACAGTGAGCTTAACAAACACTTCCCGTCTGAAAGCCCCCCTCCCCTACATGCTTGGAGACAGAACTAGAGCGACCGGCAACTATTGTTATGGGTGCCTGTGCAATTGTCAATACTCAAGTTCCCCTATTGACCCCCGCCTTTCACTCACCTACTGAGAGAGAAGTTGAAATAAGCAGCTAGGGGAGCGGGCGTGGGTGTCGGGCAACCGCCAAAGGTCAGGGTGATAAGGAAAGCGAGGGCGCGGGCAGAGCTGGATGGATCTCTGCGAACCCTTGTGGGCGGAAAGTCAGAGGATGACACGACAGAGCCTGGCAGAGATCTTTGTGGGGGAAGGGGTTGAGCCGGGGGAGTGGGACAGGACAGCGCTCCCACCCGATGGAGGACATAGAATGTGCAGACAGTCGGGGCCATTTCGGGATCCGAGATGGGTAACTACGAGGAGACTGGCGATCAAGGCGCAGTAACTCCTTCCCCTCGGATACACGTGATTGCAAACATCGACGTGTATTTGGTGGATTCTCAGGCATTGGGCCATAACATTTCCAGAGTGGAGGGTGAGGAGGAGAGTGTGGAACTGGGGCCCCCACCACCTCCCCCCGCCTAAACCTATGAAGACAGTAGAACACTGACAGCAGTGCCTACTGCAGACACTTATAAACCTCCAAGTCTGGTAATAGAGATCCACCCGGCGATGAGGGGGCCGGACTTGAAGAGCCCTCATAACTTGGATTCCTCTAGCAAGATACACCCGGAGCAAAACAACATGGAAGAAGTCAATGTAGAAATTGAAAATGATGTTTATGTAAGTGACTCCTCAAACGATTGTCGCCCCAGTCTGCAAAGACTCAGCCTTCGGCCGGGAAGAGACAATCAATACAAGTACCCCAGCAAAAGACAGTCAAAAAAACATTGTAAGAAAATTCAGGGGCAGAAAAAAAACAGAATAACTGCATCGTCACCGGGAAAAACAAATCAGAAAGATTCTTCCTGGAAAACGTACAAACTCCTCATCCTTAAATTCTGTGGCTCGGTTCTTTCAGAAACCAGCGGCAAAGGAGCTGCTGTTAACGGAGGAACTGTCTGATGCAGAATTATTAGAAGGAGCTGTTCTGCCTATAAATCAGAGCCCACAAGCATGTCCGAGATTTGTGTGGTCTGGTCTGAGTGGAGATACACCCCGCATAACATTAAAAACTGGAATCCGATACTTTAAAGGCCTGGAACCACATGCCTTGCTGGAAAACCAGATTCTAAGTGCACCTAGCACTCAAGCACCAGAGAAATCCGAGACATTAAGAGAGACTCCACCTAGCACTCAAGCACCAGAGAAATTAAGGGAGACTTCACCCCGGAGCCAGGACCCCGCTGCAAGCGGGCCTACATTCTGCCCATTGCTGTCTATTGAGGACAACAGAGACAAGGATTATGATCCCTCCATAGACTTCACCACTCTTCCTTTCTCTCAGGAAAACTTCAGGCCAAGCATACATGAAAGTAACTTGCCACATTATAGAACCGACTCAATAGGCACCATACACGAGGGTCCCACCTTGGACATCAAACCAAAAATCACCCCAACAAAAGAGATACTCGAAAGGGAAAACCACGCTGAAAAACCAGCAAAGAGTAATGAGACCAGAACAAGTCCCATGACTTGCCCTCCGTTGAGGTCTCCACCACGAAATAGAAAATCCTCAACCCTGTTTTCCAACAATGAGAAAGACACCATAAAAAAAAAACGGATATTTTCGCCATGTCAGCCGTAACAATTGCTTTGGCCCCCTTCAGTAAACTATATGAATCAATCAATGACACCTTGAATGACCATACAACTTTGGCAGCCATGCTGCATACAAAAATGATTTGTGTAGAAGGTTACATTACGGCTTTGGAAGCAAGGAGAGGAGGAGTATCTTCAATCAAAACCACACCTCAGCAAATCAACGGGGAATCAAAACAACACAAGCTCATCACAGAGAAGTCCAAATTAAATTTCAGTTGCAACACAAACCGAGGAGTCCCAAAAAACAACCTTACACTTTCCTGTAATAGGGGAAGTGCAAAAATTAAGTGAATCACGATTGATCTCAGATAAATCAAGTACTAGACTGCAGGAAACCGGACCTTTCAAGAAGCCCCCCTTATCAAATCCTTTAACACAACAGGGAGCCCTTACTCAGACTTAAGCAAAAAAGTATCCAGCAAATGGATGCGTGGTTATGATCCTGGAAAAAGACACTATAAGCCCCAACCTTGCAGTGGGAAGGTCGGAAGAAAAAACACAAAGAGTGCCCAAGTACCAAAATGAAAGGGATCCCAGTACATAAAAAGACTGACTTGCAAAGTAAGGAAGCTTCAGCGTTCCCACTCTTTGCAAATGGCAAGAGGCCTACCAAAAAAGAAGGGACTAGAGTGGTAACAATTGAAGACCGGCAACAAACTCTTCCAGAAACAACAAGGAACTCAAAAGATAGCAAAAGCAAAGAGGCTAGACAAAAAGGACATCAAAGAACCCGAATTGTCACATTTCAAGACTCAGAATCGGTACTCACACAAAAAGTAGGTCTCTGTGACACCTCAAACAAAAAGCAAAAAGTGACTGAGGATCCTGAAAAAGTATAGACCTTATAGATCTTTCGGTGTACTCCGTGGAAAACTCGGATTCGGAATTTCCACAAACTCTACACCAAAAAAGAGTGCCCAGAAAAGGACGCACCACCAGAAAATCGAGAAAAGGAGGAGGTACATCAAGAAAGCCCTTACTGGACTCTAAAAGAAAGGAGGGAGACATTATTAAGGTCCTCCCCACCAAAAATAAATAAATAAATGAAAAATAAAATCGAATAGTACATCCTCACCGGGAAAAGAGAAGGTGGGGAAGGAACCTAGGGGGAAATTATCAGCCCCTAACGCCTCAAATCATATGGGCAGATCCCCATACCAGAGAAGAGACACCACCTCCTCAAAACGGGAGGGAAGACAAAAAGCAACTCATCATGGCAAGGAACAAAGGATGATATCCCTAGACGAATTAAGCACAAGGCGAAACTCAAAGAAGAGAAGTAGCAATAATCATGACAAGGAAATGGACAACTATATTCCGTATAGCAAAAAGCTGGTAGGGAAAGGTCCTTCAAACTGGAACGTGTGGGTGAAATACGAGATAAGTTGATCCTGAATAGGAAAAACCTACTGGCTTTAATCCATTGTATCCCAAACTTAAGGCAGATCAACTCTGAAGACATCAACATTGTGGAATTTAGTTCTACTGGAAAAAGGGACTGCGTCTACCTACACATCCCATCTCCAGTAACTAGATCAATGCTGATGGAAGAACAAGAAAGCTTCCAAATGATGGAATACGACCTGTTCGACTGCCGTTTGAGAAGAGATGAGGGACATCGAGAGATGACCATGAAGAACGTACACATGAAATCAAGCTCAAAGAGTTGACACGAAAACGGGAAGACTCCCAAATGCTAAGCAAGTGAGCACATCGGTTGGGAGTGCACGGAGCAGACTGGAGCGCACGGAGCAGACTGGAGCGCATGGAATTGCGCGACATACATGAATGGTTTGGAATGCATGTAATGTCTGAAAGAACATGTAAACCATCTTATCATATCACCATGCTTACTCTCCTCCTTACACCACCACTCAACTAGAACACAGAGATACTATGACACCATTCGGTGTTCTCATACCAACATCTTCCTCATACTCCACATCACCCTAACTAATCACTGCTGGTTCACACCCCCCAGCCAGGCGTTCTCCTCAGGCCTAACGCAGCCAGAACTGGTCTGGATAAAACCTGCCAGAACAAACACATACCCCTGACCTCTCAACCACCACACCTACCGCTATGAAGCAGCTATTACACGAATGCCACACCAGCTGCACACATATCCGGTGCTCACAAGCACCGTTGACTCCCTCTACTGACTTGAACTTCGGTTCCCGAGGGCATTCAACCTACCAGCGCCTTCAGACCATACCAATGGTACATAAGGCGCTATATAAATGCAAAGTAACATAACATATCCACAGAAACTCGTGCAAAGTGTAAAAACCTATGTTATCCCATATCCTGAAAAGGCACTGGTAGACCAATGTGTAATGGAAAAAGGGGGAAGGTTGTCATAGCATGATACCTTTTACTTGATAATATTACATCACCAATTCAAAACGTATAGAGGCAAATTAATGTGTACACACACGTTCATTGAAAGTTGCACGAATGTTCACTGAAAGTTGCACAGAAATGTTAATTGAAAGCTGTGCACACATTCAGAGAAGATTGTATACACATGAAAGAATCCCTTACACCACATTTAATGTACAGAAAGCATTTTGATCTGTAAATGGTGGGTGTCATTGGTTAAAATGAAAACATAAATTTGACATATTTAATATAGAATGTTATGCCTCATGTTGAAATGCTTTTGTTAAGGATGACAAGCAATAGATGGATTTAAAATACCTGGTATTTTTAGACTATCTGGAAGGCAAAACATGTCTTACCGTCAGAGATCTATCTGCAATTTCAAACTTAGCAACGCTAAATGATCCAACTAATGTGTTACTTGTCGCAATAGACTTTTGCATTACAGAATATTATCTTTCTCTCTGATGGAAATGACTAGCAGCAATTACGGGGTACAGATGCACCACGTATGCAAACTTCGCTATGGGCTGGTGGGAATAGATTGTGATATAGCCATTTGAGATTTCCATGTACACACGGAAAATAGTACTCTGGTGTTAGAATATATTAATAAAATGCATCTTTCTTAGCCCTAAGCCAATTCCTCCCTCGAGATCAAATTCACGTTCTTTCAGTGACATTCAAAATGGTGTTGCATTTGTCAGTCATTGAGTAGAAACAAAATAGAGATGTGTTCATGGCTTCCTCTGTCAGTCATTAAAAGAAAAGGCTGGGTCCGTGGAGAGGGCGTGCATCGGTCCCCTGGCCTTCACCGATAAACCTAGGCTAAATAACATTAAGGATATGTCCAGCTATTCTGCGAACTAAGTTAAGCTGTTCCAATATTGCTCTATTCTCTTCTTTAAATGCTATCTAAATGCTGACAGCACCAAGCAGAGGTTAGTTAAACATTGAGTCATAGTGTTCTGCCTTTCCACTTTGTTAAACGCACAAAAGGTATTTTTTCAAGATTGTGCAAATAGGGTGACCATTGTTGGACTGGAGGGCAACTGGATTTTTTATTTAAGGCCTCAAACATAAGTCACCGTCCGTGAACTGGCCGAAAGTGTTATTAAAGCCATAGGTAAAGTGGAAACTCGCAATAACAATAACTGTTGAAAATGTAATTTGTTCTGCCTTCTGGGGGATTGGAGCATTATTATGTATGTAGTCTGAACATATTTGTGTTATCTCTTGTAAACGATAAACAAATGACCTATGCTGATGCAGGCTTCATTTTCTGTGTAAAAGAAGAAGCTGTGTACTATTCAGGCACATCACTTCTCCATTCTCCATGAAATACTGGTTGTGGAAGAACATGAAGTCTGCTCGATTGTATGATATGCGCAAAATAAATCTTACCTTGTAATTTTAAAACTCTGTCTCAGATACTCTACTTTGAATTATAGCGCCTAGAAGTCTCACTGGTTGAGATAAATTGGAGTTTATCATCCTGAATGGTAAAGTACAAAAATGGGATGAGCTTTTGAAAATCTTAAACATATATAATTGTAATTTTACTGGTAAAACAAATACAAATTCTTAGATGTAAATATTTATGTGCAAAACGGAGAATTACAAACTACTGTCTTCAGGAAACCAACCAGCTCCTACTCCGACTTACATGCACAGAGTAACCAACCAAAAAATGTAAAATGTAGCATCCTATATGGTAAGTTTCTAGGAATGAGGAGAAACTGTTCAGAAGGCGATACATTCTTAGAACAGTCAAGAATCACTCCACATTAAGTTAATAGAGGGAAATTATCCTAAAATGCGATTGATGCAGCATTTCTTAAAGCATGTGATGAAAAAAACAGGTCACCTGGTAACTAAACAAGCATTGGCAATGTCGGCTTTGTGTTGGCATGGCAAAGGCACTTGCCATGGACAGCCGCATTGGTATTAACTGCCCAATGATGGTGGCAGGTGCAAAATCGTGCAAGTACCTGGGCATCTGATAGCAGTGCCTGGAAAATGCCTAATACTTATACACAAGCCAAAACTTTTCACTTTGCCAATGCTTGGTTTTAAATGGACTTCAGTGAAGGACACACAGAGTGCTTATAAATTGAATGGCTGAAGGCAGACCTGGTAAGACATTTTTATTGCACCTTTAGCAAGTTTACAACTCCAATTAAGTCATTAACTCTCAGAAGACTGCTTTGAAAAAACAGTGGTAGGCACTTCAGTGCAAAGTTTGACAGTAAGGCTTGATTGAAGGGAGCTCAAAGAGTTCCTATGAGGAGGTATTTTGGGTAGGGAGGGGCAAGAACTGGGTGGAAATGGCCATAGGGATTAGCATGGCCATGGACAGTCAATGAAATTTAGCTTTTCACAGTTAAAATTCATAATTGCACATCAAGTACAAAAAATGTAAAAATAGTCAATTCCTAGTTGTCGTACGTTTACATTACTTTAAGACTATAACCACAGTTTTAGATGGAAACCGATTAATCACTGTTAAGCGTTTGTGCCTTTTGGCATTTGGACTCATTCAAATCATGATTACCATTCTTTAACGAAATCTCTTGTCCCAAATAGGTATATGTTAAAACGTGTTCAAACTGACCAATCAGTGTACCCATAGTATATAGCTCTTATTTTTTAGTTCCAAAGGCATGAATGTATGTTTTATTTAGATTTAGCTGTACATCGTTCTCTTTGGCATACACACACAGTTCGTTAGCACTTCTCTTTAAGCCAATGTGTGTATGGTCATATATAAATCACATCATCGGCCTATGTGAGCCAATACATAGGATCACGTCTGAATTTTGGAGGAAAGTTGTTAATTCCCATGAGCTTTTCTGGCAAATCAGATAGGCAGAGGTTGATTAGCATGTGTGACTACCATGTGTGCAAGGACACAGACCTGTTTTAAGACTCTAAAAGAAGCAATCTCTTTGGTAAACATCCCCATGCTACCTGTACTCTTGCATCGGTGTGTAGTTGTATGAGTAGGTGCAATAGTTCCTCGGGTATTGACCATTTCCTAAACTTCACCCACAGATTGTAATGATTAACGGTGTTAAACACAGCCTTAACGTCAACAAATAACCTGTATAAAGGCAGATTACTAGTAGTCCTGGTGTCCTTGATCAAGGTGTTTAATGTTAGTATATTGTGTGGTGTAGCAGAACCAGCTCTAAAGCCGTTCTGATATATACTTAATAGCTTCTCCTTATTTACCCAGAGCTTAATCTCTTTTAGCGTAAGAGTAGCGAACAATTTGCTGGGAATATCAAGGAGCGCTAGAAGTCTAATTGTTTGCATTCCCTTTTTATATGCAGGTGTCAAAAGAGCCTTTTTCAAGGAGTACGAGATAATCTTTCTGGCCATAATCCCATTAAATAAATGTTCCAATATTATAGCCCTGAAGTCAGGATCTTGCTTCAGAACAACATTAACCAAGCCATTGTGTCCAGGAGGTCAACATTTTTTTTGTTCTTCAAATAGAATTTCCATAATACTCCATCATTATTCAATGTATAGTGTGAGGGGTCACAAATGTGATGCGGACAACTTTGTAAAGAGTTTTCAACTTGTAATTTTATTAAATAAAAATAAGGTTGGATAAACGCCTCACTATGCCTACCCTGCAAGGATTTCCCGGTCTAAAATAAACAAAAGGAAACACTAAAACAAGGATATCTGTCCCTCACACTTGTACATTCAATAAAGCAATATGAAATGCATGGCAGTTCAATTCAACACAAATATATAATGTATGATTGAATGCAAAATACAATCTATGTCTTCTCATAACCTTGGTGAATTTCCCTTGCCCAGATCTGAGCAAGTGTTTGTTCCACAGTTCAAAAGAAACCAGGAAATCCGGTTTGACACAAAGTTCTTTAGTTATTTGCTACTTGATCACAAAATGTTCTTCTGTCTCAATAAGGTACCAAAAGTAATAGTATTTACCAAATGCTCCTGGAGTAAGAACGATTTCCCACACGTCTTCTCCAAGTAAACAACAAATGTCTGTCAGGATGATTTGCCACAACTTTGATTTCAAAAGTAATAGCATGTTACAACTCCTTCTGTCAACTTTAGTTTCAGCAGAATTATAACTCCTCCTCAACAGGTTTTCACAATTCTCCTTTAAATGTAACAACTCAACAAGAGTTGCCTCTGTTGGAACCACAGCTCAGCACCTGTATCAACTACTAGCTGGTTTATTCCTATGCCAGGCCTTTTAAAGCAGCAACTTCTGGCTATACGGGTATACTCGCATGCCCGTTCTTCACCAAAAGAATAGGAAGTGCTTCCGTGGTAACTTCCAGCTTAGAACAACAAATTCACAAAACTTTGTTGGCATCCAACTTCAAACCAGTTTCGGGGAAACAAGGAATCACTTAAGTACTCTTTAAGACTCCTTTGCAACTATGCCCCTCTGCCTCTGAATAACCTTCTACAGAAGGGTAGCCTGTTTGCCACCTTTCTTTCCCCTTCTAGATCAACAACCGAATAGTGACAAAAAGATGGTCTAACTTTTTTTCTATCTTGGCTTTGGCAATGTATATTTGTATCACCTGATGATCGGGGTTTCATGGTATTCGGTCAAATGGTGGAAAATAAAAGATCGAATGACTATTTGATCGAAAGGCAATTGGTCGGGAAAAAAAATGGTCGAATTCTTTTATTTATATATATATATATATATATTTTAGTTTTGTTTGGTAAAAAAAAAAAATATTCGACCATTTTTTCGACCATTTGACTCCCGATCAAATGGCATTCGATCATTTGGTTTTCGACCAAATGACCTGCAACCGTGTTTCATAACACATGAGCAGCAAGTCTTACAATAGGTAGGCTTCCCAAATCCCCCTCTCGCCTTGAGCAATGTTTCTTATACTGATATTGCTGGATATTTACATACTCTTGGGCTTGGGTATTGCTTGTAAGCTTTTAGGTTTTCTAAAGCTTCCCCACAGGGTTTTTGGGGCTTCCACAATCTCTAAACGCTAAAGACAGTCACTGACTCAACATGTATAATTTGTTTGTTTCGTATAGTTCAGTATTCAAAATTATAGTCGCTGCCGCTTTCACTCACACACGAGTGAAACTGCCTGCCGTGAATACGTGGACAGCGTTAGAGCGCTCCGGAGTCACTTGCAAGCTGTGAACTCACTGGGTAAGTCACTCGATCACGCTCCGCTTGGTTTTGCATGTCTTCGGTGCTGGTGGCTCCTCGCAGTCGGGTGGACAGCCTCCTCTGGTCCTCCTCTGCTGATGCCACTGAGAATTGGAGCATCCTCTGATCCGGAAAGGGCAAGGTCCAACCCAGCCACCTGGAACTTCTGAAGAGGGCACACTTCCCTTGCTACTGCTTCTTCGAGCTGCACAAACTCTGCACAAAAAATCTTTACTGAGTAAGCATATTTTCCTTATGCTTCCCACTGCACGACCGCTGCAACAGGGAGAGCTTGAGGCAAAGACTCTCTCAGGACCCGCCACGGCTCCAATCGTTAGAATAGTCCCAGCGTATTCGCTCACCTCCAGCTTCACTTTCAGCTGCGAACACGGCCTGCGCTACTTCCTCCACTTCTACTGCTCTTCTCTTCTTCTAGTTACTGCCTGCACATGAGGGGGCTTTTAATGCATCTCAATCCCCCTTAGGTGTAGGTAATCTACACTAATTAGCTGACTGCTCCCACAAGTGTTCCTCTGCATTCCTCTTCCTCGCCCCAGTACCAAGGAATTATGGGACTTGAAGTCCCTGCCAACAAAGTACATTTTTCGAACTCTTTTTGCTTTGCATTAAGCCATTAAAAGACTAGAGTTTCGGGGGAAGTTAAATAGGGGAATTTCCCCTTCCCGCTGACCCGTTTCCTCCCCGATGTGATCCTCCCACAGAATACCACCCCTAGGGTGATCAGGAAGCGCCTGCCTTTCCGTGGCCACATGAGGACGGTCCCAGGTCGCGGTGTTGGGGAGAATCACTACTGATTCATCAAATACCCTTCCCCCTAATGTCGCTGGATTTTTCAGCCTCTATTGGGTATTGAGAAAGAATATCAGCATTGCCTTGTACTTTTCCTTTCTGATGCTCGACAGAGAAACAATAGGGCTGTAAATCTAAAAGCCAGCACATGACTTTAGCGTTGGAATCCTTCCTCGGACTTAACCGCTTAAGGGGAGCATGATCAGTAATTAACCTCAACTTTCTACCCATGAGGTAATACTTTAGGGATGGTATAGCCCACCTTGATGGCAAGGGCTTCCAATTCCAGTGTTGCAATGGTATTTTCTCTGGCTAACAATTTTCTACCGATAAAGAATAGGGTGTTCTAGACCAACATGGCTTTGATATAATAACACCCCAAGACCAGGATGTGAGGCCTCAGTTTGTAAAATTATCCAGGTTACTCACTGTACTGACCACCTTACTCCTAGTCCATAGTCCCCTTTCCTCCATACTTATGGACATCTATTCGTCCTGTGGGACAGGACCGGAGCACTTTATAAAAAGCATCCAAAAATGTTTCCAAAAATGTGTCCTTCGTCTCTTTCTTGCGCGGGGGCCCGGCACGCGGCCGTAACCCCACCCACCTTGGCTCCGCCCCGCGCATCGCCCATCAGTCCTTTTCTATCGCCAGGTCGGAGACCTATTAGCAATAACAGAGGAACCTTATTAGAGGGGATGGCAGGCGTATGGAGGAAAGGGGACTATGGATTAGGAGTAAGGTGGTCACTACGGTGAGTAACCTGGTTATACTCCTACTTCCAGTCCCCTTTCCTCCATACTTATGGGAGATTCCCAAGCACTCCTAACAGGAACTAAGGGTGGATGGAAATACCCCTTACTGAAAAAGGTTCTTCAACACAGCCTGACCAAACTGAGCATCAGCTCTTGAGCTCATGTCAAGACAATAATGCTTACAAAAAGCAGATGAGGAGGCCCAAGTAGCTGCCCTAGCGATGGACTCCCAGGGGACATAATTCTGAAAAGCAACCGCGGCTGCCTTGCCCCGCACCAGGTGTGCATGACTACCCTTAGGAGGTTTCAGCCCTTGGACAGTGAAAGACTCCGTGATGCAGGCGGCGATCCACCGAGAAATAGTCGCCTTAGACGCCTGCTTACTCTGAGGGTTACCGAAGGTCACAAAAAGTTGAGAACTCCTAAGCTCTGAAGTCCTGTCAAGGTAGAACTTAAGAGCCCTTCTGATATCAAGACAGTGCAGAACCCTTTCAGCCTCTGAGGCAGGGTTCGGAAAAAAGACCGGTAGGGAGATCGACTGATTCAGATGGAATTCAGTTACCACCTTCGGTAGGAAGGCCGGGTTTGTACGTAGGACTACCTTGTCCTTGTGAAAGACCAAGAATGGATGCTCCACTGACAAGGCCTGGAGCTCACTCACTCTCCTCGCTGATGTAACGGCGACCAGAAAGGACACTTTCATTGATAGGTACTTGAGGTCCACCGTGGCCACTGGTTCAAAAGTTTTATGGCACAGCGCCGTCAGGACTACATTTAGGTCCCACGGCGGGTGCGGACTGCGAACCGGAGGGTAGAGGCGTGTCAAGCCTGCAAAATTCCTCTTAACCACTGGATTAGTCAGAGAATAAGAGCATTGTTCCGTAGAAAGATAAGCGGAAACCGCTGAAAGGTAAGTTCTGCATGACAGAACGTGAACACCCGACTCGGCTAGGGAGGACACGAAGGACAGCACCGTGTCAATCGTAGCCACCCTTGGATCCAACTGCTTTCCTAAACACCAATGACAGAACCTGAGTCATTTACTCCCGTATTGGGATCTGGTCGAGGGTTTCCTGGCTGCCTGGATAATACGCATGTTATCCGAAGACAAGTTAAGATGCTCTAAAGACTTGAACTCATGCACCATGCTGCCAAGCTGAGCGATTGTGGGGAAGGGTGCCACATCTGCTGTTCCCCTTGGTGGAGAAGATTGGGGGTCACTGGTAACCTGATCGGCGGATACATCGACAGGTGTTGAAGTTCTTAGAACCAAAACCTGGCCGGCCACCACGGGGCTATGAGTAGAAGTGAACAGTTTATCGAGTTCTTCAGCTTCCAATAGCTCTCATGTTGTGCCATGGAATCTCGAGAGCATCGCCCAGAGAGGAGGCTCCCAGCCCCCCTCTGGAGGCATTCTGAGGAAGCTTCTTGTTTACCGCCGTAGCGAAGAGGACCACCTCCGGTGTGCCCCAATGCAGGAAAATCCATGAGAGGACATCCGCCTTCAACTCCCACTCGTAGCTGACCACTGTCCGCCGGCTGAGGGCATCCGCTGTGACATACAGCTGGCCCGGGATGTGTACTGCAAGCAGTCAGACACCATGAAGCACGGCCCACTCCCATATCTGGATGGACAGGTCCACGAGGGGGTGGGGAGACTTTGTTCCCCCTTGCTTTTTGATGTAATACATTGACACCACATTGTCCGTGCGTATGCGGACCACCTTGTTGGCAATGAGCGGTCTGAATGCCCTGAGCGCTAGGAAGATCGCCAGAAGCTCCAAATAATTTATGTGCATGAGCTTGTCCTGAGGTGACCAGAGGTCCGAGACCTGAAGAAGATCCAACGTCGCACCCCACCCCAGAAGGGAGGAGTCCGTCGTGATCGTCACCGTGGGGGCTGGGTCCTGAAACCCCGCACCCGACAGGTTGCTGAGAGATGACCACTAATCCAGGTCCACTCTCATGGAATCCGGGTCCACAGCCTGACGCCAGGAACTCCTAAGAGCCATCTGGGTCCGTCTCATCTTGAGACGAGCAAGAGGAAGGGCCAGCACGCACAAGGCCATGAGGCCCAGAAGCCTCTGGAACCACCAGGCCGACATGCTCTCCAACTGCGCAAACATCTGACACGTGGCTAACAGATCCACCATTCTGTCCCAGGTCAGGTACACTCTGCAGTCGATCGTGTTCCAGCGAAAACCCAGGAAAATCAGGTCCTGCGAGACCGTCATGGAAGATTTCCGCTAGTTCACCGACAGCCCAAGATGGAACAGGAGCTGAAGGAGAGACTGGAGATTGCCCGCTGCTGTCAGCGGACAAGGGATGCGTAAGAGCCAGTCGTCCAAATGTGGATACACATGGATACCCTGGAGACGAAGATAGGCCGCAATTACAGACATCTTTGTGAAGACACGCGGCGCCGAGCTGAGGCCAAAAGGAAGCACTCGAAACTGGAAGTGCTCCTCTCCCAAAGAGAAGCGGAGATATCTCCTGTGTGGGTTCCAAATCAGGATATGCATGTACGCATCCTGAAGCTCCACGACGCTAAGCCAATCGCCCATCTGCAAGGAGGACCGTATCTGGCCGTGCGTGATCATCTTGAATTTCTCTTGGGGTAGGAAAAGATTGAACTGTGAAAGGTCTAGGATGGTGCGCAGACCAGCCTGGTTGGGTTTAGGCACCATAAAGAGCCAGGAGTAAAAGCCCTCCCCTCGCTCCTCAAGGGGAACGGGTTCCACAGCTCTGAGGTTCAGAAGTTTCTGAACCTCGGCTTTGAGGGAGGGTGAGCCTGACAGCTGAAAAGGAGGGTTGAGGGGTGGGGTAGGGGGTAGAGGTAAGCGGAAGCCCGCTCAAGCGACTGACAAGACCCACCTGTCTTCTGTGATGGCCTGCCACGCCTCCCAATGAGACGCAATGCGTCCTCCCACTGGGGTCTCGTGCGAGCGCGGAAAACCCTCATTTAGCAGGTTTATCGGTGGTGGTGCCACCTGAACCTGAGGAGGAGGCTGAGGAACGGGAGAAAAACCTCATCCGTTGCTGCCTACGGCGGTTATTCCCCGCAGGGGTATCCACGCTGCGAGACTTGCGGTCGATGAAGCCCCTAAAGCCAGAGGAAGGTCGACTTTGCGACAACGGTCTCTGGGTTTTGAAAGGAGCCTTAACCAGGACAGACAAGGACTTAGCTGTCTGAGTGCTATCCTTCGTCTTGGTGAGCTCTACATCTGTTGTAGCATGAAAGAGCTCCTTCCCATCGAACGTAAGGTCCAGGACCTTGTCCTGCACCTTTCATAAATTTAGTTGCATGCAGCCACGCCTGCCGTGAGGTATCAACACCCAGTTTAAGGCACGAGCCGAGGTGTCTACGTGATGAGCCGCAGCCTCCAGATCATCCTGGGCCAAGACCATGGCGTCGGAAAGGTCTCCTCTAAAGTCTTCCAGCTTCTCGACCGGGATAAACTCCTCAAACTCCGACAGACCTTTCCACATCGGCATGTTAGCTCCCGCTAATATCAATTCAGCATTGGCTTGCCTGAGCTGCAAGGCAGAGTTGGCGAAGATTTTCCTCCCGAGGGAGTCGAGGAGCTTGTCCTCCTTTCCCAGAACCCGAGTAGCCGTCGTGGAAGAGGATGCTGCAGACCTGGACTGCAAAGTAGCTGCAGCCACCACTGTGGAGGAGGGGGGTGGACAAGATGACAGGGCCACCTCTTCCGAAGAAGGCAGCCTGTATCTAGCATGAATTTTCTTATTGACAAAAAGTCCAGAGTGTGGCTTTTCCCAGACTCTGCGGACCTCGGCCAGAACGTCCTTCTGCAAGAACAGGCCGGTACGCTCCAAGGGAGATGGGGTGAACGCCCCAGAAAGCACGCCCTCCTGCAGAGCCTCGGGCACTGGAACATTTAAGAAGTTCATCATGTCCAGTACCCGGTCATGAAAAGCTCTGATGGAGCGGGGGAGGTCCTCGCTGTCCTGATCACCTTGTGGGTCATCCGACAGATCAGGGTCCTGCTGAACCGTGTCGGGCGCTGCCTTGTCCACAGGGGACAATGGGGGCAAAGGCGGAAGAGTCGGGGGAGGCACTGTAGGCAAGGGAGGCGCCGGCGGAACCACCGGAGGAACAGGTGGAGACGCGGAGGGCATATCACCCTAAATAGCCCTTTGAAATACTCCCTCATGGGGTCGGTACGCATAAGCGTTTAAAATTTACCAAAAAAGGCTTCCTCCGGGGACTGCTTCGGAACCGGAGGAGGCCTCTCATGAGGTGGACAAATCCAGGGACGTAACGGGGACGGGTGCCACACAGGCCCCTCCACCGACGTATCCACATAAATCAACGGTGCCGATCCTGCAGGCAGCGAAACCTTGTGCGGAAGAGGCATCCGAGCGATCCAGTCATAAACTGGCCGATAAGGATGCGCACAAAGGACTCTATGTTCACCCAAGGGGCCAAGCCCTACACCTGAGGCCGATGGCGTAGTTGTAGGGGTAGCACCCAAAAAGGCTGCCGCGGTCGTGGCGGGAACAGGCGCCATTTTGTAATCATCTGAGGGGAACTGCGGCACGTGAGGAAGTGAGGCAGGGGTTCCCGTCGATGCATCAGGGGTCTTAACTTTAGCCTTAAAATAAGGGACCTCGGCAGAGCCGGTACTGTGAGGCCTAGAATGTTTTTGTGACATACCAACTGCCAAATTAGCCTTCGAAGGAAGGACCTCAGCACTGCCGGTAAAAGAAGAACTTTGCTTCTTTGCCCCCTCAACAGGTCTGGTGTCACCGCAAGAGCGGGAACGGTGAGAAACAGCTTTCACCGACGAGGCCTTGTCAGGCCTCTCAGAACTGCTGGTAGCTTTAGCCTCTGAAAGAGGGACCTTGGACCCAGGTCCAGTAACAACCTTATCTGCACGGGCCTCGAACATCTGTTCGGTATCAGCAAGCCCACCCAAGGCTTCGGGGCACACCCTGGTCTTATTTTTGAGGGAAGCCGACAGAACGGCCTCAGAGCGAGCTCCGGTACCCCACGACTCAGTAGAACTGGGTCTACAAACAGCCCCCACAGGAGGGGCCTCGGAGCGCACTCCGGTATCTACAGGCCCCTTACGGAGACCCTTGGAGAAAACTCCGGTAGAATTATTAGGCCCAACGGGCACCTCAGGGTGAACTCTGGTGGCAGAGCGATCAACGCCCCTCCCGGCCGAGAGGAACCCAGAAAGGTATCCCCCAGCCGGGGTGCTCTGAAAAGTAAAGAACTTACCGGGCGTTTCTTCTTCTTGTCGATGAACACCTGAAAATGCGAAGGAGGAGTTTGTCGGAAACACCTCCTCCCACACTTTAACCGACGTTGAAGTGCCTGGACCTAAAGGGAGTCGCAGTAAAAACAGGAGTCCCAACGGTGATCCGGACCCAAGCACTCTAAACAAAGAGGATGGGGATCCGCCCTCGCTAAACAACGGTGACACCATGAACAATCTGGAAAATCTAGTTTGAACGACATAGAAAGACCAGCACACGATCGCTAGCGAGAGCCAGAGAGGGGAAAAAAGGGAAGAAACTCTTCCGAGGATGAAAGTGCGTCCAGTCCCGAACGAGCGGAGAAAGGGACTGATGGGCGATGTGCAGGGCGGAGCCAAGGTGGGCGAGCTTACGGCCGCGTGCCAGGCCCCACGCAAGAAAGACGAAGGACACATTTTTGGAAAAATGTTTGGATGCTTTTTACAAAGTGCTCCGGTCCCGTCCCACAGGACGGAGAGATGTACATAAGTATGGAGGAAAGGGGACGGGACGTAGGAGTAAAATGGTCTATTAAGTCTGCCACCTTTAGAACTGGATCTTGGCATAATACATGTTTCAACTGGTGAAAGTAATCTTGATCTTCAGGATCCCACCTACACTTCTGTGGTTCTGCATTTTTAAGTTTGTAAGGGGGAGGGGAGGCAAAAATGGAAAAGTTTGGTATACACCCCCGATAGTAACCCACAAGGCCTAGAAAAGCTTGCAATTCCTTCTTGGTTTTTGGGGAGGGTGTCTCCATTAACACTTTAACTTTGTCAGACTGAGGTTGAAGTAGTCCATTACCCACAAAGAAACACAAATACTTTACAGCAGACCTATCCAAATTACATTTATTTGGATTGACCGTGAGGCCAGCTTATTTTAATGCCCTGTTGACCTGGTATAAATGGAACTTTTTAAAAAAAATTGTTTTTTATTCTAACAGTTTATTACAAACTTTTTAATTACAAAATCTAAATGGCACAACTTCGCCTTATTGTTTACTCAGCTCTACTTTTTTACTACTGAGCAAGTTAAGTGCACCGAGCTCCTACTTAAAATACAGATCGACAAGTCCTCCATGTTTTCAGTTTTGGGTGCATATTTGCTCAGCTGTAATGATCTCTGAGAGATGGACATTCCATTAATAAGTGTTTCATAGTTTCCCTATTTGCCACACAATATCTACAGACATCGTCCTTTGTGTCCTCCATATGTCTCAAACAGCATTCGTTTAGATTTATATGCATTTAGCTGGAGGCGGAGAAAACCATCCCGGTGATGTTGTGAAGGAAATTGTTGCAAGTAGTTAGGCATTTTCTCCAATGTATTCATCGTCACTCCAAGATCTAAGGCTGTCGGTAGACTTTCATATTTGGACACATTTTGAATCCACGACCATTGTTTACGTTTTTTTTTTGCAATTTGTGGGACCGCCAACAATGTGTCCATTGTGATGTTTGCTTCGTACATAATTGCTTTCACCCTTTGAAACCATGTCAAGAGTAGACCAGTGCTCAAATGATTGTCCTCTGAAGTGAACATTCTATATGCTGGTTCCAGATTTGGCATATTCATCTTCCGCAACAGCGCCATTTATTTCCACAAAACGACACCATATAGTCCATCCAATGCCAGCTCGTGTCTTATTATGGTCATGGATATATATATAAGTAGGCAGCCTCAGAACACGCCGCTAGAAGATGCCTTAGAGCTGAGACCAGATCCTACTATCAATATTCCATCCTGCTTCTACTCCGAATGTTATTGCAGGTACCACTTTCTGCAAGTAGAACATGCGTATTGGGATCATGGAGAATTTGCCAAATAGGGTCTGAATTCTTGCTACTTTTAAGGCTAAAGTCTGCCTTCGTTAGAATAACTCCTGAACCCAGCACCATTCCCGACATTTGTTCAGGCCAAGTTTTACTGTACATGATGATATCATCAACATTAGCCCCACAGAATGACGAAAGCGGTCTTAAAACCTGAACCACAAGTCTCTGAAAGGTAGCAGAAGCACCGTGCAGCCCAAAAGGTAAGACTTTAAATTAGAACAATCCAAGGGGTGTAGAAAAAGCAGTTTTGGGCTTGTCTCCTAGATTAACTGGTACTTGCCAATAACCTTTAGTCAGGTCAATGGTGGAGAGAGAAACCGCATGCAGAAGCTTGTCAATCAGATCGTCTATTCGGGGCATTGGATAGCTGTCGAACTGGGGTACTTCATCGACCTTCCTAAAGTCGATACAAAATCTCCATTGTGTGGTTTGGCAACTAACCCAATAGGTGAGGACCAGGGACTTTGTGAGGGTTCAATGTAGTCTGCTTTCAACATAGCCTCTATCTTTCTTGTATCATTTGCTTACTACTTTCTGGGATTCTATAGGTTTTTGGTGGATTACTTGTCCAGGAGGACAACTTGTTCACTGACTCCCGGCTGCTGCAAGGATCAAATTCAAATCCCTCTGCATCATCCATAAGGCTGTCTGGGGACGGGGACCATGCTACCTACAACTGACTCACTAAATACTCTCCCTTCAGATCTCTATGTTCCTCCTGCACCAACTCAGTGTGTGTCAAGTGCTTTGTTAAACAAAGAGCTGGCGGCCATTCTCTTTCCTCAGCAGGCTCCATCCTATGGAACAGCCTCCTCCCCTTCCTCTTTGTCTTGAGCCAAATCGCCTTAAATTCTGGTAGCTCCTCAAGACCCTCATGTTCACTTCCTCCTTCCCTTCCCTCCCTCCTCTGCTAAACCCCACAGTTGCTGAGATTGGTGACCAGAGCCCTCATGTGTCCTCCTGGGTCCTGGCCTCCCACACCCAATCGCCTTCAGGGTTTGCTGGCTCCCAGCACTTGCCTTGGCCCCCTCTGGCCCATGCCACCACTGACCTGGATTTATTTATGGACAGCTGACCACTCTCACCAAGTCACTTAACAGCTGCTTACTACCTAGTACTTTCCTCCTTGGTACTGTGAAAAACCTGAAGGTGTCTCACCCGCTAGTCCCCGGGGGATCTGTCATCCAGGTGGCCAGGACAAGTGCGGGAGGATCACCTGGATGGGGGTGGGGGGTCTTCGGGGAGTGGAAGTGGGACACCGAATTGTGAGACGTGGTACCACCTTCATTAGGACACATTTCCCCATCCTACCTGGTAGGATATCTAGAAGCTCAACCCCCCCCCCCCGACCTCCTTTCCGACACAAACACTTTCTCACGGGCAGTTCACTGTGAGCGACAACAGATTAACACCAGAGCCGTATGCATGACAAGGGTCAGGCAATTACTGATAACTACGCACACCTGATTTACATCACACTTCTCCAAACGGATAAAAGGTGGAGCATGAAACCACACTCTGAGGAAGGGCAAATGCACGAGGAGGGAGCTATTCCAGGATGACAGCAGACATCGAAGTGGTCCTGCAGCGGGTTAAGTAGAATCCCATGCATATTCAAAAGTCTTTGAAAGTCTTCGATTGCCCATAAACTCAAATTGGTCTAAGCCCAGAAGAGGGGGACTAATTGTTTAAAAGGGGATCTAAGCCCGCAAGAGAGGGATGAGGCGTGAACAGTAAAACTCTCCCGAGAAGATTTTGTTGTGGCAAATGGGAACCTGTGAATTAAAGTTGGTCCGAAACAGTCTGGGGAGGGAGGCTAATTGTAAAATAAGGATCGAAGCCCGGCTGAGGGGGATCCCGGGCGAAGAGAAAATCGCCCAAATGAATATTTGGCAAGGAACTTTAGTTTTTTTTGGTACATCAGCCACTCAGAAGCAAGGGACTGAGTGAAAGAGACTTGGACACAGAAAGCCCTGATGTTGGTAAAAGGAACTGCGACCTCATGCAGAAGACGCCCAAGAGTGTGACCTGCTCGAGTGACCCGCCTTGTCCTGTGCTAAAAACCTGGGAAAGGGAGGCCAACGGCCTAAACATCCTGACTTATTTTGTGAACACTCCTTTCTTTTGATGATTATCCAACACTATTTGCAGTATAGCAGTAAGGATTGGCAATTGTTTATTTTAGTATAGGCCCTTTTTATTTTGCTAGACTCACTAGGACTATTATTATTTGATGGTAGTAGCTTGCTCCCATCTTAGATTTATGTTTAGACAGGCGTTTTTCACACCCCTGATAAAGTTCAATAAACACCCTTGAACTGTGACGACTTGTGTCCGTCTTACTTTGATACCATGCCTTCCTTACAGTATACCTAGCACTTATCCCCCACTACCCCAGCCCTTCTCTCACTCTGAACTTGCAAGGTCTGAATGCTCAAAAGGCCTAAAAGGTCAGTCTCGATCTTTCATTGTTATATTTGCTTTTCATTCCCAGGTTCCCTCCCTGTTGCTGTGTGGGCGCTTTGAAAAATGTACTTGGTGTATAAGCGCCTTACAAATGCACAATAAATAAATACACTTCTGGCTCAGTTCTAAGCACATCAGGGAACTGCTGTAAAATATCTAATAAAGCTGTTTTTGATTCTGGGATAACTCAGGAGAGATTAGCCGATTGACCTCAGCATTTTATGACAACAAACTGGTTAATATGACTGAAGTGTTTCATTATGGGTCTTCTTTCCATTCTTTAAGTAGATTGACATGATATATATGTGTCTCAATGTTCCAATCAGGTTGAGAAACTTTATAATTATAAGGTCCCATCTGTTCTAATATTTCATATGGTCCATGCCACCTTGTTAACATCTTATGTGCAGAGGATGGAAGAAGGACGAACACCTTTTGGCCTATAGAAAAATAGCTCTTTATCGTTTTACCATAACATTCTTTTTGGTGTGCCTGAGCTCGGACCATATTAAGTGTGGACTATGTTCCTATCCACAGTCATATGTTCTTTCAATCTCCGAGCCCTCTGGGACAATGGAATAGAGGCCCTTTCTCTTTCTTCCCAGTTCCCATCGCATGTCTAATACAACTCTAGGTTACCTTCCATACAATAGCTCAGAGGTGGAGACCCGTTTGGAAGATTGGGATGTTTTCCTTTGTTAATTTCTGAAAATACCTAGGCAACCATGTCCATTCCTCATTCCTATCCTGTCTTTCAGTGGGTTCATGTTCATCAGTGAGTCTGCATATCACTTGTCATCCATCCTTCGTAGTTGTAATTTTTATTCCTGTCCCATTCCCTTTGTAGCAAATGATGTTCTTTCTGTTCCGCATTGATCTACATCATCGCCTAGCTTTAAAAAGCTATGTATATTTTCCTTTAACATTTTTGAAATATTCAGGGTTATTTGTAGTCCATTGTTAATATAACCGCAGTTATGGGGGAAAGTTTAAAAATAAAGAGTTAGAAAAATTAATAGTTACTCACCGTAGTGACTAAGGTACTCTTAGTCCATAGTCCCTCCCCTTTCCTCCATACTGCATGGGTGTCCCTCGTAGGAACGGGAGACTGAACCTTTTCACCAGAAAACACCTTCCCCTTTAAATGTAAAGACACGCATGTGTGCGGCCATGGGTGCATGCGCTCCCCTGACTCCACCCATCAGCGCACTCCTCAGTCCCCATTGACGCATCGACAATATTTAACATTGCCCAATGACACCAGTATTAGGGGGAGGATGGTGGGACATATGGAGGAAAAGGGACAATGGACTAAGCGTATGTTAGTCACTACGGTGAGTAACTATTAATTACTCTTACGTCCCGTTCCCTTTCCTCCATACTGCATGGGCGATTACAACTGAATGTAGCCCCAGGGTGGAGAGGAGACCATCCTTAAGAAAATAGATTCCTTAGAACCGCCTGTCCGAAAGCCACATCTGACTTAGAGCCAGCGTCCAAACAGTAGTGCTTTCAGAAAGCCAAAATGGTGGCCCAGGTGGCCGCCCTGCTGATGACCTGCTGCTGGAATACGATGGCCGTGGCCTTGTCTCCGACAGCGTGGGCCTGCATGTTAGCATATTAGCTGGAAGTGGTTTGTGCTGCCCCATATAGGCCTCTTTGCTCTGGAAGCCTTAGATACCTGATAACCGGGCCTTGACCCCCCCCGAAGGTGACAACGTCTGACTTGTGGAAGCCCTTAGTTCTATCCAGATAGAATTTCACAACGCGTCTGACACCCAGACAGTGCAAGACCCTCTGAGCCTAGTCTTCAGGGTCCGTAAAAAACATAGGTAAGATGGAAGGCAGAGGGTACCTTAAGTAGGAACGCAGGGGTGTGTCCGCAGGACCACCTTGTTGTTGTGAAAAGTCATAGGGTTCTGAGGACACCAGAGCCTGAATCTCGCTGACTCTGCGAGCAGGGGTGAGGCGCACTAGCAGAGCTATCTTAATTGTAACCAGCCTAACATCCGCGGACGCCATTGGCTGGAACAGCTTGTGGGCCAAGGCACCCAACACTACATTGAGGTCCCACACAGTGTGGTTTTATGATGAGCGGGTAGAGTACGGAGCGGCCTGTCAAATGAATCTTGACTATCGGGTTGGAAGAGGAGAAGACCTACTCTGAATTTCTGTAGGCCCCTATGGCTGCCAAATACGTGCAGCATGTTTCCACCTGCACACTCCTTAAAGTCCGCCCAGTGACAGAACCTAGTCCACTTACTCTTGTACTGGTTCCTGGTAGCCTTGCTCCTAGCACCCTGAATGATCTCTAGGTTAGCCTGAGATAGGCTGAGGTGCTTCAGCATGACCTGCTCAGGAACCACGCTGCAAGGGCTAATTTCTGTGACCCTGCCCCCCTGCTGCACCAGAAGATGAGCTGGACTTGTCGGAAGGTGAATAAGTGGCCTGTCCGAGAGGCTGAGAAGCTCCGAGAACCACGGTCTCGCCGGCCATCTATCAGAATGATGCTGAGGTGACAAGATTCCTTTATCTTGTAGATCACCCTGTGGACCACGGGTGTGGGCAGGAAGGCATATGCTGTCATGCCGTTCCACTGAATCTGGAATGCGTCGCCCAGAGAGCCAGAGCCCTGTCCCTGCCAGGACGCAAACTGCTGCCACTTCTTGTTGTCCAAGGTGGCAAAAAACTCCACCCGAGGATGCCCCCCATCTGCTGCAGATCTCCAGAAGCACCTGGTAGTTCAATTGCCACTCGTAATTGTCTGCTCCCAGTCTGCTGAGCCTGTCCTCCTCCAAGTTGGTTCCCCCCCCCCCCCGGAAGGAGGACGGCCGTGAGGTAGATGTTCTCCAGGGCCCATTCCCACATGCTGACAGCTAGGCTGCACAGTGGAGGGGACCTGGTACCTCCCTGCTTGTTAACATAGTACATGCTGGTGAAGTTGTCGATCTGGATGAAGACGACCTTGCCCCCAATGAGCGTCAGGAAAGCTCTGAGCGCTAGCCAGATGGCCCTCCGTTCCAGCCAGTTGATATGGCACTCCTGCTCATGCTGGGTCCAGATTCCATTGACGCTCTGGCTGCCCAGAGTGGTCCCCCAGCCCTCGAGAGAGTTTGTAGTGATGGTGACGGAATTATTTAAGAGGGAGGGAGAGGTTGAGGGTGGAAAGGTCCAACACAACTCTCAGTCCAGCCTGGTGATTCTTCTATATGGCGAAAATCCTGGAGTAGAAGCCCAATCCTCGCTGGGAAGCTAGAATTTCTTCCATTGCCTGGCTCTCGACAAGGGACCGAATCTCCGCCAACAGAGTTGCTGTCCCAATCTGTGGGAGTGGAGGAGAGGAAGGGATAGGTAAGCGGTACCCCGTGGATACTACAGAGAGGATCCAGGGGTCTGCGAACTTCTGACGCCAGAATTGTGCGTGAAGGGCAAGCCTGCCCCCCACCGGAGATACGTGGACCCAAAGGGACGCGTCATGTCTTCTTTCCCTCTGAGGCTGTTGCGGAGGAGAGGGACTGAAAAAAGCCCTTTCTCCCCCCACACTCCCCCCCCTCCCGCTTTTGTTGTTTGTGCCTGTGTTGACTCGATGAAAGATCTGACTGCTTGGACCTCCGTTCTTGGAAGCCACAGAACCCTCCGAACATCCGCCCCTTGTCGGAGCGCTGATGTGACTGGGTGTACACCTTGGGCGTGGCCTTCGTAAGAATAAAGACTTTACAGTTTGCAAACTGTTTTTCTTTTCATCTAGCTCCTCATCGGTGGTGGAGTGAAAGATCGCCACCCTCGAATGGAAGGTCCAATATGCGTTCCTGGACGTATGGGTTGAATTTAGTAGCCTGAAGCCAGGTATTCCTTCTCATGTCCGTGGTGATGCACATGGCATGACTGACTCTGCACCGGACGTTCTGGAAGGTAGTCGGCTTTTGCCTTCCAAAGACTCTGGTTAACTGCTGCCAGCATGACATCTGTGTTGGCTCGACGAAGATGCAGTGAAGCATTGGAATAAAGCTTCTTCCCGTACGCCTCCAAGATCTTCTCCTCCTTGCCTAGCAGCGCAGAGGACGTGGTGGCCGAGAATGACAGGCCTTGAGTAGAGTGACACCACAGCAATCACCGAAGAGTGTGATTGAGGGTGGGCCGACAGCAAGAGTGTATCCCCCCCCCCTCCATTTGCCTATATTTGGCATCCAGGCGTCGATTGACCGGCTGGACCAAGTGGGGTTTAAGCCACCCCCTTCTTGGCCAAGGCGGCTACATCCTTTTGTATCGGAATCCCCATTCTACCTGGGGGGCGCAGAGTGAGGACTTCTGCAAGTACTCCTGCCTGCGGTTGTTCGACTTCGGGTTGAGAAAGGCCCAACGATGGCATGTCAGGGTCTTCTTCCTCGTCTGTGTCCACCTGCGCATCTGGCTTGTCCGGCGCGGGTGGAGGGGTGCTGGGCGCTGAGGGCCGAGACCGGAGGCTGCAGCGGAGGCTGGTACGGAACCGCCTGAACTGTGGGAAGCAGGGGAGCCGGAATCGAAGGAATGACTATGGGCGCGGGCGGCGAGGGAAGAGGGACCATGTCCCTGAGGAGATCTCATGAGTGTGATGAACTTTTCAAAGAACCTGTCCTCGTAGGTCAGTGGGATGGCAGGTGATTGACGGGATCGCGGACAGCTGCTGGGGCCGGTGCGTATTCAGTCTAGCTGGTTTCAGAGGGAATCTGCCCTTCGCTCATGATGGATACGTTGTAGGCCACGTACCTGGATGACACTAGTCCCACCTTGTAACTCATTCTCCCATCTGCTCCGTTCCTTGGGGTGGTATCAGAAGAGCAGCCATCTTGTTTGGCATGTTAGCCATCTTGTCGAGCTGCATGGCACGTGCCAAAGCTGTGGTGCTTGGCTCACTGGGCCCAGCCTCCTCCAGAACTCTTGATGGGGGAGCACAAGAACTACCCTGCACCTCAGGCCGAGACCTGGTAGGTGTGTCGCCCTCGGCAGAGTCGCCGGTAGTGCTGCGTGTTCGCGCCCCTTCTGCCATGTTGTCGGTAGAAGGGCATAGCCCCTCGGGTGTACACCCAGTAAAAGAACCTTGTGGTCCCTCAGCACCGTTTCCGGAAAGGATCTACAGACCCCTCGGCATGGCGGCCGGTAGCTGAACTAGCCTTAGTACCCGTGCTGGTCTGAGAGCCTGAGGTTCCTCCAGCTCAGGTGTTTCCTTGGGAAGGAGTCACCCTTGCGGTGTGTGCTGGATAAGAGCGGCCCTGCCTTGGGCCTTGACTTATGTCTGACAAAGTCCTTCAAGTCCTCTGGAGGCGACTTCTCAAAGAGCTCCCTCCGTCTAGCTTGTTTGTTCTTCAGAGCATGCAAAGAAAGTGCACCGCACGCAGTGCAACCCTCCCATCCGTGGTCGGGGCCAAGGCAGCAGAGGCAAAGATGTAACGCTCACCTGATTCCCGCAGAGGCGCCGGTCTTGACTGGGTGAATGCCGTATCTTCAAAGGTGATGTGTAACACACGGTTGGCTCTTTGGGCTGGACCTCTGTGCACTGTATGTCTCGAAGAGTAAGATATCTGCAGATAGAAAATATGGGATTAATGAACTGGGGTTATTGGGTGCCTCTCTCCTCTTCCCTTTCTCTTCTCCTGTAGAACCCCAAAGGTTAACACCCTCACCTTAGGTAAGTGAACGGCGAGCTCTCCATCTGCCTCGGGGCAGGGTGCCGTAACCAGTTTCTTCACTGGATAAGGGTGCAGGCCTCTTGACCTCAGAGGACTGCTGTCCGTCGTTAACTGCACGAACGGTAAGTTCTGGGAACTTCAAATGTCTTAAAAGTCTTTTGTAATGATATCTCTTGTTTTGCAGGGTTCCGGCGATGGCGGATGGCGGGCTGATGAGAGTTGAGGATCGAACCCGCATGAGGAATAGAAGCGCCTGGAAGCATGTAAGTAAGCGCTTGTAGCCTGCTTCACGATGCGCACTAACTGTCCCTTTTATCTTGCAGGTACAAGTTCGGAGCTTTAGAGAAGCTGAAGGGTGCTGGAATACCCACTGGATTCGGCGTGGGAAGGAGTAATGGCACGTGAGTAATAAAGTTGCCCAATGTCTTTAAACGCACCTTCTTTTGTCTTTCAGATGCGGGATGCAGCGCCGAAGGCCTCCGGAGCGTGCGAAGAGCTGGTAAGCTTTTGTCTTTCAGATGCCGGAATGCAGCGCGAGGCGTTGGTGACAGCCGATGGACCAGGTAAGAGATGTGCTGCCACTGAAGACCGTAGTGCTAACCTGTTCTTTCTTTGTCTTTACAGGTGCTGCTGAAGACTGGATTCCAGGATGGTAAGCCTTTGTTCCCTTAGGTCTCAGGATCAGAAGCACAAGACACGATGAGCGTTCTGCTGCAGAGAATGCAGAATAACGCAAAGCAAGATTCATCCATCGGGTGTGGTTTAAATAGCCTCCTGTAGTGCTTAGGTGTCTCCTTCCACAGCCACGCCTAGGTAAGAAAAGAGTTCCTGCTTTCCAGAAGAGTTCCAGTGTTCTGAACCTAGGGAGTGGCTCCTGCCCCACCCAACAGGAAAAGTAGTCCGAAACAGAAGAGGATCAGGGGTTCAACTGGCAGGTAAGTAAGCAGCATGGTCTGCTGCAGGTAAGTCCACCCAAGCATTATGAGCCCGGCGCTTCCGGCGCTTGGACTGGGCATCTTTATGAGCCTGGTGCCACTGGCGCCAGGACAGGGTCCAAAAGGTCCCAATTGGGACTGGCTGGCACTCGGAACCGGGGTTATGGGTCTGCTTCCAAGGGAGTCGGGCAAGTCCTGATCTTTTGGAAGCAGAGATCATGACAAAGATCGTGGGGATCAGATGTAGGGAAGAGACCCTCGCAGGTTGGGCACCTGCTGAAGTCAACATGCGCCGGGGAGGAGCGTGGTGCCAGAGGACCGAGTAACTGACTGATAAAAGACAAAAAGATAGACGAAAGTATCTGGGGAAGAGCGCGTGGTATTACATGGCATAAGCCAAACCCAGGAGCACTGGTTGAATCAGCCTATTCCTGTCGATGCAGAAAAGGGGACTGAGGAGTGGCGCCGGTGGGCGGAGTCAGGGGAGCACATGCTCCCAGGGCCGCTCCTCCAAATTTAAAGGGGAAAGGTTTTTTCAGGTCAAAACGGTTCCGTCTCATATACCTAGAGAGGGACACCCATGCAGTATGGAAGAAAGGGGACGGAACATAAGAGTATTATAAAGTTACTCACCGTACTGACTACCTTACTCCTAGTCCATAGTCCCCTTTCCTCCATACTTGTGGGACATTTCGTCCTTCGTGACGGGACCGGAGCACTTTTGTAAAAAGCATAAAAATGTTTGTCCTACTTTTATTTTTACGTGGGGTACCACACGTGGCCGTAACCCTGCCCTCCTGAGCTCTGCCCCACGCATCGCCCTTCAGTCTTTTATCGCCAGGTCTGAGACCATTGAAGCAATAATAGAGGATACTTTTTAGAGGGGATGGCGGGCGGGCGTATGGAGGAAAGGGGACTATGGACTAGGAGTAAGGTAGTCACTACGCTGAGTAACTTTATTAAACTCCTACGTCCCGTCCCCTTTCCTCCATACTTGTGGGAGATTCCCAAGCACGCACCACAGTTAGTTTGGGTGGATGGCAACCCCCCACCCCCACCCCTTTACTGGAATAAGTTCTGAAGAACAGCCTGGCGAAAATGGGCATCAGCCCTGGAGCTCAGGTAAAGCCTATGGGGAGGCCCACAAAGCCACCTTGGAGATAGACTTGCAAGGGACATACATTTGGAAGGCAACAACAGTCGCTTTGCCACAGACTAGACGTGCATGGATGCTCTTCAGTGGTTGAAGGTCTTGAATGCTATATGCTTCTGAAAAACATGAGGCAATCCAGCGGGAGATCGTTGCTTTGGTAACTGGTTTCCCTTTCAGGTCTCCGAATGGGAGAAAGAGTTGTGAGGGCTTCTGAGTGCATTCGTTCTATCAAGGTGAGACTTCAGGGCTCGCCTGATGTCCAATTTGTGTAAAACTCTCTCGGCATCAGATGCTGGGTTAGGAAAGAAAACAGGTAAGGAGATCGATTGGTTCAAATGAAAAATTGGTAACCACCTTAGGTAGGAAGGAAGGAAGGAAGGAAGGAAGGAAGGAAGGAAGGATGAGTGCGAAGCGCAACCTTATCGCTGTGGAAAGTGAGGAACGGATGTTCCATGGAAAGAGCTTGGAGCTCACTTACTCGTCTTGCCGATGTTATTGCGGTCAGAAAGGCAACGCATTCAAATACCATTTGGGATGAGGGGTGCGCACTGGTGGGAAGAGATGAAGACCCGCAAAATGTCTTGATGACTGGATTAGTAAATGAAAAGGAAAAGCTGTGCGTGGACAGGTAGGCCGCAATAGCGGGTAAGTTCGGCATGACAGAACATGGATGCCCCAGGCGGCCAGATGTGAGACAAAAGATAGAACAGCGTCGACCTACGCTTGCCATTTGCTCCTGTATTGAGCCCGCGTAGAAGGCTTCCTGGCCACTTGTTTAATGCGCATATTGTCTTCGGACAGATCGACCTGTTTTAACGATCTATCTGAACTCAGGCACCAGGCCGCCAAGCTGAATGATCGGGGGGGGGGGTGGCGTTGTGCCCCATCTGGTGAATGCTCCGGTGAAGCAGGTCGGGAATCTGCTGCAATCTGATCGGGGAAAGTACAAGCAGATGCTGTAGTTCCGAAAATCAAAATCTGGCTGGCTACCAAGGAGCCATGAACAGGAGAGTGCAGTTCGATGTGCTCCTGAGCTTGCAGAGTGACCGATAAGCTTTCATGTTGTCCCACGAGATCTCAAGGGCATCCCCCAGGGGGGACGCTCCAAGCCCGTTCCTGGACGCGTAAAGGAAGTATTCTGTTTGAAGAAGTTGCAAAGAGGTGCACCTCTGGAGTGCCCCATTGATGTAAAATGTTGGAGAGGACATTACTGTTCATCTACCACTCGTAACTGCTGCCGGCTGGCAAATGAGTGAATCTGTGGCCACACTGATGTGACCCGGGATGTTTACATTGTGCCAGATGGTCCAGTCTCAAATGTGTATGGCAAGATCCAAAAGGATGGGAGACTTGGAGCCGCCGTGCTTCTTGATGTAAAAAAGAAATTTTAAAAACAAATTACAAAAAAATAAAAAATAAAATTGCCACCGAATTGTTCATGCAAACAACTACAGTGTTGCTGCAAGGGAGGTATTCAAAATGGCCACATGGTCCACGGAGGTAGGGCCGCCATTTTGTCAATTCCTGAGGCAAACTGACAATAGTCTCCTCAGGGAAGTCGGGGGCCTTGTGTGCCATCTTAGCCTTAAAACAAGGAACCTCGGCAGAGCCGGTACTAGCAGTTCTAGGGTGTTTACTCGACACCTTAGGAACTGCCTCAGAATTAGCCTCTAGTGGAGGATCCTCAACAGAGCCGGTACTGGAAGGCCTGTGATGCGTGACCGCCTTCTTTGCCCCCTCAACAGACCTGGTACCACCAAGGCTGTGTGCGTGGGAAAGCTGAGGGATATACCTTACAGCCAAGACCCTCAATGAGGGACCCTCAAATCTGTTGGTGTCCGATTTAGCCCCAAGAAGGGGAACCGGAGGTTTAACCCCAGTACGTATAGCCACCTTGAGAGGGGCCTCGAGCAGACACTCGGTGCAGTTAGCTCCAGATGCGGAAGCCTCAGGGCGAACCCTGGTATCCATAGCCAGGGAAGAACTGGGCCCAACCTTAGCCCCCAAACGGGGAACCTCGGAAGAAGATCCGGTTTCGGCAGACCCACTGTGGGGGCCCTCGGAGGAGTCTCTGTTGTGCCTCACCGAGCTGAGACCAAAAGGGAGCACACGCAACTGGAAGTGTTCCTCTCCCAGGAAGAACCGCAGATATGTCTGATGCGGACTCCATATCAGGATGTGCATGTATGCGTCCTGAAGGTCCACTACACTGAGCCAGTCGCCCTACCGCAAAGAGGGCTTTGTTTGGCAAGGCGTGATCATCTTGAATTTCTCATGGGGAAGATAAAGGTTGAACTGGGAAAGATTGAGGATAGTGTGCGGGCCAGCCTGGTTGGGTTTGGGCACTGAACAGACGGGAGTAGAAGCCCTCCCCTTGCTCCCTGAGGGGAGCAGGCTCCACCGCTCTGAGGTCTAGAAGTTGCTGTACCTCTGCTCTGAGGGAGGGCGACCCAATTTGCTGGAAGGGAGGCATGTAGGGTAGGATAGGGGGAGGGGTAAGCAAAAACCCGCCCGAGCGATGGACAAAACTGTGATGGTCTGCCATGCCTCCAGATGAGACGAGATTCACTCCTGGAAATCAGCTAACTCTTTCCACAGCCTCAGATTGGCTGCTGCAAGGATGAACTCTGTTCGCTTGACGAAGTCGGAGCGCCGAATTGGCAATGACTTTCTTGCCCAAGGCATCCAGAAGTTTATCCACTTTGGATAGGATTTGGGCTGCTGCCGTTGAAGATGCAGAGGCTGGCTTGAGATGGAGGGTGGCCGCTTCCACCACCGTTGAGGAAGGGAGCGGACAAGCCGATAAGACTATCTCCTCAGAGACGTGAAGCTTGTATCAAGCGTCAATTCTGTTGAGGTGTAGCCCGGTGTGGGGTTTATCCCAGACCTTGCAGGCCTCAGCCAAGACGTCCTTCTGGAGGAACAGGCCGGTGCGCACCTGAGGTGACAGGGTAAAGGCTCCAGAAAGCACCCCCTACTGAGGAGTGGGGGCCTCAGGTACTGTAATATCAAGGAGGGCCATCATATCCAGGACCCGGTCATGGAATGCTCTCACCAAGCGGGGCTGCTCATCGCTATCCTGATCCGCTTGAGGCTCATCCAACAAGGCAGGAACAAAAGACTGGTCCATCAAGCATACCGCCTCAGGTTTTAAAGTATTCCGGTATGCCAGTGTCTTCTCTATAGGAGACAACGGGGGCAGAGGAGGGAGAGATGGAGGCGGTCCAGAAGGAAGCGGTGAAGGAAGTGGCACCACCAAGACCTGTATTGGAACAGCCGGGGCAGAAGGTGGGCCAGGAGGTTCAGGGTACATTTCCCTGAAAAGACGTTTGAAATAAGCCTTCCTAGGGTCAGAGTGCACAAGCATCTGACACTTCCCAAAAAAACTCATCCTAAGCCAAAGGTTTTGGTGCTGGTACAGGAAGAGGCTGCTCGTGAGGGGCATACCGCCATGAACACAAGGATGATGGTTGCCAAGAGGACCCACCACCGGCCGGATCCACATAGATCAGTGGAGCGGAAGCAGGAGGGAGCGAGACTGTGAGGCAGCAGTGTCTGAGCACGCCAGTTGAATGAAGGGTGGAATGGATTTTTGTTGTCCACATAGCGTGGAAAAGGCTGCTCAGTCCCAAAGGGAATGCTCCCAGCACCAGTAGACATGAACGTTGGTGTAAGAGAGGTATCCTAAAAGGGTTGCCGTGGACCACGGGGGTTGGCCCACCATTTTGTCGACACCTGAGGAGAACTGCGTCACATGTGGAGATGAGGCAATTGTCTCCTTAGGAGACTTAAGTAACACCTTTGCCTTGACACAAGGGTCCTCGGCAGAGCCGGCGATGGGGGGGGGAGGAGGTCATCAATGCTTACTGGACATCTTAGAAACTGCACCAGAATTAGCCTCCAGTGGAGGAACCTCGACAGAGCCGGTAATGGAGGGGTTATGGTCCGTGACCGCCCTCTTTTCCCCCCTCGATAGAACCAGTACTACCACAAGCCTGAGCATGGGACGGTTGCGGGATGTACCTCACTGACAAGACCTTCAAAGAGTATCTCTCGGTTCTGTCAATACGGACATTAGCCCCACGAAGAGGAACGTCAGGTTTTAACCCATGACGTATAGCTCCCTCAAGAGGGGCCTCGAGCCGTGACTCGGTATAAAAAGCTCCAGAAACTGAGACCTCAGGGCATACCCCGATATCCAGAGCCACAGACGAACAGGGCTGAACCTTAGCACCCAACTGGTGAGCCTTGGAACGGAGACCGGTTTTGGCAGGTCTGCTGCAGGAACCCTTGCAGAAGACTCTGGTGTGCCTATTAGGCCCTTGAGGCAGCTCAGGGAAACCCCTGGTGACAGAGCTAGACAAGCCCCTCCCAGACCTGGAAGACCCCGGGAAGGAGTCCCCTGGCCCGGGGCACCCTAAAAAGTAAAGAACTTACCAGGCGTTACTTCTTTTCATTGATGAAAAGCTGGAAATGATGTGGAGGAACGTGCTGAAACACTACCCCCCTCACTCCCCTCACCGAAGAAGACGATGTTGGAGTGCCCAGATGGAGAGGGAGTTGCAGTAGAAGCACGAATCCAAGCGATGTTTCAGGCCGAGACACTCCAAGCAAAGGGAGTGAGGTCCGCCCTTGCTAAGCGAGGTTCGCATGAAGAACAGGGCACGAATTCCAGACGCTCTGGCATAGACGGAGCACTAGATGACCGAGGAGCTGGAAGGACGGACAAAGGGAATAAAAATGAAAATTCCCAGTGATGCTTGTGCATCCAGCCTGACCGCGTGGAGAAAAGGACTAAGGGAGATATGCAGGGCAGAGCTCAGTAGGGCGGGGTTACGGCCATGTGTGGTACCCCGCATAAAAATTAAAGGAGGACAAAAATGTATGCTTTTTACAAAAGTGCTCCAGTCCCGTCCCGAAGGACGAAATGTCCCACAAGTATGGAGGAAAGGGGACGGGACGTAGGAGTATGAGATGAATACAAAAAAAAAGCGGAATTTTACAGCTACGGTGAGGTGTGGGGTAACCTATTGGGGCAACATGTCAAGAGGTGCAATATGGCCTTGGCCAGTGATGCTCACGCCGTGGCCACCTAGTGGGTCTAAAAGAAACATATTGGGGAACATGTACAGTGGGCACGGCTGAAGGCCATAGTTAGTGGGCCTAAAAGACATGTATAGAGGAGGTCACAGCCAAAGGCCGTGGGCACCTTGTTGGGGAACGGCTGTGTTCACTGGCCATGACTAGTGGCCCAGTAGGGTTTTAAAAAAGACAATGGGCCCGAAAGATGTGTATAGTGGCCAAGGCCGAAGGCCATTGTCACCTAGTAGGTCCAAAAGAAACATACTCGGGAAACATGTACAGTGGACATGGCTGTAGGCCAAGGGGAGTTAGCCTGAAAGACATCTACAGAGGCCGTGGCCACCTTATTGGGGAACATCTGTGTCCAGTGGGCATGGCTGAAGGTCATGGCTAGTGACCCGGCCGTGCGTATGTACAAAGGCCCAAGGTCCTGGCTAGTGGGCCCGAAAGACCACAGGGAGGGCTTGCCCGGTGTGTGGGTGTACCTGGATATAGCCACCAGGTGCACCAAGATAGAGGCATGAGCCATCCCAGCATTGGCCAGTGAAAGAAGGTACGGAAGGAGTTGCAGAGCTGTGATGGATGTGCAGAAGCGTAATCTTCAGAGTTCTGCACCACACTGTGAAGCGTTTCCATTTGTGGGCATATCACGACATCATAGAGGAAGCCCTGGCAGCGAATAATGGCCAAACTCTAGGGCTGCAGGAGCCAGGCCATGAGGCTCAGCGGGTTGTGGTGCAGTGTCGTCCTGTCTTCTCTGGAGAGGTCGTCGGGAAGTGGAGGCAGTCGGATGGATGGAGCCACCGACAGACAGCAGGTCCGGACACCCGATCTGCTGAGGCCATACCGGAGCAATGAGTATCATCCTGCAATGACATTGTTGGAGTGTGCTGATCACATGTAGCAGGAGCGGGATGGTACAGGAAGAGCCAACCCCACTCGAACGAGAAAGCATTCCCCAGACCTCTGCTCTGGGGGAACCTGCTGGCGAGCCTGGAACATAGAGTTGTCACCGTCGCAAAAAGGTCAATATGGGTTGGCCCGACTTACTGAACAGAAAAGATACTTGCTGCTGTTGAAGTTCCGATTCGTGGCAGGAGCGCAGCACCCTGCTGACCGACTCTCTGATGGTGTTCTTGATGCCCGCCAGGTGCAAAGGGACGAGGAACATGTCCTGAAGAATGTGCCAGTTCCACATTGTCAGGGCCTGCAGGGAGAGCGCCGGGCAGCAAGTCCCGCCCTGTTTCTGGATGTAGAACTTGGTGGTGGTGTTGTTTGTGAAGATTCTCACCACGTTCCCCCATAGTTGAGTGAGGAATGACTTGAGGCCAAGAAGACCACCCAGAGTTCCAGGATGTTGATGTGATGGTCCTCTTCCTCTCAGAGCCAGAGGCCTCTGGCGCGCGAGTGTCCGGTGTGGGCTCCCCACCATTCCAGGGAGGCATCTGTGGTGACCGTGGTCTGGTACGGTGTGATCTGAAAAGAAGCTCCTTGCGTCAGAAGTGGGCCCACTCCCCAGCATCGTAGAGCTTGTTGGAAACCCCTGGTTGAGGGCGAACTGGTCCATCCAAGAACCCGTGACTTGCAGCCACTGTGCATCCAGAAATTCTTTAAAAAGGTCTCATCTGGAGCCTGCCAAACAGAATGAGGCGGATGCAAGAGGACATTATGCCCAACAGCGACTTGATGGCTCACACTGACACGGATTGCACCGACAGGCACTGTACATTTCCCCGGGATGGCCATCACCCTCTCCTCCAAGGAGGTAGTTAGGTATGCAACCATGTTGAGACGGGCGCCCAAGAACTGAGCGTTCTGCAATGGCTCCATGCAGGACTTTGGATAGTTGATGGAGAATCCCTGCTCCGTCAGAAGGGGAATGGTCTCCGCAGAGTGCTGGTTTACAAAATGCGCAGGAGCGAATGAGCCAGTCATCCAAATAAGGGTAGACGTGGATGCCCTGGAGGAGCAGATGCGCTGCCACCGGAGCCAAACACTTTGTGAACATCCTCAGTGCTGATTTCAGGCCAAACGGTAGGGCCTTGAACTGATAAGTGTCATCCTTCGACCACACACCGCAGGAACTTTCGATGTTTTGGAAGAATGAGGACATTGAAGTAGGTGTCCTCCAGCTCCAAGGTCGACAGGAAATCCCCCTTCCTCCAGCTGGTCGAGCACATGCTGCAACGTGACCATCCTGAACTTCTGTGACTTCAAATACGTGTTGAGGCGCCGTAAATCCAGGATTTTCTGCCACCCTCTTGACTTTTTCCATACTAGTAAGTATATGGAGTACAATCCAGAGCCCCGGAGGCGCTGAGGGATGGGCTCCATCTCCCCCTTCCTTAATATGGCCTGAACATCCCTCAGCAGCTGGGCCATGTGTGGTTCTTGACGCACTATAGGAGGAATGCAAAGACACCCGTGTTGGAATTCCAGATGTGGGCCCCTGATGAACATCCAGTACCCATTTGTCCGTGGTGATGGCCTTCCACTTGTCAACAATGTTTGTTAGCCGGCTGCACACTGGGGTGCGAAAGTGGGGGCCCAGATCCACGGCTGGTTCAGACCTCCTTGGGCGTCTGTGTCCTGACCTGTGGGCGACGATGCTGACCTCCCACTGCCGTAGGCTTGCGAGCGGTCTCTCTAGGCCACCCAATCATAGGAGCGGGAGCGCTGGCGGTAGGGGGTGGTGTAACACTTGGAGGATGTGCTGGACTTTCCTCTAGAGGATGACAATCTCCTCTGCTGCCGAGTCCCCAGCGAGCATGCGGTCTCTGTGTCCGTCTTAATTGCTTTGAGCGTCCTGTCCATCGCCTTGCCAAATAGATTGCCCCATCAAAGGCAAGGCAAAAAATAAGCAGTGTGCATAGCAATTTGCTATGCAATTCTGTAGGTTTGCTAATTAAATTAAAACGTGTGTAGTAAAACTAGCTATTTAAGTTGCCCTGTTCAATGAAAACACAGCTCACCCCGCATTCAACCCTGTTTTCTCTGTGCAAGTTCAAAGGGGCTAATGGAGGGGAAGAGTGCAGCAGTAATCATCTCCTCCACTCTCAAGTGCCAAAAACCTGTGTGGGAGTGCTAGGCAAGATTTTCCTTTTCAAATAATTGCAAACCAGAAGTTAATTGAGAGGATACTTTTATTAAGCGAACTATATCCTGTCTGGCAAAGACCAGTAGGTTTTAACAATTTTTTTTTTGTTTACAAGATAGTCATGCAATTACATTCCTAAAAATGTAAGCTGTTACATAATGCATAATTACAGTAGTGCTACGGTAAAACATGGCATTGCCTACATGCTTTACAGTTACATTTGTGTTAGTGTATCTAAATCTCAATGTGAACTATACTTCATTTTGTTGGGGAAGATGCATCATATTGACTAGTGAGAATGTACATTATCAGACAGCCAAATGCTTTTGATGGCAAACCAAGTTCTGTGACCTGCTGGTTACATACATCTGTGCAACTGGTGCTTAACCCATGAGGCGATCCATGCTTCTTGACATTCTATCACCCTGTTACTTTATACCAGCTACCCAGAAAGTGAGACGGCCGCAAGCTACAATAGTCCACCTAGTTTGGCCAGTTCTTTGCCTGCTTTGCCATCCAATCTGCTTAGTCTCCTTCTTTCCTCTTACGTAATGAATACGCAAAGCTAATTAGATGTTTACACAAAGTAGTGATTAATAGTTCCATTCAGTCTGAACATCTACAGATCAATACCATGCACTGAAGTAAGCCACCAGAGCACGATTTGCTCTATTATTATGATTGCATTATATATTAGCACCTGCAGGCGACAGCTGGCCAAACTGTTTTCAGAGCCTTTTTTTAACAATTTATTTTTATTTGTGTCCATTCATGCAGCTAAACTTTTACATTTTACAGACACTCATTCAGGGTACACAAAGTCTACTCGCCCACTCGCATAGTCAAATAGATATTTGGAAAGCGTGCTATTTGAGGGGATGTTTGAAACGTATATTTAAACATTTACTTTGCCGTAAATGACAAAAGTTGTGCATGGCTTACCTCTGGGTGGCAGTACTATGCCAAAAAAGTGGATTTGTGGTTACATGCACCGTTTTACAGAAAGCGCATTTTAATTTTTTGTCATCCGTTGCTATGGGTCGAGTGCATTTCTCTTAGGCCAAGTAGGTAAACTAAGTTACTCGACCTTCAGGTCTAGCAGAATTTTAAAGAATTTGCAAGACCCGACACATCTCACATCTCACAAATGTCTTACTTTAGCGGTACACAAAAATGCTGCATTGTAGCTCATTTTAGGTCTTGGGTACAAATGTACTTCTGGTGACATTAAAAGTATTAGTGCAACATTGCTAATGTTTGCTAATCAAGAACATTTTAATTAGCAATCTCTTCTAATCAAGTTTTCAAAACAAATGTATGTCTTCAGAGGGCATATCCACCACCTTGGATTGTGCGTCTGCCTTGAAATTTGTGGCCTTCAACCAATCAACCAACCTTGGCACTGGAGGGCCACTCCATTACCAATCTGGTGGAAAATGTAGTCCACGATGTCCAATACCACCATGATGGGTGGCCAGAGGAAATCAAATAACTAGACTTGCATAGAAAGGGAATATCCAAGGCCAAATTCCCACCACAAATAACTTGCCCAGCAGGGCCTAAGCGATCCAAGCTCCCCTCACATAGAATAGGAATAGCTTACTAGCAGTGTGAGCACCACCCACAGATAACAGGAACAGTTAATTGCATCTGCAGTGCAAGCTGCTCACAGATCTACTTGTTCAAATAAGAAGGCTAACTCGGCTTCCTATATCAGAAAAACTTCATGTAGTAGGAAGTTAGTAAGCCATGATTAGAAGAAATTCAGCCTTGGAACAAAGGATTTGTGTACCAATTCCAAACCACTATTCAGCTGGTTAATTTCCTAAAGTATGTTGGTAAAGGTGATGTTAATATCAAAGGAGGATAAGTCACTCAATTTGACTTTCATTTTTCCTGCATATTTGATCTCTTCTGTATATATTTAAATTTTTAAGACACAGGCAAAACTGGGCAAATACACAGTAAAGCAAACATGACTTGTATTCTGTGTTTTGAGGTTTGATGGTAAAAGTGTCCGATGATTAAGTCTGTATTTACTGCAACTAGTTCTGCTTAATGGTATACCAGTGTTGTGATACAATAGTTCAGAGAGCCAAGTGCTCAATGCTAACATCTGTATCTAATCTCATGGTCAAATGTTGGCTGGCCCGAGTTACCCTTAGATCCTCCAGAGGTCACTCAACTATTGTGAGGCAATTATAATCACACTGCTTAGAAGTTAAAGGAACCCTGCATGAAGCGATACATAAATCAGTTAAATACCTCTGGATTACCACTTAAGTAAGTGGGTTTTCATTTTATTACAAAGGTAACTTTCATTTTTGTTTTTTAACAGTGATTGCACTAATTGGAGAGTCCAGTTTTGAATGTTTTAAGTGTAGTTTTGAAGTTTTGAAAGAGGCTGTGACCACTATAACTGTTGTAATTACAACCACACACACTTGAGCAAGGGCCTTGATGCGGCTGACCATTTACAACACTGATTGCATGTTAAGGTTTAAATGACGTTTAAACTAGACATTGCATACTCATTGATGCCCCAGATAAGGTTTTGAGGTGGCAGTAATGTACACACTGTTTTAATAATTGGAGTGTAAATTAAATTGTAAGAGTAAAAATAATTTGCCTTAGCAAGAGTGTAAATAGTAAGCGAAAGCAACCAGAACATTACTAAACTTGAAAATGAACAAAACACAACTAAAACCGTTGTGTAGCAACAATGTCTGGCTTCAAACAAGTAATGGGAAAAATCTTCTCTTACACATTAATGTCTATGAACATACCACATGGATGCATCTTGATGCATCATGCACTGGTAAGATATCTCAGCAGACTGAACGGTCACTGCAAGTCCGACAGAACGTGGACTGTCAGATCATGCTATGGTCGAGTTGAGGTTGGGCTTGGAGAACATAAAATTTAATTTCTTTAGGTGGCACCTTAAAACATTAATATTGAATGATGGCGAAATTTGGAAGAAGATGGAGAACTTTATTAATTTTTTCTTTAATGAGAATAGTGGGTCTACGAATGCTTTGATGGTTTGGGATAGTTTTAAAGCTGCTGTTTGCGGAGAACTGATCAATTGGACATCACGCTCTAGAAAGTCAGGGTTAGAAGACCTGAAACTGTTGCAAGACAAACTTGGGAATATGCAAAAGCAGTAGGAGCTGACCAGGCATGTAGAGGACACATTGAAGTTGGACAGGGCGAAGGAGGCTTTGAAATGCAAAACAGATTTACAGGCAGAGAAAGGATCAGTTTTCATGAAACGGAAATACTGGGAACAAGATGAACGGAGAAGTCATATGTTCAAAAGGTCAAAAATGAGCTGGGTGAAGTTGCATTGAAAACATGTTGTGGTGAAAAATCCGACATTCACAAACATTTCTGGTCCCTTTTTGCATCTTTATATACAGAATAGTTACCTCCATCAAGGTCTGATCTACTCGCTTTCTTTGAGAAGATTACGATTGCAAGCTTGTCCGAGGAAGACTGCTTTGGATGCTTGGGTAAGTGATGCAGACGTTTTAACAGCAATAGACCAGTTTAGCATTGGTAAATCTCCGGGCATGGACGGCTTGCCTGGGGAATTTTATAGAACTTTTAGCTCTGATACTGTGTGAGCTGTATAATTACTTACTACTGGAGGGGGGTTATTTGCCCATCCATGAAGGAGGCGATTGTTGTCCTAATCCCAAAGCCAGGTAGTGACCATACCAAATGCAGTAATTACCGTCCATCTCATTACTTAATGTAGATGCTAAATTGTTTACTAGAATTCTGACTAACAGATTGGATAAATACATGGGAGAATTGATTGCCAATCGCAAGTTGGGGTCATGCGGCAGCAATACGGTTATGATAACATCAAAATAATTATAGACGTTTGGGGATTTCCGGACATTGAAGTGGAAAACACTTTGTTAATTTTTATGGAAACGGAAAAAGCTTTTAATCGGGTCAACTGGGCATTCTTGGATTATACACTGCATTGGATGGGATTTTGGCCTGTTTTTTGGAGAGTGGTTGGCACTTTACACTCCGCTACTACTGTGAGGATTTGTGTGAATGAGGAGCTTTCGGCCCCCTTCCTTTTGTCTAGGGGTACCAGACAAGGGTGTCCGTTGTCACACTTTCTTTCAATCTGACTCAGGAGCCTTTTTGTGAATTACATTAGGCAGGAACCGGGTATTCAAGAAATTAAAGTACTTTCCTATGCAGACGACATGCCAGTGATTCTGGCCAATCCAAATGAGGGCGGAGTATTGTTGAAAAGCATGTTTGAAGTAGTAGGCGTTTTATCAGTTCATACAATCAATTGGGGGAAATCTGTAGTTTTACCACTAAAAGCATCTTTCTCGCGCAAAGGTTTGACTTGTTTGAATTGTCAGTGGGCGGACTGGAGTTTGAAATATTTGGGGGTTCATGTTGTTTGAGATCTTAAGAAGGATGTTGAGTTCAATCTTAACAAATTGATAGAGTTGCTCCAGCGGGATGTGTGTAAGTGGGATCGACTGATATTAAATATTTGAGCAAGAGCAAATGCTATTAAGATGATCATTTAGCCTAAAGTTCTTTATGTTGTTCAATTACTGCCGTTTAAATTTCCAAAGAAATTGCTTAGACATGTTGACAAGGTTTTCCAGAGATTTCTATGGGGTCTAGGGAAAAGGTCAAGAATACCTCGATACATTATGGCGCACAGTGTGCAAAAAGGCGGCTTTGGTTATCCTATTGTCGAAAAATATCGTAGCGGATTCTTATTGAAAACATTCTGCTTATAGCTTGGAAAGCGGAACGTCTGACCCATTATGGGTGTCAATTGAGAGGGACAAGTTTTTGCCGTATTGTCTGAATGGTTTATATTCCATAGGAAAGATGCCCAATTCACCTACCAAGTTAACATCTGTTGAAGTTACTGAGACTGCACAGATATCGTGACTTATTGGTAATGGCCACAATGTATGGATAGACTATGGGGCTTCAATCTGGCATAATCCTGGCCTGCAGACTGAGAAAACCTTGTGTTGGCGCAGTTGGATTAAGAGAGGAATTTTAAAGATTGGTGACGTTTGGCATGATGTTAGGATGGTATCCTTTGTTTCTCTTAGTCGCAAGTCGGCTTAGGCAAAATAGAATTCAGGAGTTATAGGGATTTATGTTCCAATGAGAACGGTTTGTGGTTTGTTTGACGCCCCGTCACGTATGGTTTCAACCTTCCTTAAAATGATGCCTATGGAGGACTCGAATATACCTTTGAGAGGCATGGATTGAGGATTTAGGAAGAGCTATTTCTGCCAGGAATGGGAGGGATTAGGGAGGGTGGGAGCAAGGTTCAAGATGGATTTGCGTTATACTCAAAGAATTTTAGGTCATCTGTACTGGACTCTTGGGCGGATGCATGGGCTAGGTATGTTGGGGTTGTGGTGGGAGGAGAGGAAATGCTGGGCAGGCTGAATACAGTCCTAGGTGTGACATTCCCACGGTCAGCCTCCTCAGTGGTTTTACTTTCAACGCAAAGGAGATGTAATGTGCCCCGTAGCTTCGGATGTTGGATCAATAAAGCACTAATGGTGGCGACAAAGAAAATCTTGAGAGTTTGGAAAACTAGGGGAAAAAACAATTGTAGAGAGTTGGCTGTGGAAGTTACAAACTTTATCCAGCTACAAGAAGCATTTGATGAAAAAACAAGATTGAGAGGGGGCTTACCTGGAAATGTGGGGCACCATTTAATGAGTTATATAGCTGAGGGCAGGCCTTTTGGTAGATTGTGGAGAGGGAATACGTATACGTTGGGTTGAGTTACTAGTGTGGATGTGGAGAGTTATGTGTGTGTGTTTTTAGTATGTCTTATTGTTTTGTGATTTATGTATGTGCTTTTACTGTTTTATTGCTCACCCTACATGGGGAACATTATATATAGTAGTTTTATGGTTAGTTCATTTGTGATATGTTTCTTTTCAAGTAGGGTTAGGTTCGTCAAGATTGCCATTAGGACATTTCAGGTATCTCAAAATGTATGTATCCTTGTGTTGGTTATTTGATTGTTCTTATTGAAAATACAAATAAAGTGTATAAAAAAAATAAAAATTGTTCGCCATCACCTCTCCCTTCCCTCTAATATCCTTATCAAGCTATAGGTTCTGATGTCAACAAGTTAACGGCAGATTTTAGACCAACAGCGACCATGTCTCCCTCCTCATTTCCTATGTCACAAGTCCAATTCAGGTAGGACCAGAACAGGCCTCAAATATGTATGGGCCTTGACGTTTTGAATTCTTTCTGGGATATCAGCAAGGAGGGAGTCAAGAGTTTTAATGGTAGAAAAGCTGGTGTGTGTCCTGGGAGTATAGGTGGAAGAAGGCATGACTGCAAGATTTGTATTTTTGACTCTCAGGAACTCCAAACAAACTACTGTTTGATTTCTGGTGCGCCATAAACCACCAGACGGAATCTACTTGTCAAACAGGTGGCTCCATGTCTTTCTATAGGTGCAAAGACTAACGTTGGTCTTTACATTACTGCAATAGTCACATTTTAAATGTATTACTTGTATTTTATTGTGTTTATTGGAGGGGAATAGCCCAAAAGGTCCTCTTTTTTCTCTCACCTTCTAGCCCTTCTTTTCATCTACTTGTTTCTGCACTGCTTTTCCAAAAATCGATGGTTTTCAAATATAAAACTTTTCCACCAATGTTGATACCCATACATTTTAAACCTTCGACGGTCACCACAGTGGAATTACATTTCCAGCTATCCAAGGTGATGGGTCCAAGGGTTACAGAAGTAGTGTAGTGGCTATTTCTTTGAATACGTTCATAGCGATGGAGAAATATGAACCACCTCTCTCTGCAAGCAAAAGTAAGTCAAAGTCTAACCATGAAGCTTACAAGCTGGGAGCCATAGTAGGCTTTGGAGAACGGGGGAATTGTGGACTTGTTTAGTTTGGAGAATCCAAAGTCTTTATGACACAAAATTGCTGTTACTTATGTAACGAGGGCGGGGCACTAATAGAAAAAGCAAGATTCGCGGCTTGATATACAAACACTGTACTTGTACCTTCCTGTGCAACAAAGAACTGTTAAATAAGCAATGGCTGTTACTGTTGTAAAGAGTAGAGTGGTGAGCTAAGCGTTAACCAAAAACTATCATAGAACAAAATTAACCAGACCTCCCCTAGAGGAAAAGTGGCCTAAGAATAAGTTCAATGTTAGGTTGTAGGGTGAAGAGACAGATAATTCAGGATGAGCATAATGTGTGCGGAAATAAAAGAGTAAAGGGCCAATGGTCATGGGTCAGATTTCAATTTCTCAGCTGCATGTGCCTCTGAAATTAAGCATGCACTGCCGCGTACTGACCGATCAATGACAATCTCCTTCTGCCTCAGCAGCCCTTCCTTGATTTTCATCAGGGATTCCCACTTGCTGATATCCTGGGGTGGTCCCGTGGCTGGATAGACCTGTCTAGAAAAACCGCTCCCAACCTGCAAAATAAATTAAACAAATTAAAGCAACAGTGCAAGGATTTAAAAATCTTAATAAACAAACACATATGCTTCCTTAACGACAGACGTGGGCGGAGTCTGCAAGGATTTTTTATGGGAATTCACAACGAACATAACCCCCCTCAGTATTTAAGGGATTTAGAAAAGAAGATATGGAGTGTGAAAATAAGCATACACTTACCCAGAAACAGGAGCTCTGCCAATGAGCAGTGCTTATTCACGCGCATATGCTTTCAAATTTTGACGTCTGTTGGCCAAATCATGCAATGCATTTAAAAGGTATTAAACTATGGCATCATTCATATACGCCCAGGTTCACCAACACAATGAGCACTTCAACTGTGCTGCTATATTTCCAGCTTAGGAGCAAGAAGATATTTTTCAAGGGTGAAAAAACAAATACACTGCTAAATTTGAGTTCTGCACTGAACTAAGCAAATCTCTTCAAAACGAGCACTTGGCTCCGCATTTTATGATTTGCAGGTGGAAAACTACGCACGTTTGTTTTGTTTTTATTACTTGTATTGCGCACCAGACCGAGGGGTAACCGGGCGCATTTCATATGAAAACTTACAGCTTAGTTACAGAAACACGTGTCAAATAAAGGAACAAGAAATATACACAGAAGGCAAGAATAATGGTACACGTATTTAGTCCTACTCAGGCAGGCAGTAATTGCTAGGAGGTAGGTGTGGACAAAAATACAAATGTGGAGGGACATGCGGGATAGGTCCAGGCAATTGGTGGTCTGTTATTTGTCTGCGTCTTTGATCCACCTTGTGAGGTTATGTCGGAAAGTGGGGTATGGTTGTTCTGTCCGCAGGGTGGATTGTAGGGAGTTCCAAAGTTGAGCTGCTTTGACCTGAAAGCTATAGCCACCGACTCTGGACAGTTTAAATCTGGGTGTAGAAATGTTGTTAGAGTTAGTGGATCTGGTGAGTCTTGTTGGTTTTATTCTCATGAATCTTGTAGAAAGGTAACGTGGTGCGGCATTGTTTAGACAATTGTAAAAAGGTGAGGCTACTTTTAACTGGATTTTCTCCCGAGTTGAAAGCCAGTTATTGGCTCTTCTAAGTTCGGTGATGTGGGCTCTCCTGTGAATATCTAGTGCTACTCTAAGCGCGTTCTGCAAGATTTGAATTCTTTTGATAACTTCCTTATTGGCCCCAATGTAGAGCGAGTTGCAATAGTCCAACTTCGATAACACGAGCGCTCTCGCAAGTGTGATGCAACTGTTTTTGGATAGGAAGGGTTTGCCTGCTCTTATCAATTTACAGGTGTAGGCGGTGGCAGAAGCCATCGCGTTGACCTGCTTGTTGAAAGAGGGTAGAGTCCAGGTAGAAACCCAGAGTTTTTACCGCGTGAGCGGTTGTGATTTGGTTATTATCAATGTTAAAAGAGGAGTAGTTAGGGCCCAATTTTTTGAGGGTGGAGGGTGTGCCAAGGATAATGATTTGAGTTTTGTCATCATTCAGGCATAATCCGTGAGTGGCCATTCATGCCTGGATGATGATACACCCTGTTCACCAAGGCCAAATCCTTGTCGTAATCACCAGTAAGTGGTAGGAGAATCTGAGTATCATCTGCATAATTAGTGTAGGTGATACCAAGAAGGTCCAGATCATCGAAAAGGGGCTTCGTGAAGATGTTGTAGAGTGTAGGAGAAACACAAGATCCCTGGAGCACGCCGCATGTGATGGGGATGGAGTCTGCTGCAGCAGTGGTGGAGAAGATTCTCATGGTCCTATTATTGAGGAAAGATTGGATCCAATCTGTTGATTCTTCAGAAAAGTGCGCGGCCATATCCAAATGCCTACAAAGGACCTTGTGGTCAACAAGGTCGAATGCAGCTGATAAGTTCAGAAAGAGGAGTAAGGCTGGTTTTCCTTGATCCCTTAGCTCGTCAATTTGCGCCTTTAGGTCTAAGAGGGCTGTTTCATTCCCGTGCTGAGGACGGAAGCCAGACTGCCGTACTCCTAGCAAATTGTTGGTTTCTAGGTGTTTCTGTATTTGTGAATACGCCACTTTATGATTTTTAGGAGGAATGGCATGGTAGTGATTGGGCGGTAATTTGTGGGTATGGCTGGGTCTAGCATCTGTTTTTTAAGCAGTGGCAGTACCCAGGATTCTTTTAGGTTACTTGGTATAGACCCTGTTGCGAATGAGGCGTTAATGAGTTTTGAGATAAAGGGAGCCAGGTCTCTGGCTGCGTCCTTTATCAGTTGGGCAGGACATTGGTCCCCCTGGCAATTTGATGGTTTGAGTGACAGTATGATTTTTTTCAGTCTCAATAATAGATACTTGGAGAACTTGAAGCAAGGAGTGTCAGTTATTTTTAGGAGGTGTGATAGTTCTTTTGGGCTTAGTATCCAGGCTAAGTGAGGATTTTTTCTTGGCAATTTTGGATTGGAGAGTTGTCACTTTTTTGTTAGCTAGGGCTTGCTGAATATTGGTGCACCATAGTTTATCTTTGACAGTTGTCTGGCACTGGGTTGGGAGATTCCATTTCCTTTAGGATGGTGAAGAGTTCCTTCATGCTAGAGTTGGCTTGGGCTATTCTAGCGTTGTAGGTTTCCCTTTTAGCCGACAGCATTTCCTTTTTGTAGAGGGTAGATATATCCCTCAGAGTGCTTTTATTTTCTTCAGAGGGTTGTAGTTTCCATGCGACCTCATATTGTCTTTTTTTGGTGCAAAGTGTTTTCAGGTGGGGGGTGTACCAGGAATTGAGGTGGGCTTTGGGTTTGCTGTGTCTCATTTTCATTGGTGCAATTGAGTCCAGTGCAGAGGGCATAATTTTGTTTTACTCATTCACTAGAGTTTCAGGGTCCAAGTTGTCTGGTAGTGAATTAAGTGTAAGGAGGATGAGCGTGAGTAGATTAGATGGGGTGATATTTTTCTTATTCCTTGTCAGGGTGGACGGTGCTAGCTGGGCTAAGGTAGGAATAGGTATGTTTGTTTCTAGAGCAAATGTTATAAGGTGGTGGTCTGTCCAAATTGGGGGGAGATCAATAGGATGGAGGTGTTGCAATTGTGGTCTGCCACCCAATCAAGTATTCTACCTTTGTTGTGGGTGGGGTGAAGTACTCTTTGTGAAAAGCCTAGTTCAGAAAGTAGGTTAGCCACTCTACTTGCATGTGGGTTGTTTTGGTCGTTGAAACCCATGTTAACGTCCCCTAAAAGGATAACCTGTGATTTTTTTTAGGTTATCAGATAGAGTGGTGGAAATGTCCTCCTCGAAGGTACCAATAGCACCTGGAGGTCTATAAATCAGGTGGATGGTGAGGGTTTGAGAGTTGTTAATAACAAATTTAGCTGTAAGGCTTTCGCAGGATTTAGTATCGTTAGATAGAGCTAGCCTGGTAGATAAGTTAGATTTGACAATAAGGGCTATGCCGCCTCCAAGGGCTTCAGTTCTGTCTGATCTTAGGATGGTGTAATCATTAGGGATCGCTAACATGATGGAAGGTCCTGCAGCGGCATGAAGCCAGGATTCCGGAATGGCCAAGAAGTCAAGGTTTTCGGTCTGGATGAGATCAGCAATCTCAATGGCATGAGCAATCATGGATCTGGAGTTAATTAAATCGCCTTTTAGGTGGGGGGTGGTGGATGGAGGTGTGCATAACTTTTCTTGGGTCGTGACAGAGGTGTGCATGTGTACATTCTGTGTCTTCAAGTTTAGGCTGTGTGGTTTTTCTGTACTCCTATTGGGTGTAGGCTTGCTACGGTTAGACTAGGTCAGCGTTCTAGCGCGCGGTTCATATAGTTTAGCAAGTCTGGCTCGGAGTCTAGCATTTCTGGATGTGGTGTTACACGGTTTGGACTTGAGTGAGCAGGACTGTTGGTGTCCTTCAATTTGGTCATTATGACTTGTCAATGGTTGGGGTTTTGTCTGTGTCATGGTGGGGGAGAGGGCCAGGAGTTGAAGGGTGGTGTAGTCAATGGTAGGGGCTGGAGCGATCCTGAGTTTGTAGACTAGGAATGCGGTTAGTGTGAGAAGGGCTAGTGTGACTCGTAGGGTTTGCATCTTGTGGCGTCACTGTGGTAGGGTAGGCAATTCAGGCTGGAACAGCGCTATGTAGGTCAGCCTATCAGGGTTAGACAAGTACGAATAGAAACAACTGCCTCAAGTGTAGTGGGCAGCACTAGCAGTTGGTGACTAAGATACAATGGGGCAACACATAGGTTCAATGTGAGCAGTTGACTCAAATGCAATGGGGGAACACATAATTTCAAAAGTGAACAGTTGACTTAAATGCAGTGAGGCAGCACATGGAAACAATTGACTAAAATGCAATAGGCAGCACCTAGGTTTGAGATAGTAACAGGTGACTCAAATGCAGTGGGGCAGCACATGGAAACAATGGACTAAAATGCAATAGGTAGCACCTAGGTTTGAGATAGTAACAGGTGACTCGAATACAAGGGGTGAGGCTTGGGTTCGAGTGAGAACAATTGGCCAATATGCAAGAGCGGTACGTATGTGGGAAACAAATAGGTGGTAATTGACATCTAGATTCACAATTTACAGGGATGGGTGAAAGTGCCGGGAGGCAAATAGACTTTTGCTGGTGTTTAACTGGGCCATTGGTGATAGTAATTGTTCTCTTTTGCAGGAGGTCATTCTCTGGACTTGCTGACAGTCTAAGATATATATTAATACAGGGCAAGGTATGCATTGGGGGAGATGGGAGCATGGTTGTAGGTGGCTTACCGGATCTGCAGGGAGGGTTTCAGCAAGGGGGCCAGCCTTGGCCTCTGGGCATTCTCTGGACAGGTTCAGGAGAGGTACACAAGCCTTTGTGCCTGCCTTCGTGCCGTGGGCCGGCGTGCGCCTTGCCGGCGCGTATTGGTGCAGAAGAATGCACAATGGCCCAATTCGAACGCAGGATGGTGCCAGAGCGGGCTGTTAGGCTGTAATGCACATGTGTGCAGGGGGCGGCCATTTTGAGAGGTGGTTAGCCTTGTGGTTGCTAATGGTGGCACAAGGCAATCTAGGGCTCAGGATGGTAAAGGCAGAATGCCGTTGCAAGATGCGGATACTTTCCGCTAGGAATCCTTATATGCCATTAATATAAGGCATTGTCGCGATCTCTGTGTTGAAGGCAGCCGTTGAGAAAACTGCTGCAAGTAGCCTGCAGGCTTACCTTGCAGCTGTAGATTGTGTCGTTGACGTCGCACTGCTCCGGCAGTGTTGTAGGGAGCTCCTGCTCCTTCCGGCTGCGCACGTCTTCTCATGGCATGGCAATCACTCAGTTTCAGTATTTCCATCCCAAGAAAAAAAATATCTGTTCAGTCCAAAGCCCAATGTATTGGTAGCAGCCTATATAACTTTATAAAGCTATTTTCATTAACTAGATTTTCCATGGATACCCTCAATGAATGAGAGCCAAAAGATATCAGAAGGATAACGTGATGAAAATGTTCTTCAAGAGTCTAGCCAGAAAAGGCATCCCCTGGGAATTAGCCTGTCAGGGTCACAAAATAAGAGTGAACACCAGGTGAGACTTATGTGGATTGCCACAAGTAGTAAGGTTTAAGTTACTTAGTTGTAACTATTGTTCTCCAGCATGTGTCTGGCATGGATTTACATGCTCATGAATATTCCCCATAGTCAGGCCAAGAATCCTCAGTAAAGAAAAAACGTTTCACTAATGTATTTCTCCTCTAAACAAAACACTGTCCTCTGGGTCATACTGCCCCCATCCAATGGCAGTCCCCTCCCTAACATCCGCCTCTGGCAGCCATATTCAGATTTGGTAAGACGAGCTGCAGAGGTGCCGGAGGGAGGGTTCGCATGTGAATCCATGCCAGACCCATGCTGGAGAACAATAGTTACAGATAAGTAACTTAAACCTTCCCCAGCATGGGGTCTGGCATGGATTCACATGCTCAGAAAAACAATTACACAACAGTACCACATTACACAACCACGGGAGGTGAAAAGGCTCAACAGAAGCAATTAACACTTACCCCTGGAACAGACTCGCCTCAAGTGAACAGTTTGCATAGCACTACCTGGCTTTCTCTGGACTCCTCCCTGGAATCCCTGTCGACGCAGTAGAACTTTGTGAAGGTATACGTGGACATCCACGTCGCAGCACTGTAGATGTCAAGCAGAGGCACACAAGAAAGGAACGCCATTGCCGCAGCGAGTGCTCTGGTGGAATGGGCTCTCAGACGGCACAGCAGAGGCCAGTTCGCCGGCCGATGACAGTGCATGATATAGCCGGAGAGCCACCTTGAAATGGAAGCCTTGGACAATGCCTTCCCATGGTTCACAGGACCAAAATTCACAAACAATTGAGAAGGCGTCCCAAAACTTTGTGCACGTTACGTAGAACTTCAAGGCACGAGCAACATCCAGCAAATGCAAGTCCCTCTCTACCGGTGACTAAGGCTTTGGGAAGAAAACAGGCAACAAAGGTTCGTTGAGGTGGAATTCTGAGAGAACCTTCAGCATGAAGGAGGGGTGGGTGCACAGTACCACCATCGATTCATGGAATGTCAGATATGGTTGCTTGCAGGATAGGGCCTGGATCTCACCCACATACCTTGCAGAGGTGATGGCAACAAGGAAAGCAGTTTCCATGAGAGAAACTTGAGTAGGTCTTAATGGATAGGTTTGAAAGTTGCCCCCATGAGCCTTGTCAGGACCACGTTGAGTTCCCATGCCGTGGCAGGAGCCTTCATCGGCAGGAAAGATTGAAAAAGGCCCTTGAGGAACTCCTTGATAGGTCTGTGGGACCACAGCGAGGATCTACCTGGGGATCTGGTGTAGAGCAAGATGGCCGTTAGGTGTACCTTGATGGAAGCGTGAGCCAGTCCAGCATTTGCCAAGGACAGCAAGTATGGAAGAATCTGTGGAGCCGTGACCCTCAGAGGGGTAATCTTTTGAGACCGGCGTGCAGAAACAGACCTTCCCACAGGAAGGAGAACGTGTCCCCCAAGCTCTTCGGTTCAGCTGGCAAACTTCTGCCATTTGGAGTTCGCCGATGTGGCAAACATATCGATCAGGGGTTTGCCCCATTTGACGAACAGGCGGTCCACCTGATCCTGATGAAGTTTCCACAGGGTGTCTGCGATGGTGTTCTTGACGCCTGCCAGGTGGAGAGGGATGAGAAACATCACCTGTCCAATGGCCCAGTGTCACAAGTCCTGAACTTCATTGGAGAGTGCCGGGGATCGAGTGGCCCCTTGCTTCCAGATATAGAACATGGTGGTAGTGTTGTTGTCCGTGAAGATCCTCACCATCTTGCCCTTCAGAGATGGTAGGTAAGACTTGAGGGCCCAGATCACTGCCCTTAACTCCAGGATGTTGATGTGCAGATCCTTCTCCTCCGGAAGCCACAGACCTCTGGTGGGTAGACGTCCGGTGTGAGCACCCCAACCTTCCAGCAAGTCGTCAGTGGTGACCGTCTCCTGGTATGGTAGGGTTTGAAGTCCCATCCCCTGTGCGATATGTGAGCGCACCCCCACTCACTCCATCGCCCACCGGAATGCCTCGTTCAGAGGGATCTCGTCTGCAGAACTTCCAGGCACTTCTATCCAACGTGCATTCAAAAATTCCTGTAGGGGTGGCATCTGTAATCTGCAGAGACGGATGAGGTAGATGCAGGACAACATCATGCCCAGCAACTATTTGATGGCCAGCAGCGTGGCCATCTTCGCCGACGACAGTCGTGCACCTTCCTTTGAATGGCTGCTAGCCTCTCCGAGCGCGACGCCAGGTAAGTCACTGTGTTGTGTCTGGCACATGAACGTCCCAACGAAAGCTTGTGGCCTTCAGCCATCACTGCCGAACAAGGAAGACTGTTTCCCCATTTACCGGAAACCCGTGTTGGAGATGTCCGCTGCCACTCATGTCCACTGCCATGTCGTGAAAGAGGGCGAGAGCTTCCATCTTCTTGTTGTTGGGGAGGAATTCCAGGATTGGGCCCAGCTTGTACCAAAGCTCCCAGTCGTATCGGGCTAAAATAGCCAGGGCATTAGCCGCCTTGATCGTGGATGCCGCTGTGTAAATGACTTCACCATGGAGTCCATCTTCTTGCAAACACTGTCTGGGGGAATTGAGGATGATGAAGCCGGGTTTGCCAAACGTTTCCTTACGGCAGGGGACACTACCGAGTTCAGCGAGGGTTGTGACCTCAAGCACTTGGGCGTGGAGTCCAGCACCCTATATTTCTCCTACCTGTCTTGGTTGGTTGGAGCCGTACATGGGTTCTTCATGAGGGCTAGGCCTTCCTTCCAAATGTTGTTCAGAAAGGGTACCGCCATGATAGTCTTCCTCCTGGACTCGCATCGCTGATACAAGAAGCCCTCTTTCCTGGTTTCTTCGTGCACCAGCTGGAACAGCTCGAAGACCCTGGAGATGGAGTGGAATGATCCCACCTCATCTGGTGGAGAGACTATGAGGGGCATCCTGGTGCAGTGATTCATCGTCTACCGGGACGAAGTCCTCATCTTCATTGGTTCCTGTGGGCGTGGCAGTACCAGTGTCTGTGTGCGTATCTGGGTCCGCTGGTCAATCCAGGGACCAAGGTGATGGAGGAGGCTGATGTGGAGGTGTCGGATGATGCTTTCTCTTCTTACACAGAGGCTGATCAGGGGGCCTGCGGAACCACAGGTGTCGGTGCTGGGGGCAACCTCTGCTGGATCTCCGTCACCAGGGTGTGAACAGTCGACAGGATGTCCATGCATATATCCCTTGGCTGCGAAGGGAAAAATTGATCACTAGACCCTGCACCGCCGCTGTCCTCGTGGACCGTATGGACAGACTCTTGGTCGTCGTCCGTGGATGAGACGTCCATTGGTTGAATGCCAACCTTGGAGGGCTGTTTTGGGGCCTTCTCACCCCCCTTTTCATCCCTGAGGGTTTTGAACCAGGATCAGGGCCGGTGCCTCCCTCCCCCCAGCCCCTGGGGTCCTTGCAGCCTTCCGGTGGCAGTGCAACACCTTGGAGGCAGGCATACCCTTTGGCCCGTAGGAGCCACCTTCGCTGGATCGGCACCTACCGCCGCCATGGTCGTCACAGCAGGTGTCGACGAAGTGGTCGATGAGGACTTTGGCTGCGCCGGTTGAGCCTGCTTGGGCTGCGCTACCTTCTTCTCTTCTTCCGGCCTAGGCTTTCCTGATTTCTCACATATGCTTGGCCAGGGTGGATGAATTTCTTTTTCAGGAGGAGCTCCATGGCAGGCTGGCTATAGAGGCGGACGGCGATAGTGATCGCGGCCTATCCAACTTGTGACCCGCATCAGCGGTAAGCCCGGTGGAATCGGACTTGCGGTTCTTGGCCTTATCTTGGACCCCCACAGATGGGGCAACCTCAAAGGACTTTGATCTCTTCCCAAAGGGAGACCGCTCTAAGGACCGGTCAGTCCAGGGCGAGGCATGACCCTGCTCGGAGCACGGGGCAGAGGCCTTGTTCGAATTGAGACATGCAACCAGCCTGCTATGCCTACCTTTCATTGTCTACTTCGAGAAGCCCAGGCATATTTCGCACCCCACCTCATTGTGGTACGGGTGCAGGCAGTAAAAACAATGTAGATGTTTGTTCTTCGCAAAGAGGTTCCCTAGCCTGCATTTGGTGCAGGGCCTGAAGAGGGTACTTTTCTCCTTTTTCTCCTCCGTCATGGTCGGAGGGCACGAAGTAGGCTCAAGACGGCCTTCCAGAAACTTTGCCGAACCTTCGCCGTTGAGGGGCACAAAACTTCACTGACAACAGGTCCCTGTTGCCGGCCAATGAGGAAAGAGCACACGGGCTACGGTGGAAACAAAAATTGAACTTCTCTGTGAAAAAACTGGGGAAAAACGTACAAATAGCTCAGAGAGCAACTCGAGGACTCCCACTGAAGCGTGCAGTAAAAATCTGAAGTTGGCTGCCAGAGGCGGGGCATATGGAGAGGACGGTCATTTGGATGTAGGCAGTATGACCCAGAGGACAGTGATTGGTTTAGAGGAGAAATACAGTTTTAAAGTGAAAGTGAAACTGTTTTGTTTTTTTACCGGGGATTCCCGGCCTGATGACAGAATATTCATGAGCATGTGAATCCATGCCAGACCCCATGCTGGAGAATCTAAAATTACATGTTAATGACTAAACAGGAGGAAGCTTGATCGATTCAGCTATGGACTTACTTTCCAGATCAAAAAAGAAAACAATGAAAGCTACAAGCTGGAAAGCTGCAGTATTCGTAGAGACTTTGGAAGCAATTGTTTGGCTCGTATAAGGAACAGATAATTGTAGAAACCTGACCCAACCGAAATCGGAGGTATGTAGAATATAAAAGTCATCCTAGCAATGAACTTGTACATTTCTATTTAACACAGCTTTTGTTTGAGGCTGAGCAAAACTCACTTGGTTGGTAAAAGTCTCTCGACATCCATTATCTTCATGTCTCAACCCTACACTTAACCCTTTTTAATGTGGGAAGTTGTCCATGTCTGCAAAGACCCTCGGAATAAACTAAAGCAGGTTAATAGTAGAGGGTATGTGAAGTGCAGACCAGACCAATTATACGCGTATTCAGGCTTCCCTTCCAGAGAACCGTTCTTTCAGTTCAATAGAGAACTTGCACAAGTAGACTTCAGAAGAGAAGATGGCAGATTGGGCACTTCACGGGTGGGGAATGGTGGACATAAATGAATAAAGTAATTACCGAGTACTTATTGTGCATTCGCAGTCTCGAGCTGATTCATACCAATAAAAATCACAAGGGGTTGGCACAAATCGAAAATGCAAGGTATATGAGTAAAGTGGCACCCTGCGTGGAATGGTCTGCTTTAGAAAAGGCTTTTCGGTTGACGTTCGAAGCCTACAGAGTACAAGAATTGTGGGTAATAAAGCAACCCATTTAGAGTTGAACCTTCCTGTTGGGGCTACTAATGCTGCACAGGCCCAGGTTAAATGAGTACATACTGGAAACCCAGTCAAAAGAGGTTAACGACTTCTGCTGCCAGTGCAGAGCCTTCAAGAATGAGGACTTCAACAATGATGGATTTCCTGAAAGACATACAGCGCAGGTATGAACCACAGAAGACCTAGCAGGGCACCATCAGAGAGAAGGCCTTCAAGCCAACAAGAGAGTTAGACGTCTTTAGTCGGTCAGATAGCACAGCGAGTAGAGCGCTCGCTTTGACATCCGTGCAGAGCCTGCCGACGCAAGTTCCAATCCCGGCAGGGCCAAACTCAGCCTTTCATTCTTCCGAGGTCAACACAAACCGTGGATAAACAACTGCCCTTGATATCCAAATGGTACATTGAGAACAAAGAACACAAGGGGTTTTGAGAGCAGCTCATCCATTTGCAAGTCATTATAGCAAACACCATGACTTGCCACCCATATTGTAGGATTTACAGCTTCTGGAAACACAGTTTAACATGTTCCCTGCTCCACATTACTAGATACCATGGGTACAAAGCAAATGAGAAAAGAGAACTAAAGTTCAGTAAACAGAGCCTCCCCTAATTTCTCTCAATCCATTTTTTGGGACCTCAAGCAGAAGCAAAATGAGGACATGGAATAGTGTCCAGTCACTGGTTTGAAACCACAACATGCGCTTTTTTGTTATCCTAGGACAATTAATCGGCTATGGTGAGGACTGCTAGCGCTGCGAGTGTCTAAAACGGGTGGAAGATAGAACTACAAATGTGCAGAGATTGTGCACACATGACATCTGTATGGGTCACAAGCACGCCTTTTGAAGAAAAGGAGTTGCCTTCACGAGCTCACAAGTGTAGGGTGACTGCGACTTGAACCTGTTTGGTTACCACCAGCAAAATAAAGAGGAAGGTGACAGCGGGAGTAAAGAATTCTAGAAAAGTTGCTATCCCCCTCCATCTCTAACCCCACCCCCACCCCCCCCCCCCCCCCCCCCCGGCCCGACCCCCGTGGCGACACCAGGCTTTGAAGGCAACCATTTCCCTCTCAACAAAGTCAAAAGTTGCTCCAAAGGAGTCCTATTCATCTCTCCCAGTCTTTCAGAAAGGTCAGGGGCAGCACAGGGTTCCCAAAAATAAAATGGTCATCCATCACAACACTCGAAGGGAATCAGTTAGTAGATCAGTCTTTCAGAAACGGCCTGTGAACCCTCGACGGGATAACGATAGAAGGGCACATTACCACGAAGGTGGTCTTCAATTCCATCATCTGCCAGAGCAGTGGAACCAGTCGAGCTAATTTCGCTCACATACAGGTCACAGTCCAATAGTCGCCCTGGGATTCTTTCATTCACAGGGAAAGTGGAGCCGTAAATCTTCCTACGAGTACAAATACAAGAAAACCACCTGAGCAGAGTGTCTACATCGCTACTAAAAACGGAACTCCTAGTATGAACAAGATATTAACCAACTCCTGGGGTCAAGAAGGTAGAAAACAAAAAAGGGTCAAGGCATATCCAAAATCTACACTACCACCACCCTACCCCCTCATAGTAAGAGCATTTAGGACAAGTCACTCGACCATGCCTTCCTACCCCGCAAATCTTAGCACATGAGCTAATCCAAACTAAAAAGGTGCACAAATAACCATCTATCCGTGTTTTCTTTCTTTATGAAAGGAATGATTGTAGTGCAACCTAATATTCTACAGATCGTAGCTAATTGGTGCAACCTGAAAGATAGTTAAACAAATGATATGCCAAAAGAAGTTTGGATTTGTGTTTGTTCTGCAGCATGTTGCAATAAACTGAAATCTTTGTAACATACATAGTGTGCAAAAAAACTGAACAAAAAAGGGATCATCATCATAAACATTTTGGATACATATACATTTTAAACAAGCATTGACAGTGCCAACAGTTTGGGCGTTTGTGGAAGCATGGGAAAGGCACTTTTCAGGCACTAGTGTACTGGCATTAACTGGCCATTGATGGTAGCAGGTTAGAAGAAATTACCTGGGCAACTAATAGCAGTGCCTGGCAAATGCCCAATACTATACACAATCCAAAACTACTGGCTTTGCCAATGCTTGTTTTTATCAGGACTTCAGTGAAGGACAGTGCTCATAAAATCGAGTGGCTTACGGCAGAACTGGTCAAGACATTTTTATCGCACACGTAGTGTGTTTACAGCTCCAATTAAGTCATTAACTCTCAGAAGACTGCTTTGAAAAAACACTGGCAGGCACTTAGCCCTGTTTGATGTAAAGTTTGATTAAACTGAGCTCAAACAGTTCAAGACTGAGGCAGTGTTTTGGACGGGGAGGGGAAGTAACTGGGTGTGAATGGTCATAGGGATTAGCATGACCATGGGCAGTGAATGGGTGGGCAATTAACCAAACACCTACAAGTTTTGTGTCTATCCTCATATAGCATTTCTCCCTATCTGTACTCTAATGCAATAGTGTTGGCTTATAAGTGGCGCAACCGTCACCTAATAGCACAAACTAAACAAAGAAAGGTGCTCCCCTATATACATAAAGGCAAATAAGTTGATATTTTGCTGTTCCACTGTAGGGTCTATTTGTACCCAACTAAAAGGGCTGGATTACTGGACCCTATGGGGACTTTTTATGTTAATCTTAAGCTGTTGTAACTCAAACTATGTAATAAAAGAAATACATAGAGGCATTTACAATATTTTTTGTTTATATTAAGAATGATGTATGAAGAGGGGTACATTTTGTATTAGATGCAGAGAATACCCGGGGGCCCCACTGAAGCAGAGCACTATACTCCACTCCCTAAGGAGAAAGGGCCAGAGGTGACAACAAAAAGTAATGTCTATCCTGGTGGGGAAACAGGTCTGTTTCTATCACCCAAGTACTAGAGTTCCACAGGTCTGGTTCCACGTTAGTGACAGCAGTACGTGAAATATCCTCTCCCATGGGGGCCAAAGCTTTATTGAACCAGCAGCACTGCAGGAAGATGATCACCCAAGAGGATGTTATTTCTGTCCTCATGCTCCATCCCTGTAAATTCTGCGATGCTGGAGGAGGTCACAGTGTCAGTAGAGGAAGGCACCATCTCTAACCCTCAAGGGGATCGTCCTCATCAACATCAATAGCACAGGTGATGAGCGCTGGTTAATGGTTGCCCTTCAGCTTTCATCCTCCAATAATAAAAAGTGTGAGTCGCGAGGCTGTGCTGTGGGAAGAATTGCTAATCCCATGCTGCTCACTCTGTAATGGTGCCCTAGATACAAGTGCCGAAACATAGTAATTGCCTATGGCAGCGTCAAGATTGTATGTGGTATGCATGATATGGGTGCCACCGAACCGAATCCCAAGACAGCCTTCATTTTCCACGGGTGATTGACATCTCCTTGATGCGATACACGAGCACGGGATGGATAAATATAGTGCTCTGTACTTCCTCAACCACTCTGACTCAGAACTTTAAGCAGTTACACGTGTTACACATTCCTAAATGAAAGGCTTCCTCTTCACTGTGCTCCATCAGTCGTACTCCGAGGCAGGTGCAGGCTAATGGAAAGCCCTGTTTGCCAACACGACTTCAAGAAATATAATCACTCGGACTCAGATTTCAATTCAGGCAGCAGCGGGACCCTGCGGGCTGGACTGACAGATCTTCCCGGCCAAAAGGAGTGAATCTTGCCACAGATTGTACGCGGAACCACAGCCACTGGGATGTAGATGGCAGTGGTCAGCACCCGCTTGACTCATCCCTCACTGTCCTATCACCCACCTCACCTGGTGATATCTCTGGTGCTAGGTGCAGTGTCTTGTGGTGCAGTGTCTTGTGTTGCAATGACAGGGATGGAGCAGGCCTACAGCCGCAGTAACTCGTGGTCAGAGAGGCTTGGAAGTAGAGGTCAACTGCCCCCTACCATTCACGGCAAATTGTGGTGTTCAGCACTGCAAAATAGTGAAGCACTGCTACAGGCCTTATTTCACAATATTTGGCTTTTTCTTTCTTCATCTGGAAAACCACTACATGAAAGCCTCGGGTAATGGCTCCAAAGACGTATTTACTGATTTCAATAAAAAGCTAACCAAGGACAACCAACACAAATATATATTAAGACTATAGGAGACGTCAAACATAAAATAGACTTTCAGATAGACGGTGTTCTGGCCCAATTCTTTTTTTGTACAAGCCCTTTGCTACCGGGTCAGAATGCAGGAAGCCATAAAAAAAAGGACCTACACATTTTTTTTTAATATACCAATAAAGGTAAAATATTATTCAGAAACGTATTTTTTTCAGCGAAAGTGCCCACAATACAAAACCAAAAATGCACTCTGTTAGGCATCAGACACATTTCCTAGATGCTGCACTTATCTGACGAGACCCCATTTACCACCACTGGTGGAATCTACTATTAAGAGGCACACTGCCTAAGACAGCCCTTAGAAAACCAAAGTGCTAAGACCATAACTGAATATATATATTTAAAGAAAAACGGGGAAGTGGAAAATGAGTGTCAGAATACACATTACAATAAAATTACAATGAGCGAGACCAGGGCAATAAGTGGAGAAGGGGCAATAGTGGATTGGGTGGCGAGGGTGTTTAAAATATTTATAATTACGGCAGGTTAAGGAGCAAAGGAATGACATGGTGAGGATGAGAGATAAATGCAAGCAAAGAGGTTGGGACTAGGAATCTAAGAAATGAAGGGAGGAATTTTTTCAAGATTCAGTCAGGGAAAACATCCGCCTCCACAAACTCACATTCAGACAAGTCAGACTTGAAAGACTCACAAACTATCTTGGCGTGACTGTATAGAAAGGGAATGCTAGTGTGTTGCACACTCGCAGCCACTCAATGCAATCTTCTGTCTCCAACCAACTCTCGGATTTTCTCGTCCCCAGTTTTCTCTCCAGTTGTCGCAAAGCGATGGCGCACTCAGATAAAGTCACTGAACAGTAATCTAATGCCTGCCTTGAGCAAATTCTGAATTTTCAAAAGAATAACCCACCTGTACTATATTGTCTACCTTCCTCTCGGCTATATCCTCTTTCAGTTTCCTAATGCTCTGTAAGGTACCCTTAGCAACTGACTGCCTTTACCTACAATACTGATAATTATGAGAGACTCAACGCGTGTATGCTTTATGAAACCTGCAAGATTTTTCACCAAACCACTCAACCCGAACTTGGAAGGAAATTCATGAAATTTTGATCTGGCCCACTTGGTGAAAATGAGAGTTTGAGATTACCCAAATAGGTTTGCACAGGCTTACATATATAGGTCAATTTACATGTGTATCTTTTAAGTGAGGGCACCCCGATGTGCAGCAAGCTGGGGTCACAATGTCTTCCAGTGTCATGTGAATCTGCCTGGTAACTCTTCCTCAATCACATGCCTTACGTTTTGTGATTTCCAAAAGGTGATTTGCCATGGTCACGACTTTCCTTGCGTGGAGGGAGTGGTTCATTTGGTGGGTGCGTGAATGATAGGTGCTACTTTAATGCTTGCTCTTGGCGTCTCTTGAGAAATGCCTCACTCCCATTGGTGATGTTTCAGGGTTCAAAATCGGTGAAAGCTATTTAGTTCCTGCTCGTAGCCTAGAAAATCTTGGTTAGCTTGCCACCAACAGCTAACTGGAACTACTGCTCATCCCAGGCCAACTGGTGCATTACAAACATATCCACGTGAAATTAACTTGGTTTCTTTGGAAATGTGCATTGTGACGAATCTGAGGATGTTGTCACTTCTACCCTGGGGGGGGAGTTGGGGGGGTTGACCTTTCCCATTGGTTCAGGGCGGTGCATCGACAGTACAATAGTCCCCCTGGGGGTGGTGCACCGGGGGAGGATCACATGGGAAAGGAAGCCCTTTATGGGATTAGGGACGGCCATTCTCAGAGAACACTGTATTCCTCTGCTTTGATAGACCCTCCCTCCTGCCCCAAGCCAAACTCTCCTTACCGGTGCCCGATCAGTGGCTATATATTTTATTGTGAGGTCAATCCACTTTCTAGGTTAGACCTGACCGATGGCCCTGAAGATACCAACTGTTTTCCATAGAACTCCAATTCAAGTACTGTGAAGAAGATGACCAGGAGTATGGTTATCACTCCAGAGAACCAGAGTGAACAGTCCGACGAGGAAGCCTGGAGACCCTGACCCAGCGAAAAGGGGACTGCAGCAGGAGATGCCATGCGTCGAGGCAACTGGAGAGCAAATGTAGTCAAAGCAACCGGAGCTACTTGACATGCTGCCCAAGCAAACTTCTGGGCGCCCTGCAATCCGACAAGCCACCGGAAAGCAAAGCCCCATCCCAAGAAGGGAGATGAGACTGTGCAGCAACTGCCACCGAGAGGAGAAAAATGAACCAAGTTGACCGATGAGGACGCGGACGACCGCAGGAATGCTAAAACGCTGCCATAGCCACAGGGGGAAACACTGCTGCTTGGAGGATGCGAACCAGAGCAACAGGTATGCAGGCAGATTGAGAGGTGAAGGAGGTCCGGGAGGAATACACAAGGTAAGAGGATCTAGGACCCACACACACCTATATGAGAGTGAGAGAACAAGAGTGTCTGAGACCCCAAGGGAAGCAGAGACATTACAGAAGGGAGCATATGCTTGGCAGGAGAGTCAACCAAGCTATTGCAATAGAGCCTTGCGAGTCTGGGACCTGCACCCATATGAGGGCCAAAGAATAAGAGGGTCTGGGACCGTAAGAGTAACAGTCTACAAAAAGATATACACTTGGAAGGAGATTAAACCAAGCTTTTGCGACCACTCACTGAGAGTCTGGGACCCCGCACTCACATAAGAACTTCACAGCAAAAGAGACTGATCAGAAGAACGGCTATACCTGGCAGCAGAGTACACCAGGTTGCTATAATACAGAACTGCAAGTTTGGGACTCACATCCACAGGAAATTATAAGAGTAGAGTGAAGTGCATCCAAGAAAATACAGGGTCTGGGACCCAAGAAGATAAAGAGGAAAAGTAGAACCAGAAGGAATTTAAGGAAAAGGAGCAATCCCCTAGTCCTTGGAGTTGAACATTGCAGAACTTTTCTTTGGTTGTTTTGCTCACCAGAGACACTGGAAACTGTCTGTTGGCAAGAACTGTCATTGCCACTTTACTTTGGAAGAGAACATCCTTGCAGATTTTGGTTAGGTTATTAGTGTTAGGGTCAGAAGTAGGTCTTTGGGTCACGACAGACAGACATGTTTTAATTTGGCAACCAAACAGTTTCACTAGTTTTCTTTGAGGCAAGGAAACCCCCTCTTAGCTTTAGGGACAGCAAGGCTGTTTTTTCCGACCCTTTTTTTTAGTTAATAAACTTTTATAGCAAAACAATGCCATCTTTGTATCCAAGCATTACTTTTGCACACTCACAGCATAAAGGAGAATTTGACACATGTAAAATACATTTAAAACATGTTGGGCGATATATATTGTACACAAAGTATAGTGTGCATCTCATGTGAAAGTTCGATTTAAAGCACAGTATGCACTAGCTCCTCATCCCTATTGTGTGATGCCGATAACTAACAGCTCGTTTTAGATCATGCCCATCAATTTCCACTGGTTGTGTTGATCTGGCCAATTGGAGGTGTTGGTCTTGTGGCCTAGGGCCTGGACATAGTTGTTTGCTGCTTACCCTACCAAAAACCAGTTTTGTTCCACCAAACTGCTGGTTTGCTCCTTGTTTTATGTGCACTTAGTTAACACTTCAGTGACATGATCTGTAATTCTCATCTTGACCTGGGAGTAGGCACAAAATTGCGCCTCCACCGTCTGAGATTTGTATCCTTATGTTTGCACCACTTTTTTTTATATTTTTGCAATGCAATGGGGAGTACAGCAGAAAGTGTGGCAGGTCTTTAACAAGTGACTCGTCACCATTGGAAGGAGCACTACTGATTTGCCCACGTCCGTTGGAGCTACAATAAATGGTGCTATACTTGCTTCTGGTGGAGAAGAAGGTGGGAGTGGAGCTTCTAAAATAGCTCTCCTCTGCTGCCTGCTACCCTGCAGCTGCTGCAATTCTGGTGACCACAAATGGGAATAGGCTTGCCAAATGGTCCTCTGTGGCTAAGAGGAAGAGATCCTCGTTCTTTGCCATGCAGTCATCTGGAGGGATCACTTTCAGATGACCCCTCCTTCCATCTCTCAGAGTGAAGGGAAGCTGGCAAAGGGTGTTTGTTTTCTTCTGCCATGGGACCTCCACAAAGTCTCCCTTCGAATAGTGGGCGTCTTGGCAATTCTGGGGCTGAGGCCAGGACAACTAGTGGAGCGGCACGGATCCAGAGTCCGTCTTGCCTGGGGGATGGACTCCTGCAATCATGTGAACTCATTGTAAGGAACAACATGAGCCTACTCCATGATTCCCCCCCCCCCCCTCGCAGCCGCCCTTGCCACACCTTCCCAAATGTGCTATAAAGTGAAATATGCAGGGATAGAGAATTGACCACATCAGAATGCTTACAAATGCTGGAATCCAAACGGCTCATACAGTAAACACATAGACCCCAATTTCCCAATGTGGGTGGATTTTGTACCCGTCTGCAAGAGCTGCAGATCACGGGGACCTGCCACCTCTATTTACCAATCCCAAACAGAATATCAGCCCCAAAACGGAGTCGGCTTTCCTCAAATCTGGCTGCGGAAATTAAATGTGCAACAGTCCAGGCTCTTATCTGCTTCGGTAAAGCTCACAGAGTTTACAGCACATTTAAAACAAACCATTTAGAAAGAGTTGCTAGACGATAGGATTCAAAATAAACATACACAAAAAGTACTCGGTGACTTCGACAAATGCATTTGGAAAAGAGCCCCCTGCGCAGAATACACAATCCTGGAGTGCAACTGTTTCCTAATAAACCGAACGGCACGACTTGTGTTTGTTTATTGGTCATCCTAAAAAGAGTCAAATTATTTTCCACTTTGCTGGTCCAAGTTTTTTTTTTTAAGGGTTAAGCAGGATCTATAAATACATTCACAGTAATGCCCAGGATAACAACGGCATGCTCGGCGCACTTAAAGCCAGGGTGTTGAATACTCCCCCACCAGGTTTCCTAAATAGTTCGAATCCTGTGATGACAAAAGCCAGGTGCTCTCATTACATCTGGGGGGGGCTTGCTGCGCTTAAATCGTCACCTCATATCTCGAGGATGCGGTTTTGATCTTTTTTGCCCAGCTGAACAGGAGGTCGCCTAAAAGGCCACCTTTCTCCTGTCCTCTCTAAAAGGGGCTCCCTGGAGCCAGAAACTATTGCAGAGCAGACGAAAAGAAACATGGGAAATGTTACTACTGTGGTTAAATAAACTATACCAACTGAAATCAGCATACGCAACTAAACACCGATAATAAGTGGAAAAAAGATATGCCAAACACAGGGTCCAGTAAAAACAACAACCATGAGGTCGTGTCCATGAGCCGAATAGAATTCTCCCTGTAGTGTGGTAAACGCTGTATATTTGGGCAGAGATATGGGGCGGGTTCGGTTACTAACTCTTCATATCACGAGGTAACTGGAGAGCTCGGGGACAACCCACTTTAATGCTATTCTGGGCAGAAGAAAACTTTGTATTACTCCTTGTCAGAATAGCCTTAAGTTGCCAGTGTTGTTTAAAACCAGGCAGTGGGGAGGGAGAGCAGCTCCACTGCGCGCAGGAGAGGGAATGCAGAAGTCATTTGTTGAACAAACATAGCAGCTTCCTGGTTACCTCGGTGCCGAGTGGTACATTTAACAAATTCACTACAGAGCAATGGTAAGAATAGTCCACTCACCGACTCACTGGCCTAGTTTCTAAGAAAAGCCCTAGAATAACAAATGGCAGTAAACTGGGACGTCATTTCATCAAAATGCGAGGGGTAGAGGAAGTGGCATTAAACGACCCTTGACTACCCAATGACATCACAAGAAGTGTCGTCATTTGCCCCTCCAGTGACATCACAGGAAGTGGTGGCACACCACCTTTCGCCACTTATCACAGGAAGTGGCACCACATTCTGTCATACACAACTAGAATGATACTTCGCACAACACTTCTGCCCTTCTAGTTCTGTTCTACTACTGGCAGTTATTGCTGTCTTTTGGATATTTGTTGGACTATTTTATTGAACTAATAGAATTATCTTGGTTTTCCACTGAACATTTACACTCCAATTTCCCAGAAATCATTTGCCTCCGCTCATCCAGTTGAATTCATGTGTAGAATGTCCTCCAGGGTTATGATGCCAGTAGGTCAATGCTTCCTGTGGCATGCTTGGATCAGACAAGGGAAAGAGTAAGAAAAGAATCCAATTGCCTCCCATTGTGCATGTCGCTCTCACAGCATCACAGTCCATCACTCAGACCAAAGTGCATTGCAGTCCAGAGAAGTGGATAAAACCAAGTGCCCAATGGAAATGTCAAATTGGTACAATAAAACGACACAGAAAATAGAATTAAACATGTGAATATTAACGGGATTTTCCAAAAAAAACAGCACAGGTTTAACCATTAGACAGACACACAAACGTCGACATATATTCTTTAAGCACAATTATTCTGCATCAGAATGGCCGTACACAGAAAGAACATTTCATTTCTTAGCAGTTGATCGCCGAGTTATTCACCTTTAGATACTGAGCGTTTATACCAGGAAACACCATCTATCCGATTTAAAAATCACACTACCCAAAATATACATTTCTAACAACCACAATGCATTGCAGAAGAGGAAGAAATTAATACATAAAACATGAACATTGGTGCATCCCGCAAAGTGAACATGTATTCTTAAATGGGTACATGGTTATGCAACAAGACAATTCTATTTGTGCAGCCTGCAAAATAAGTTCAGAAACGGGGTAGTATCCGGCAGAAACGTCTGAGCCACTGACCCTACCACGGTCGATAAAGTGCCACTAAATAGGGGAATAATTACACCGGTTACATCCAGTGTAAAACGGCGATGCCATTATGTGGCACTCCGTAACAAAGTTAAGACTTTTTTATGCACAATGCTAAAGTGAAATGGTGCAGTGGATGAATGCATCTATGAAAAATATCATTGTGGGCCCCACCATCGCTGGTGTTAATCCGAACATCTCACCCTTCCAAAGTTGGCAAAACGAGTACCATGGTGTTGAGTAATAAGGTCTGTTATCACCTGGATACGTTTCAGTTCATGACACGGGCAATATAAATGTGAATTCAATGTCTTTTTACAAACACTCATTAGAATACTGCACTTAAGTATCTAAATGTACACATCTTGAAATTAAATAGACCAAGATAACACTAACACACACACACACACACACACACACACACACACACACACACACACACCACCACCCCCCCCCCCCCCCCCCCCCCCCCAACCCCCCCCCCCCCCCCCCCAACCCCCCCCCCCCCCACCCCCCCCCACCCACCCCCCCCCTCTCTCAAAGAGCAGGGTTACCGAATAAGCAAATATTGATGATCAGCAGAAACTACAAAATGCACAGTCGAAGCCACGTAGAAAGCACATGGGCAGGTTGACCAACTGCGTTGGGTGGTGCCGTGTGTGTGTAACAGTCAACAGGGTATCTATCCCAAAGAGAAAAACCATAACAAGTTCAACAAAATGGACTCAGTGCAGCATACACAAATGGGGCCTTCGCCACTACTCACAGTAGTGAACAGAACCTACCACACGTATAGAAGCATTGGCAAAGCCAATCGTTTTGGCTTTGTGTTGCCATTTGCCAGGCACTGTCATAATTGTGCTACCTGACCAAAAGGTGGCAAAGGCTGGAAACAGTGCGACTACCAGTGCAAGAGATATCAGTGCCAGTCAAATCCAAATATAATACCCAAGAGACCCAAGCACCGCCTCACTGATGAGGCCCAACAAGGCCGAAACCTGTTTGGGGATGCTTGTGGTCTCTTGCAGAAGGGATGCGACCCAGCAGTTCGGGCTGGACTGCCCCTTTTGGGGTGTGACCAAGCCTGATTTGCATATGGTCTTTCCCCTTCTGTAATGGCTTGGCAGGCGAAGAACGATGGTCTGCAGGGTTGCCCAGAGCAATGCCAGAGGATAAGATTAATTTTAAACCTTCCTGCCATCACCTCTTTGTTTTTGCTTTGTCACCCCGAGTGGGACGGATATGCCCAGACGTGGGTCTCGTGCTTGCTGGGCCTAGAGATCCAAGCTACTCCTCACTGATGGGGCCCAACAAGGCTGAAACATGTCTGGGGATGCTTGTGGTCTCGTGCAGAAGGGATGTGACCTAGCAGTTCGGGCTGGACTGCCCCTTTTTGGGGTGGGACCAAGCCTGATTTGCATATGGTCTTTCCCCTTCTGTAATGGCTTGGCAGGCGAAGAACGATGGTCTGCAGTGTTGCCCAGAGGAATGCCAGAGGTTAAGATTCATTCTAAACCTTCCATCCATCACCTCTTTGATTTTGCTATACCTGTACACGGGACAAAACTGTGGCTTTGTCAAAGTTTGTTTTTAACAAGACCTCTGTGCAAGGAACTTATATACATCAAGTGGCTGAAGACACACTTGGTTAAGGCATTTTATTACACCAGTAACACATTTATAACTGCAATTAAGCCATAAACTCCCAGCAGAAAGCTTGGAACTAAATTGTCAGGAAAAAGTTTGAAGATTCTGCTTGATAGAGCTATTTCAAAGTGATACCACAAGGGTGTGTTTTGGGCGTGGAGGGGCATGTAGTGGGTGAAAATGGCTACAAGGATTAGATTGGCCAGTCGATGGGTGGGTAAATAGGCAAACATCCGCAAGATGGGTGTCACTCTTCTCGTGCCATCTGCCTCCTGGTTAAACAACTCGTTTTAGCACCATCTAATAACCAAAACTAAAAGGAGCGCTGCAGAACATTTACACATACGTCAACTGTACGCATGTGCACACCTCAAACGCACTTTACATGGGGGCAATGCACTCACCCAAAAAACAGGACAAAATGTGTTCCAATACCCCCACCACCCAAGGCCGAAACCCTCACCCAAACAAATACCTAGTCCTCACACCCCACTACACACGCCTACATAAGGTGGAGAATGGCTGGGATCAACAACAAGCTCGAATTGTTATAGATTTTGGGGGTTTCTACGCTTGGAAGTGACACCGGCCCCAGGGCCCAATCTCAGTCCACCAGGTATCTTGGGCTGCCTTCGCCTCCCCCCTCTTATTGCCACTCGGACGACACAAAGCAAGCAACACAGTCCTGTAGCTTGAGAGTGAAAGTATGCTTTAATATGGCAAATCAACGGTTCCTGGACAATTCTCCGCCCCTCCCTTTACTGTGCCTGAAGTTTTTCCAAGAGCTGTAAAGTGACACCACCCTGCCGAGTCGCTCTGTGCTAACTTCTGAGACCTACACCCAGCGATCCCCAAGCTCCTCCCCACCCCGCCCCGACCACGGGTAATGCCAAGTCGCAGCTCCCCAACAGTAGCACACGAGAGCCGGCTCTGTGGGCCAGCACGCCATGATGTGAACCTTTGCCGTTCCTGGATGCCTGGTTCCAATCCTCTCCAAGTTGCCATCCAATTCTGGTTTTAAATATTCTAGTTTTACAAAATTGCACAATACAAGTTTTCTTGGGGTTTATAATTAAAGTTATTGGCCTAGGTGTGCATCTCTATAGCTCTTATAATCCACTAAAGACCGACTGGTGTTTGACCAGAAATGGATAAATCAGCATAAGCCAACCACAAAAATGATTCCCCAATTTAACAGGGACATTTACCACATAATTTAAAGTATTTAACAGATCTGGTTGGATTATTGCAAACCCATCATTTCATCACATTTACAATAACACCATCTGTCAAGTCAGTCTGAAATTTAAAAGTAGTAAGATTTGAAGCCTGGCAAAGCTAGCCCTTGGCGATTCCACAAGTAGAGGGTTTGGGTTTCCTCGTTGTCAAGCAGAGAGGTAGGTCCTGTTTTGTGTGGCTGCCACACAAACAATTAGTACTACTGAATGTGAAGGGATGACCCTCAAAACGCACCAACCAGTAAGCAATGGTTGGTGGGGCCTAAAAAAGGCTCTAAATAATTGTTGCTAAGGGCAGTAATAGTAGCGTTAATGAGATGAGTGAGTTCAATTAAAGTTCTAACAAAAGTTCTGTTTCCAAACAATATGACTGGATTTAATTTTTAGATATTTTTTCCTCTCAAGGTGTTACTTCACACCATTTTTCAAAATATAGTAGAATTCAAAAGGAAATGCTGGATTCTCACTGATTTCCACACTTTTTTTAGTCTCTCAAATTTAGGTAAAATATTCACTGTAGCCAATTCCTCTTACTTATCAAACAGCAGGGACATATTGCTGCAAGACGGTAATTATTAGGATTTTAGCTGGTGTTCGTTTTGTAAACTGCCACTTTGTGTGAATGTGTCCATGAAGTGGGCACAATTTTCTGGTTAATTATTTCCCAGAAGATGCTGCATAAAACAAAGTTAAGAGGTATATTGGACAGACCATCTGATCCAGAGGCTCTCGACCGCTTCCGTTTTTTATGTTATTCAAAATAAGTCCTTTTGTAAACTAGCATTCATCAGAAATCAATACATTAATTATGCGTAGTGTTATATTGTATGCCCTGCTTTTTGGAAATGTTTTCCTCTCTGAATTTGGCAACAGAGATACTTTGAGAGGTGCAGAAGGAAAGATTACAATTATATCTCAAAATCAGGTCATGTTGCAAGGATACGTTTAGGAAAGGAGGCTGTTGACCAGAGGGCTGCCACTGAAGGCTCTCTAGATGTTTTTGACTACAACAACAATCAGCCAGTGCCAGCAGGCATCATGAGACTCGTGGTGTCAAACATCTGGAGAGGCGCAAGTTGCTGACCCCTGCCCTGGACAAATGTACACATGTGGGAGAACAAAAACTCTTATACTTTAAGGCAATCAGTGACAGTAATGTGGCTAGCTTACAGCAGCGGCTACAAGGAGCACTCTACTCTTCACTGTGTAGTGGAAGATGATGGCTCCCCATAGTCCACTTGCATGCGAGAGCTGCCCTCTGAGAACCTTGTAGAAGAGCCATACCCGTACTCCACCATAATTCTGTCTGGCCGGTTTTATACCGTAGTACCCGCTGTACCGGTGGTGCTTGCCTAGATCATCTTACTTCGAGCATTTCTCTGTCAGTGACTAATAGAGAAGGATACAAGAAAGTTCCCAACCGAGCTCGCTGTGCCGAGTTGTACGCAAATTCTGCAGCCATTTTGAAATAGTAGCAGTTATGTTACTCTTGACAGCGAGACTGGTGAAACATGCTATTTAATATGATTTGCAAATATTATCTACTTTAGAAGACACCAAGGTAAATGTGTGTTTCACTCTAATTCCAAAAACACTTAAAAAGAACCTATGTAATTGATTCCTGTATTGGACAAGAAAATGCTGTGCTTCTTTGACTGTACTAACATAGTATTGCTTTTCCCTCATTCTTCAGTGGTTGTTATGAGTAAGAGGATCAGGTCATCAGTTGGCGAACAGTCCCTTTTACCTTTACGTGGCTGTTTTTTATGTTTATGTCATTCCTCCATTAGCACTTCCATATAATCGTCCATGTCACAAGCTGGTATCAAGACTGACGCTATGCTCCAGGGCAGCTCCTCTGCCCCCGTGATTTCAAGACCTGTAACCTTTCGTGGTTTCTAAGCAACCAATGAAAAGTTACTGATCTCTTGAATGCAGGAGACCCAGTGATGCCCGCCGCAGCGGCGCAGGCAGGACGCCACCTTTGCAAAAACGGAAGCAGGAAGCTTCCGTATCTATTTCTGTTTTTTTCAATATGGAAGGGGTTGTAAAAGGTAAGCCAGGAGTCGCAAGGGAGACCACAGGGGTCGCTCCCCCCAAATGACGTCCCTGGCAATAAATAGTAGATGTAGGCGACCAGGCAAATGATATCCATTGGGGTTAACGCCTGAGCTCAGACTCTCTTGGGTATGTACTGTAAGGAACTCATGGTGGCAACAGTAAAGACCGACACAAATGATCACAGTTCAAGGGTGTTTAATGAACTGTATGCAGGTTGGAAAAACGCCTAATCTAAACCTTAATCTAAAATGGGAGAAAGCGTTGACCATCAAATGAAAACAAGGTAGTCCTAGTGGTGTCGTGTCAAATAAAAAGGGCTTATACTAAGAAACCTATTGCCAAACCTTACTACTAATACAAAAAGGGTGTGGGATGGTGTTCAAGGAAAGAAAGTGTTTACAAATAATATGTCCGGATGCAGTAGCTTGCTTCTTCCTTCCCCACGTTTTGAGCACGGGGTAAGGTGGGATCATGGAGCATAGTACACACTCGAGCTTTCCCCAGCACAAGGCAACAGTTCCGTTCCAGTTAATCATGAGCCTCGATGGCCAAGTCTGGTTTCTCTTGAAAGTCTCTTGCCTTCCAAGCTCTGACATAAATAACAAACGAAAGTTCCTTCAATGAAATTTCATTTTCCTAGTTTTATGATTTTGCACCCCTGGCCCCCCCTCTTCCGGTCGCTGACCAGTCTTCCTCTCGATATCAAGGCCTCATGGGTTGCGTCCCCTGGTTCTGAGGGCCTGAAAGATTATTATCAAAACAATAAAACACAAAGTTCTGTTCTACTTATTTCTCGGGTGATGGATTCACCCCTGGATCTCCCTCGTTCTGGCTTGGACGCTACTCAAATGTCAATGTCTTTTTAAACAGTTCCAGTGGACATCTCTTGTCCGGGTTCTCTCTTGTCAACACACTGTTTCTTGGAAAAATACAAAAAAGGTTAGCAGGTGCCACTCTAGAAAGAACATGGAATGATAACCTGTTCTGTAGTTTTTTCCCCACTTTGAGAGTCTGCAGCCATCGCTTTTTGCTCACTGTACTTATCACAAAGGAGGAATATCCCTTTGCATATCAGTCTTAGTCCCGAATCGTCCATGTCCCTGTTTCTTGTGACTTTAGACTTTCCCCCTTCTTGTCAGCATCCCTCGGTCAGGTTCACACTTGTCAACTTCACCTTTACATTCACTTTCAATGTTTGCGGGATTCACTTCCCTGGCTTTCTTTATAGTTCTTAGATCAAAGGCTTTCGACTGTATGGGAATTTTGCTTGACCTCTTGTATGATCACTTTGAACTATCTTGGCGGCTCTCCTACGGCCTTCTGATTTCTGTAGTTTTACTTAGATGTGGATCGACCAGAGTTTCTCAGAGCAGCACCGACATGGTGCCGGTCCCCTTCTGCAGCTGGTCTCCCCTTTACAATTTTACAGTTCCCTGGCTTTCTCACTTTGATACTTTCATTCACCACAGCCCAGTTCTTATCGCCTCTCCCCTCAACTCACCGGCTCTGATGAACCGCTTGGCTTTCCTTTTTCCTGGAGTCAAAGCCGGTACCACAGACGCAGGAGTCTCACTCAATGCGCTCCGGGTACCGTTGACATCTGCAGCAGCACACCTGGGCTATTGTCCTCGGTCTTACGTTTCTTAGTGGGGGGTTCACAGGGCTTTGTCAAAGAGGTCAAGGTCATATCTCTCCTCATCAGCCTGTCGATATTTGCTGCCTTTCTCCTCCTCTAGAACTGCTGGACCTGGATAGCTGTCTCATCGTGCGGTCTGCCTTGCTCATACAGTGCTCTCTTGCTCCACTTTTTATCCCTGCAGGGAAAGGAAAGGGCTGTCAGGTGTGTGTGTGTGTGTGTGTGAGATTGTGGTAATTTGCCTGACAGTAGGGTTGGGACATATGAAGTAAACCGTTTGCTTATTAGCCTGTTGTCTGTATTGTCAGGAAAAGGGGAGAGATAACGTTTCTGCATGGTAGGACGGGGAAGAGGTGTTAAATGGAATTATAACCCTTGTGTTAGAGGGGTTTTTGGTAATCTTGGAAGAGTGAATTGTGGAGCGTTTGTGAGGCAAACGGGAATAGCTAAGATCGTGAAATGGACAGAGGAGATTGTGGGAACGGCAGTGTTTTACCAAGGTAGACTGGGTGTTCGGAAAAGAATGATTGGGAGTAGTCAGGTTAACAGGACGACAGGGATTCTGGGAAAGATGGTTTCTGAATGTGACAGGGTTCGGGATCCTAGGGGATTGGTTGTATACAGAGGAGATGGTAGATTTGGATAAGCTAGATTCAACAGGAGCAAGGTGGGTAAATGTACCTACAAAGGCCTCGGTTATATCGTCGTCCTCGCCTTCTTCCCCGGTGCAATACCACGTCTCACCTAGGACAATTCCCCCAAGCATAACCCTGGCTGCCCTACCCAGGTGACTCTTGCTTGTCCACCACCAGGTTTGGGATCCGAGAGCTTCACCCCTTCCCTGGCCACCTGAATAAGGGATTTTCTAGCTCTTCTCGGGAGAATACCCTCTGGTTTCTCATAGTACTCAGTAAATCCAGACCTTCAAGGCAGGTGGCAGAAATAAAGGCAGCAAACGGATGGCAAGAGCAGCATAGCAGATTAAGCATTACTGGTGCAGCAAGGGAAATTTGAAGAAACCGACTGGACTACACGGCCAAGGAGAAACTAGCACTGGCAACAGTTTTGGCTTTTGGGTAGGGATGGGAAAGGTATTTTCAAGGCGCTGCTGTAGTGGTATTAAATGGCTATCGATGGTAGCAGCTGCAAAATGGTGCATATAACAGCAGTGCTTGGCTTTTACTTATAAACAAGCTAGAACTGTTGGCTTTGCCAGTGCTGGTTTTTAACAGAACTTCAGTGAAGGGTGAAGGACATATATAGTGCTTATACACAGAATGGCTGAAGGCAGACCTAGTTAAGACATTTTAGTTACACCCATAGCACATTTACACCTCCAATTAACTCATTAACTCTCAGAAGACTGCTTTGAAAAAACACTGGCAGGCACTTCGAGCACCAATGTTTGTGGTAAGGCTTGATAAAGCTAGCTCAAAGAGATCCCAGGAGCATGTGTTTAGCTGGTGGTAGCGGGTAGAAAGTGGGTGGAAATGGCCATAGGGAATAGAAGAGCCATGGGCAGACAATGGGTGGGTAAATAACCAAACACCTGACAGCTTTGTGTCCCTCCTCATATCTCCCTTGCTGTACGCTAATGTAATAGTTTTGGCTTATCGTGCCACCTAATAGCCAAAACTAAAAAGAAGAGTGCAGCACAATTGCAATGCACTTTGATAAGAGGAAAAAAATGATATGAATGGGTAGGGCAAGCCAGGAAGGCATGCAGCGATGGGGCAAAGTCGCACAGAAGCACTATGCATGAACCTTTGGCCTTTTTGTTGGAGTATAGGCACATTTTTCACCACCTGCCACAAAGCGATGCTATTCTACACATTAGGGTACAAGAAAGTCGACAGAGAATCTGATGTGGTAAAATCGTTGCTTATTAGATAATTTCAGTGTTTTCAGACATGTTCTAAGAAAGTATGGACTTCAGACAGCACAGAACATGTTCAAAGGGAAGAAATCCCACACCTCTGGAACCCTGCAATTGAATTCAAGAGGTTTATATTGACATCTCATCACCTAGTTCTACATCGAAGGAAAAGGTATAAATCCTATAAGTTGCTGCACTTTAAGACCCTAGTGTATTGCCATTTTATTTCCTTTAGGTCTTCAATAGTGCTTAATAATCAGTATTAAGCAACTGGACATTATTTGGTGTTTTTCCCATCCTTATTAGAGATTATATTTTGTGCACTCTATTTATAAATCCAAAAAGTCATTTGAATTTATATAACTATATTAATTCCTTTCCAATGTTACCCTCATTGATGAGAACGTTTCTTCCCACCACAGCTTCCATGACTCCAGATCGCTGTGATGACCAGGAGTTGCAACACAATGGCAATAGAACAAATCTAATTCCACGCAAAGAACACACTGGTATTGTTTTCCCGCAGACAGCTCCTCTGGTGGTGTACAGAAGTTGCGCACACCACATGATGGCTGCAGTCAGGTGTGATGTGGCCTATATATATATTGCCCAGTAGGTCTTTGCACGCTGGGTTTCTTTTGTATGGTAACCCACTTTGTCAACACTTCTTATAGTAAAGGGTTTGGGATTGCTGAAAATTTGAAATACGGGGCCACCCCGAAAATTACAACCATTGGCTCGTCCAACCCTGGGGCTCTGCCTCGGAAGATAGGTTACTTGGGTGCCATATACGATTGCAGTTTGTAAAAATCAACAGGGTAGACTAGAGGGGGGCGGGTCAATGGGTTGGTGGGGGGGTGCAAACTTCCAACGGGCATCCGAGAGGGTCCAGAAAATCCTCAATCTATCACTGTGCACAGATCAACCGCAAAATGCCAGCATCTTTTCGAACTTGCTAAGGAGGAGCAGCTGCATAAAGTCAAGCAAAGTAAAAGCAACTTTTTTGATTTGTGACTACGACCTGTTAAACTGGATTACAGCAAAAGCATTAATGCGCAGTTAAGATTAGAAAACGTCCACTGCAGATGTTTCTAAGATTAACAAATTACATTTTGAAAATATATTATGCGTACACAACATATAAAAGCATACATGCATATTGTTTTAGTGCATAATCTATCCATAACCTATATATCAAAAGGCTATTGTTTGTGCTAAATTGATCCGATGTATTATTCAGTGTCACAAGACTGTTGCTACCCACAACACAACCTAGCGTGTATTGAAACATAAGGGTTTCTGTTACAGTGTGGCAGCAGCCTGCAATGAGAACAGTGGAGGCCACAAATAATACAACCGTCTTCCTTGGGCCAGGAAGATACTTAGAAGGTTGGCTGCCTGGTAAGGCCAGCAGGAGTGGGTCGAGGCCTCACGTCATTAGTGGTGCCTAGGCTACCACAGCCCTGCCTTGTCTCAAGCATACTTCATTGCTGGGAAACAAATGGGGATGGTTCCAACATGGGGCCCTCCAATGAACACATTTAAAAAAGGCACGAAGGAAGGATTCCGGCCAGAAATTAACTGTTTCACTAAGAAAACTCCACTAAAGGATTTTAATGTAACGGAGAACACGGGACACAACAACTGGAAAACTCCAAGACTTGGAAACCTATCCCACGTTGAGAGGGCCCGATCTTGCCTCAGACAGTCCAGAAGGACACCAATGATGTGGAAACTGATGCAGCAGCAGAAGCTGCCATTGTCAAAGTTGTATCGTTGACAGGCTGGGCACACTTTCTGGGTACCAAGGGCTTGCCTGTTTCCTTCTTTGCCAAAGGACCCCGAATAGGTGGCTGGCCGACATCGATGAAGTAGCCACCGATGTGCCTCAATGAGATAGCCCCACTCCCGTATCAGAATCTGCTTCATAATTATCCCCTAGATTACAGGGTACACAACAATCACAAACACGCAATAGCAGCCATACCAAACTCAGAAGCTCATTGTGACAAAGAGGCAAAGAGCTGGCAAGTTGGCATCTTCTGATTCATACAAAGGCTGGGAAGAATTTGGGATGGAATAAGACTGAGCTGCGTCCAACAAAATTTCTCTTCATGGAGCGCCATTCTGAGCCTGCTGACAGCTCCTCGCCACTGCCCTCTATGTTGGCTGGCTCACGGCTACCTCCACCCCAAACTCCCCTCCCCAACCACTTCCCATAGAACAGCCCCACAACAACCGAACATACCTGCCTCAAGCTGCTGCTCTCCTTCGTCCCTCACCCAGAGCAAGGTCTTCAGAGAAATGGAAAAGAGACAACAGGGAGTTCCCTTCTCTTTCCCCTGCGCTCTATTGAGACAAACATTTTATTTTTTCTTTGGTAGTTTTATTTTTAACGTGTGAACCAGCAACCGCGCTGTTTCACAACTTAGAAAAGGTTATCGACATCCTGGCAGCCACACCAGCTCAAGGACCACGTGCGTACAATAACAGCTCTTCATAAGTGTGCATAGTACCAGAAAGGGGCTCTACCAGCCTCACTATGTTTCAGACCTGGCCAACACAGCAGACACAGCTTGCAGGGCAATGTGGCATTGTCGCACATGCTTAGCGTCTTACTGGCTGAGTAGACACTACCTTCTATTCACTGTCAATTATTTAACAGGACAAAACACAGCGGTTTATGCTATGGTAGAATAGTGGCGCATTACAGACTTGGAATCCGCTGCTGACAAAAAGGCAAGGACCAGGAAACAAGCCTTCTGTGTCTATGACCCAAGACTATGGAACCTCCTCGAGTCAGCATCCGACTTGCGCCTACAATTCAGAAAATAACTCAAGACCCACCTCTTCAAGGAGTCTCTCCTCAACACTGATGCCATTGCGTCGCCCCTCGCACCACCCGACTCGCTGGACGCCACCCGCCCTTCTCCTCCAACCCACCCGGTACAGCTGCACCTCTCCTGTGCCCCCTCTGTATCCTACCCTCCACACCCTGCCCCTATATATCTGTTCTGTTGTTGCCTCTAAAAGTGCTCTGTTATGTATTTGTATTGTTCCTTTGCCTCTCGAAGCTAGTTCCGCACTCAAATACCATAATCATTTTTTTTTTATTACAGTATGGATGGGAGATCACTGGCTCCGTTCCAGTTTCTACAAAACATTAAAAGTCAGTTGATACATTAAAACCTTCACTGTTCCCTCCCTTGTAGCAATGCAGGCGATGTTCTTAAACCAATAGGTCATGAAATGGATACAGTAGAATTTCATCACATGTCCTGAATGTTAGCCACATTTAACGAATGGACAGATTAAATATATTTCGGGTGTAGAAACCTGTGTTTACACTGCCACTTAAATCCTAATAACATCATCCTGTTCCTAGCACCTAAGTAAGCTGTAGAACAAGCTCACCATTTGACATTATTTAAACAGTCGACAAAACAAATCATGATTACGAATTGCATTTCTCTGCGTGCATTAATTTTCCATCCAAAAGTCACTCAAATTAGTCGATCTTCACAAGGATTTATAAGAAATGTTGAACCTATTAAAGTGATTTCACAATTTAATATGCCCACATTTTCGCATTATGTAACTGATCAAAACTGGTTCGTCATACTTTGAAAACCCGAGCACATTACACAGTCACTAGAATTACTGATCAGCCAGTCAACACCAACAGCTTTGCAACACTTTTCAATTACATAGGTAATGTGTCAATCATTAGCGGCTGCTGTCTATCTCCATAAGCATGTTTTTGTTTTCAGTAAACACAGAGTGGGAATCATAAAGGGCAATACAATGTATTACATTTAGAGCCAGCAGACGTCTAACACGTCTATAGTCTATTAAACAGACATAAATCAAGTTAAGACAAGTTAGATAGATAAATAAGCTGAATTTCGGAAATAAAATCTTCAAAACACTGCACTTAGTAAATATAAATAACATAAAAGACGGAATGGCATGTCTAGTTATGCACCACAAAGCCTGACCGGCATGGATCTAGCCAATCAAAAATGCCATCCTTCCTCTTTTTACTCAAAGCATTTTTTTTTATTTCTACACGAAGTGCTTGTTTTGTGACAACTACGAGTCAAACTAAAAATCAGTATATCTTTAGCAGCTCCCGTTTTCATTAGGGCAAGAGTGCATGTATACAAACTAAGCTTTCTCAATTGGCAGTGTGTATGTAGTGTGCTCACATTAACAGCCTCAATGTATGATGCAATGCAAAAGGTTCCTCGTAGCTTTCATTTCTACTTTATTTATTTGCATTTTTAAAGCGGTCACAGAGCCCGCAGGCATCAAGGCGCTGTTACAAGAATAGGTCTTAGTTGTGTATTTATAACGTGCTTAATACCCAGAGGTTACTAAGTGCAGACCCGGGGATCGAACCTGTGTTGCTTCGTGTCGTCTTGTTTCCAAGGTGAGCACGTTGCCGCTGAGCTATCCTCCCGGGACTTTGCTTAATCTTTAAGTAGATTGTTGACACTGTAAGGCATTCTGAACGAGAAGTACAGTTATTCAAGCGGATAACATTCAGAAGGAACATGTGGATGAAATGAAAAAAAAGACAAATAAGAAATGACCCGCTCGGTATGTATGTCAATCAACTCTGGTGCCAAAGTGAATCTTTTTTGTTGAAAATACAACCAAGACCTGTGGTTTCTTAGACCAACATAAAAAATGGCGACATAGCCTTGGGTCACAGGATGTGTGTATGGAGAATGGAAGAGTTGCCTGCGAGGAGGGGATTGACAGTATTACGTTAGCAATATAGCATGTTAGTCAGCAATTTCAGTTGGGAAGTAACTCCAGGGCAGTATCCGGTGATCAGGATTTCTCGGTGATGAGCATGCGTTTTAAGAAAAGGAAGCATCTTAGGCAAAAGCATTACATGCATCTCAAGTCACAGAGTGTGCAGAGTGGGGGGAAGACACAACTAGTGTTAGTGTTGACTGGAGGATTGTATTAGGAATAACAGTTTGGGTCAGGCAAGTATCAGGGATAACTAAGTGAGAAGGGGTGGGGATTTTACTGAAGAACTAAAATAAATTAGCTTGCTTCGGTGAGACCCCTTTTGAGTCCTTGGGTGTTCAGCATCACATCTGTGGATTTTTCAAGTCTTCTGTCTGTGCAAAATTCACAGGGGTCCTGAAACCCTGTTGGTTGAGCATGATGGTGAGAGCCTCCATGGACAAAACGTCCAATGTGTGGAAAAGACTAACTCCTCCAGGAGGTGGAGGCAGTAGTTGTACATTCTCTACTTGGATTAGGTGTTCATGGATCTCAGAGATTAGCTCTTAAGAGAGCTTCCAATGTGCTTACTGGCTCCCTGCTCCAGGGCTTTGGTCCCTTGGCTGCCCACTCTGATCCCACCCATGCTAAGCTCCCATATCATTTAAAATTGCATCAGGTTATTCCTTCTCCCCCTTGGTCTACATTCTGCACTAGACCAACCAGGTCTGCCAGAACCCAGTTGATTTTTCCTCTCTAGGGGTACCTGTGCTTCTCCCACCTCCTCTGATGTAGTAGTTGTATTTCCCCCTCATGTTCCACTCCCTCTGCAACTGCTACTAGGGGCATTCACCTCCATCTTCCCGGTCTTCTTTTATGGTTCTTGTGCTACAACCCTCTCCTTCTAGATGACATCAACGTTCCTTAAGCCTCCCCCCACCATTCTTTCTCTCCTGACAACTCTTTTTGCTTAATGTAAGCTTCTCTCACCAACCTCCTTGATTTATCTCCTCCAAACTCCTTACACCTTTTTGTGTCCCTCTCATGATCTGCCTCCACTCCCAAACAACTCTTCGCCTCCTGAGAACTATCTACATCCAACTTTGTCCAGACACTCTTCCCAGCACAGAGTGCTCTCCTCCTGCTCACCTCTCTCTCGCCACAATCCATCAAACTGCCTCCTCGAACAGGCTGCTTTTTAGATCGTGGTCGCTCCATCCCTATGGCAGTGCTTAATGCTATTGAGGACACCTGTGTACTGAGGGGAGTGCACATGGTTATGCAACAAACTGTTTAACAGATTCTTTGTTTAGCCCGATCTCAGACACATATCGTGCCCTTTGGATTCCTCTCCCATGAGCTAACTAAGAGCCAAGAACCAGGCTGGTGTACGGGAAATATATTGATATTTATTTAAATTAAAATTAATAGAAATTAGCAAGAACATTTCAAAAACCACTTTATCCGTGGCACAACACAATCAACTTCTCTCAGCATAAATAAATCACAAAAGTGAGATAAAAAGAACACAATCACAATTATTAACTTTCTGCAAATGCCACTTCATAAAATAATTACGCCGATCAATAACAAAGGCACTCATGCAATGTTGTGCGATTTTGATTTTCCTGCAGGCATAAAAGGCTAGCAGTGGGATTTCAAGATTGGTAATTATGATTTCGCAAACACTTTGGTTTAAAATAAACACAGGGATTTATCGGTTTGTTTTTCAGATCCCGCTTGCTTTGGTCTATGTTGGGAAGTCGGACAGAAAAATGTGAATGCTTTGGGGAATTTTTGATTTCAGACCCCCCTCACTAAAAGGCCTGTGTTGGGGAAGTGGGATAAAAAGGTTACATTGATTAAAGAACAAAGACACCACTCTTCCTTAAAGTAGTCAGGGTCAGCTGAACAACAAGAATTACTCAATTTATAGGCTATAGTTTTCAGCACACACTGGGAACTGAGCTTTGTTAATTTTGAATTTTAACAACACTCACCCTGTAGTGTTCTGCCAAATGGGGAATTAATTAAATTAATATTTTTGGTTAAATAGACTAAGGATCTACACGGTTTTGCCCCTGCCCACTATAAAAGGAAAGCATTCAAGGCAAGCAAACTCCCCACACCCTTTTGGTTTCCCAGGGATCAGTTCTACTTGCATAGCAAGCCTCCGTTTAAGGTTCAGGAAAGCCAGCTGCATCTCAGGACACTATGGATAGTTAGGGCAGGGGTCTGGTCACTCCACTCTCAAAGACGCCCTCCCGCTCTCCACTATAGGGCCCAGTCAACTTGACGCCTTCCTACAGATAGACAGCTCCACCCAGATGCACACTCAGCAATCTCCTCTGGTGTCTCCCGACAGCTGTCAGATGGTAAATTTCAGCAGCCTTCCTGATGGTCTGTCTCTTGTGTTTCCCTTTTCTTTGTGTCCCCTGTCCTAGTGCAGTCCCCCTTATATAGCAGCAATGACACCACCAATTTTACAATCTTGGGGAAGTACCCTGCAATAATCCATGCCACTAGGATTGGACAGTTACCCTTCTCTCTCTGCCCAAACCCAGCCTCCCAGTCAGGATTGGTGTCGGGGGCTGGGGCAGCGTATGGCAATTCCATTCATCATCATCCTTTGTTCTCCTTTCAACTTTTTTGGCAATAACTAGTTATGTATCACAACTTCATAATTTTACTAGCAACTGCAAAATGAAACATTTTCTGTTTCAGCTAATCATGGCAAATTAGATAAACCGATCACCAAATAAGTATAATGTAGCACGGCCATGTGGCACCTTTCTACCGTTTACATAAAAAGCACAAGTTATGAATATGTTAAGTTATTAAGCATATCCCCAACTTCAATTTCCACCCGTTCACCATTTGCATGTGGAACATGTTCAGATCAGCCAGAAACATACTTTAACTGGCCATTACAGTTCCCAGAGTCACAGGAAGATGTATTTTATATCCCCCAAATCGCCTGGAAATCACATTAAAAATGGTACATAGATTAAATCCATTTGCCTTATGATGGATGAGAAAAAGGCCTGTATAATAATAGTCCTTTTAAATAAATTGTGAATCTTCATGTGGGACAAATGGTCCTGCCTCCTGCCTTCCAGCCATTTGTTTTCCCTAGTTCAGCCTGTGCCTTTATCAGTCTCCCTTGTGTTGGAAGATTGCTCTTTGAAGTGGGTACCCACGTTTTCACACATTAGTCGTGCGCCAGCCAAGGGTGTCTTTCCTTGAAGTCCATGCTTTCAGAGCCAGCGGCTCTGGAGAACACTGAATTTCAACGCCTTTAGCAGGACATTTTTATTGCGGTTGGTCATTAGATGGGAGATGCGACATCCAGGCTGAGAGTGAGAGTTTTCCTTTGAGAAGTTTTGCCCACAGCCAGCAAAAGGGTCTGCCTTGAACTGACATTTTCCATGAAGACAAAGTGGCTCTTCAAAGGTCACTGGAGTTTTGTGGGTGAAACTTAATATACATTGCTCTTGGTCAACCCACACATCATGTTTTGTTTTCCTGACTTGGGAGGATAGCTCAGGGGCAACATGCTCGCCTTGGGAGCAAGATGACACGGAGCAACACAGGTTCGATCCCTGGGTCCGCGCTTAGAAACCGATGGGTATTAAGCGCGTTATAAATAACCTATCATTTTTCTGTGAGCAGTGATCTATATTTTTTTTTAATACTGTTCAAACCATTTTTATTTGCACACACATGTGCAGGCCGTTTTTGTTTTCAATGTGTAAAAATCCTGTTTTCCATGTGGCAGGGATCTTTGATTCCCCTTCTTATGTAAATTAAAATGCTGCTTGTCCATTGTTAATGACAGGTAGGCCCCTTTCCACAGGGCACTAACTTTACTTGAAAAACAAAAACAAAAAAAATGCCAGGCCGTTTTTGTTGCAGTATTTAAAATCTTGCTATTCATGTGAAAGGGACTTCTGTTTGGGGCCTTTAAATGCACCACAAAAGATGAAGGCGTACTGCCTCTTGGATCCCAGAGGGGCCAGGGAAAGGTGTAGAGTCTCCTTCCCTCCCTTTGGTCATTGCTTGTGTTAATCTGGGTCCTCCTGCTCTGCTAGCATGCGATTTAGTAGCTATACAATCTTCTAATAAGAATGGGAAGCTGCCTGATACATTAAAACATTTTATTGTGGGGGAATTTGCAGGTTTGCAATCCCTGCCACGATGGGAAAACAGGGCTCGTTCGTTTCCTTGCTGGTGCATTCTGTGCAAATCACGTTCTTATTTTTAGTGCAACATTGTAACTATAGGGCTTCCATAGCCTGCATGAGTGCGAGTCACAATGCGAAATAGTTCCTCTGGCAACAATGCCAAAGGAAAGAAAGTATTTCCTTGCGATGTTAAAACCTTTTTTCCTTAAAGGGCGTCTTCCTTTCCTAGGCTCGGTCCTTGGGTTGGACTGGGGAGCCTGAATGGCCCTCTAAGTGTGATGTTCTTATGGGAAGAAGTGTACAGATTAGGATAATCTACCCCTCCCACCAACCCCCATTGTGGTCACTGGTAGGGTTGGGGAGGGTGTGAAGGCCCCTATTACTAGCCCCTTGATGGTCCTGTACATGAGCATAGGCAGTGGGGTGTGAATGGCCACATAACTACACATTGGCTGTCCTGGATTATCAGTAAGGGTGCTAGATGTGTGGCCACTCCTGTGACTACCTTCTTGGGGATCCCCGCATATTGGCATTAGTGATGGAGGGGTGAATGCCAGTTTGACTATCGCCTTGGGGTACCTGCATATATGACTGTGGGGTATGACAACTCGTGTGATTATTCCCCAGATAGCCACTGGTGTCTGTGGGGGTGCTGAAGTTCCCAAAACGCCCCTGGTCGCCCTATAGGTCGTCATAGGTGCCTTTAAGTTTGGAAAAGACCTTTGACTGCCGCCTGCCTTAGTGCACGAACCCAGTTGGGGTAGTCTGGGGATCCCTCGTGTACCTCTTCTGGGTCCAGTGTGGCCCCCGGCCCCCCTGAAACACCTGTTGTCTGGCCCCAAGGATCTGGCAGGAAACTTGTCACACATTCCGCGAACAGGAACATTTACCTTAAAAGTTCAAAGCACGAAAAATACTTACTTTTTGTAAATGGTCTACCTCTATTTGTTATTCAAATACGATGCTTAGACAAAAGCAAGAATTGCTTTGCCTTTTGTCTATGTATTACGATTACAGGGTACTTGAGGAACACTCTGCGGGATGCCAAGAAAAACCGTGCCTGGAATTTTCTGTTGATAACTAACGGCCACTTGCTAAATTTAGATAGCACTTGGTTGAATAAGGGCTTGGATTATCTCCTATTATCGAGCACTCCGCGTTTAAATATGCACCAGCTCACAGCAGCATTCTTCCTCCTTCATGGAGTTTAAGCTTCGCTGCAGTACTCGAAGAACTCCAGTACAAAGCTGCACGAACTGTATTAAGAAGCAGAACCAAGGAAGGCCGCGCCATGCCACAGCACACACCATCTCAAGAAGGAACAGGATGGGGTGTTCTGTGGAGCAGGGTGGCGTGAAGAATGCCTCTCAATGTAGATACACGACTGAGGTCACAATGAAAGCGCCCATAAAGCCATAATCCACCTTTGGCTAAGGAAACATCTATTCACATATTTGTAAAACATTGCTTATTTCCTTCTACGCTACACCAACTAAATCAGTCAGGCCCAGCAGTGAGCATCAGTGGGAGCCAGCCCCTGCTTGCTTCCAACAGGACAAAAGGCAGGCAGACTTGCCTCACGCTGGCCATGCCCAGTTCTCTTAGCCCATACTCTCCAGTACAGACACGCTCCACCTAGAAAAGCCTCTGCTGCAAGGACAGCATTCTGCCCTTCTAATAATACATCTGCCCTTTTACAGGGGGCTCATAAGAGGAGAACTGTGCTGAGTTCATCTCGGGTTAACCACAATGGATGCAAGGTAATTTACGGGGTCCCTAGCACTTTTATAAACTCGCCCATTGCATGGACCATAAACTGGGCTTCGTTGGCAGAACGAAAGAGCGTAGCTGGGGGGTTACTCACCTTGACCTGTGTGCTGCAGTAAATGAGGATCCCTTTGAAGCTGGGGCGATTAGCGGAACTGGGGCCCATCTGAAATAAGGGGGCTTACATCCATATATGCATTTGCTTAAATGGAAAGAAGCTGGTGCAAAGTCCAGTACATGTTTGACACACAGAAGAGTATCAAAAGTTTGAGAATGGAACTATCCCAATAAAGGACAAACTTCAACCTCCTCTTGGAAGGGAACTAACGATGCATGTATAACCCGACACAAGCCAGACATGGGTCATGAATAATAGACATGATGTTTCCATCTAATGTGGAAGTTATTTGAGGAACGCTATGTACAAGGGTCCTCGGCCCTGGTTAATGCTGGATATCCAGGAGCTGCGTTCAGCTCCGACTTATCCAATCTTAATTTCGAGCCCTGGAGTTGGGTGGTACATTTTGCCCTCCACCTAAACCAGTTGTGCACCCATGCTCTAGACAGAGGTCAAGCTTTGAGATTTCTGCAGAACCTGTTGTAAGAGAGCAGAGATCTGATTTCTTGGGGGAGAGTATTCCAGAGTGTACAACCTTGAACAGCAAAAGAGGTATCTGTGGAGATTCATATAGACTTTGGTACAACTGAGCTTGTTCAGGGAAGACTAACTCAGGTTGTTGGCACAGGTGCGTTTCTTTGTACTGGACAGGAGGTAGGACAGGCATCCATTGGAGAGTCTTCTGTGAATGACAGAGGGTTTTGTACACACCTCTCTATTCAACTGGAGCCAATCCAGGGTTCTTTAGTGTTTCAGGCAAAATGTCTTTGTTTTTGCTTGCCACACGTTAAATCAACAAGTGTCAGTACTCCAAAGGCAGAAGGAGGTGGTGTGACGAATCAACTTCCCGGTGGACCAGTGGTCCAGGCATGAATATCGGTTTCTAAACCATCAGCCAGCCCCACACCCCTAGTACTCCAGAAGGGATCCGAACAGATTGGAAAGACAAGTAAATTATAAACCTCCTTGTCCAATTTTGATAACGTGGACGGAACGGCAGGCTCAACTCTGCAAGGTCGTACATCATTGGTTAGTTGCAACAAAGCGAAAATACTATTACCCAATGATCAAAGGGACTGTCCAGTCAAAGTTGTATACAAATATCTACTTTATTATTATCTCAACAGACAGTTCTAGCACACTACAAAATACAACCCACCCTGTAAAGGAATTCAGAGGACAGACCGTTTAGTTTCAAGAATGAAAGGGGATGCACTCGGGATACTGACAGGAGGTTAGTCGGTAAAGTAATTAATTGCAATGTTCAAGGATACTTATTTTCAGCACAAAGGGAGCAATGGGTCGTAAAATCTTACTAGGGTCCTTCAGAGGAGGACCAGAGGGACAGAACCATAATGTACCTTATGCTTGTCAGTGTTGAGTCGGTTTCAGGGCGCTTTGCAGCTTCTGCCACAGAGTTCAAGACGGGAGACAGCTGTGGGTATCAGGCAGCAGACAGTTTGGCGAGCGAGGCGGGACTGGCAGCTGCAGGCTGGCCTACACGGTGGCTCAGGGTCAGAAATCGTTATTGCAGTGCTGGTTGGCGGGTCTGTAGCACTGGTCGAGGGGTCCTGGACGGTGTGAGCAACTGCAACAGGACAACAGTCAGTGGTGCAGTCGGTTGCAACTCGAGGGGCTCAACTGCCTCAAAAATGTACTTAAAGCAGACGCTGGTTGATGCTTGTCGGTGCACTCCTAGCTTCTTCAGTGAGTTTGTGTCGCCCTTTTAGGCGGACGACCCAAAGCCGAGGAGTGTATGGCAGGCAATGGCCATGTTGTCCTTTTTGTTCAGGACTCTGGCACTTCCCACCCAGGAAGCTTGCTTGCAGAGCCCAGCAAGGCATGCTGTGTGCTGGCTGGGTACCAGTTCTATAGCTGCTTGGTGGATCCTCTGGATTCAGTATCTCCCTCTGTTTCCTGGCAGATGTTTATGGGAGGGATCTTAATTCGCTGGCCATCCTTCACTGGCGGAAGATGTAAGGCAGATTGAACCTTCAGGCTAGGTCCAAATGAGTTCTTCTTGCTACCCCTTGCAAAGTATTCCGATTATCTACCAAGAGAGGATCTCGGCCCTGTTTTAAAGCCAAATGACCCCCAGTTATCGCTTCATTAAAGGTAGGCTTAGCCTGCACCAATCACTGGGGTCCCCAACAACAATCTTCTGTTCTGCGCTAGGTCATAACCAGAGTGCTTTGCAACAGGAAAGGTAAAGGGGTGAAAACATGTACTACTAAGTCCCACACATCTTCCAGTCTGTTGTGGATCAACGGGTCTCTCTGGTTAATTGAGCTCTGTGGTGCCTGATCAAAGCGCAGGTCTCCTTTGAAGTTATGGCGAGAACAGACTTTCTGTCCCCATCAAATTACATTCCTGTACCTTCCTGAATGGGGTCCCCCTGCGGGTATGACCAATGTAAACAGTTGTCCCAGACATGACATTCACTGCCCTTCATACTAAGGGGCGGGAGCGGACTACAAGTTGACAGATGCATATCAAAAGGGTGTTGGGCATCCTGTCCTTTGTCAGTCCTGCGACCAGGCCTGCGGGAGGCCTGCTTCAATTAACTAATCAGTATGCGTGGCCACCAGCAGGCGGCAAAGTATAGGGTGGATCCAAGGAGCCTTTGATATTCAATTAGGCTGGCCATGGCAGGAGGAAGGTGATGCTCTCCTCCTCTTGCTACTTTCATTTACTCCTGGCTGTCACATTCCAACTGAACATGACAGGAGGACTGCGTCTGTAGGCTGTGTCCACCCAGAGTACAGGCTGTGTCCACCCAGAGTACATGTGACTATGTGTTTGTTGTGCGGTGAGCATATGAAAGTGTGTACGGATTAGCCCCACAAATTTTCCGAGGTTGATCTCCCATCATTCAATTTCTTTTCTTTTTTTTAAATAACAAAAAAGCCCAGGCGAGTGCACACCCGCCATGTCGATGGTCGAATTCCTCACAGGTGAACCCTTTCAGATGACTATGGTTATGGGTTGCCCTGGGGGTTCCCCAAACCTTGCCCCCAATGTTCTCTCCCTCAGTCAGGGGATATCATCAGAGGGATAACAGTAAAGGTAAGGAGGAAGGGAAGTTCAGACTACAATCTGATGGACTGAGCTGTGGAAAGAGTCAATAGCTTGTGTGTACTGGTAGGCACAAAAGGCAGTGCAATTTAAGAGTAAGTGAAACTCTGCACCTGGCAAAAAGTCCAGGCAAATGGACATAAGGATACCAGCATGGGTTCCTCTGTGTCTGGGTGGCAGGTTACAAACAATACTATGTAGAGGCTTGAGGATGAGCAGTGAAGATCCCATTGTCATGCGGCAGGAGCAGAATCGTGCCCACAATACACTATGGCATGAGGTGGGAAGAGAAAGCAGTCCACAATACCAGACAGTAGGCCAACAAACCATGAAGCGGTTGTGTAAGAGGAAAAGCAGACGGACCCTGCACAGGAAGGAGCAGCAATGAAATGAGTGAGAGGACAGGGGGCAAAGGTACAGAGAGAAGAAAAGGGTAACTAGCAGTGGCCCTGATCCAAGGGGTAAACCAGATGGTAACCCAGTATTTATCAGTGCACTGCGAGGACAGTATGTTGGGTAAGAGGCTTTGAAGAGGGGTCACAAAATGCCAGCAGCCATGGAACAATGGATCAATAATAACAATGGGTTAAGACAAATAGAGTCATAAAGAGCTCCAGAGGTTGAATACCATGCAAGCAACAACATAACATAATGGCTGGATGTATCAACAATCTGTATCGCGCAATAGCAGAGGGAAACAAAATGAATATGAATCCAAAAGGGGGTCAGGCAAGTTATTACCGAGTCCCATTGATCAGGCAGGGAAGTGGGTCCTCACTGGATTGGGAAACAGCAATATCACTCCCTGAACAAAGGGAGCATCAATCCCGGCCTCGGGTAACCTATTGAAACGGATCATGGAAGGCTGATCTAGATTCCCCGAGACAATGAGGGAAATATCCCATTACCAGAAAAGGGGGGAAAAGAGAATAAGGCAAGCTATGTCCCAGGTCCCATAGAAAATTGTGTGCCTTGAAGCCAGAAAGACGGGTAATGTACTGCTGGACTGCCCTGAAGCTCAACCAGATGAGCCCATGGACATGAGTTATGTGTTGCCATGCCTCAAGCTGGGAAGAGGATCTGCATGGTGGCACAAACTTGGCCCAGAGGAAAAACACGTCTGAACCCAGAGTAGCTATGCTTGCAAAAAGAAAGAAACAGAGGGGAGGAAATGTTACATCCTTGTAATAATGGAGGGACAACGTATTGCACACTTTACATTTAGGCAGTCACCAGATGGCAGTTAAGTTGCATCTCATATTCCCAGAACAGTCATTACCAAACCAAATCATACGTCCATGGGTACCAGGAGCCATATCCCTTGGGGTGCATGGACGACCCGTGGTGGTGGAGAGTTGTGATGCCAGAAATGCCAGAAAGAGCGATTGTGGGAAAACGGTTCACCCTTTTCCACCAAGTACTAGTTTATGCCTGGACCCATTCAACTAACTGGTCTCAAACTCAGGCACAGGGATCCCACCTTATCCTTGATGAGGTCTTGGAAGGGATTACAAAATAAGGGCACCGTCTTAAAATGGTCCTTCAGCTACAAAGGAACTGAGCCAGAGAGTCCAAACTTATCTGAGGAAAGGAGAAATGGGGCAAGATACAACCTCCCGCAAACATATCTACAGTGAACAAAGGATAAAAAACGAAGGAAATGTGATGGAGTCTCTTTGACCACGAAGGAAGTGGGGTGTGGGAGCCTGGGGGCTGAGGAAGGCCACCCACTAAGGGATGCAGACCTCAGAAAAGGTATATGGGGCTTCCACCATAGCCTCTTTCTCATTGCAAACCTTGTTGTTGAAACCACTGACTCAGACGCATAAACTAAGAGCAAGTCACATATAACCACAACAAGCCAAGCAGGCTAGAATAACCTGTGGTCCACGAGCAATCAAATCACAGCAAACGGATTCCACAGCAGTCCATTATCTGTGCTGCGGACATGCTCACTCAGTTTGTGTTGCAGACAGTCAATGAAGAAGTTTCAAACTAACTTGGACAGCCGGAGAGAGGAAATAAGCAACACACCCTTGTTCAGTGGAGCAATAGTGGAATCATAATGTCCTTATGTAAGAAATAAATAAACACAAAAACGTACAATCATATTACCGCCAAGGAAGGGCTGCATGATTCTGAAATGGAAGTGACCCCTTTTATTTTAGATTAAGACCCGTAATCCATAATCCAAACACAAGCAATCAAACCCGGGGAGAAGGCGGAACACATGGCGAACAACCATTCCTACAGATAGATCAATCATTGAACCCACTTGTACCAGAAAAAGCCTTTACCCTCCCACCCCGCCAATAACACAGCATGCATATAAAGGGGACAATGGCCAAGCAAAAGTGTGGGAGTTTGGAGAGGAGGTAGTGTGTAGAGAAAAAGAGCATAGAGTTAAAGCAAGTGGAAGGTGCAGGGAAAGTAAGACTTTGGAGGATGGAATGAAACGGTGGGTGGATGAAGAAGCAGAGAGAATAAGGCGGAGGAGGAAAAGAGCAGGATGATAAATAAAAGAGGAGGAAAGAGGAATGCACTGTAGGATGGATAGAAGAGCACAAGGATATAGTTGGAAACATTTAAAGGCATTAAGGGAGGAGAACATGAGAGCAGGATGGAAACCAGAAACTGAAGGCAGGTGCCAAATGAGGTCAGTGCTGGTATTTCACTCTGGACACCAGTCTAATTAAGCCAGCTGCTGGTAGGGGATTTGGAGGTGAGAGGCATATGTGATGAATCACGGGTATTCGTCCCTTCCCCCCACCCCCTGTGAGTGAGACTAGTGAGGTGAGCCTGCTCGGCAATACCCTCCCCCAACGGTAGAGGCAAGCGGTACCTCCCCGGGAGGAGCAATGCCTCCTTTTCTCAGAAGGAATTCCTTAAAGGACCTTTCAAGATGACCCCAGTATACCTTCCTGATGATAAAGCCGCTGAATAACAATTTAAAATGTGTTGCTGCCAACCCTACATAGAAAAACATCAATTTACAATCCCAGTCTACTGGGATGAAGAAGAGGCCCCATGAAGGCAAAGAGAGAAAGAAGAAAGAATGGTGTCTTACACAGGTCAAGCCCTCCAGCTGCATCATCCCAGAAAGGGGAGGAATCAGTCGAATTGAAAATACAGCCTGCAAGATTCAAAAGGAGACACATGGCTACGAGGAGCTGAGGCGAAATGTGCAGCGGTCTGCAGTCATACAGAGCCTTGAGCCGTCAGACGTGCTACGGTCAGTAGCAAGAAAGGCAGCAGAGTAGAAAGAGGATGCGTGGCGTCCTGAGGAGACGAGAGAGGCACAGAGTGGTGGCGTCACCAGGGGAGGTTTGTGGTGTACCGGAGGTCCAATTAACTACGCTGAGACCATTCTCATACAGCGAACTCGGGACAAGTGGAAACCTGAGATAATGGACCGCCAACCTGAAAGAAGCTAGGAAAGAGAAACTGGTGGTGAGACGTGAGAGGCCAGGAAGGAAGAAAAGGAAAGTTGTCCTGGAACCGTAAAGAGCCCAGTGACGTCTACCCTCAACACAGCAGGTATAAAGGGATATCAGGTGACCCAGGGAATGTAGTGTGGATCATTAATGGATTACTCATACTCATCACAGTCCAGAGAGTGAAGATATGAGAAGAATGAGAATAATTACTGGAATGGTCATACTCCTTACAGCAAAGAGTGTGAATAGAATAAGAGTGAATGAGAATCATTACTGGAAGTTACATACTCACCACAGTTAAGAGAACAAAGACATAATAGGAGTGAATGCGAATCATTATTTGAATGTTTATCCTTGTCATTATCAAAAGAAAGAAAATGTAGAGACTGCAAATTATTATTATAAAGCTCTTACTCCGAATTAGAGAAGCAGTTCTGGAAAGCTCATGTTCATCTCAGTTTAGAGCAGAGGTCTTCAAACTGTGGGACGCAAGGACGCATCCAATGGGGGGCGCCAGAGCCCAGCATGAAATGTAAAAAAAAAAAATATATAATAATTGTTTTGTATTTTTTTTTTGTTGTTTTTTTTAGATTGGAGGAAATGGGAAGGGGCAGCTCACATGGTCAGACTGGGCCATAAAACGGTCTTAGGCACCAATGAAAAAATGGCCAGCAGTTGAAAATGGATATTCAGTGTTTAGTCACAGACTGTTTGAATAGTACCCAAGGGGTTGTTTTTTTTTAAACAAATGGTGATATTTAAAGAATATTTATTCAGCAACAATGGTCAAAACTACTAGCTGCATAGTGAAGTAACTCCTCAAACTGGCCCACATTGGCCAAAAAAGTGGCCCATTTTTACTGGCCTACATTACCATTTTTGGTACGGTCCTCGCCCTATTGCCCTATAGGCCAGTCCAAGCCTGCCGGCTCATCCATAATGGGTGAGGGGGCGTCCACCCACTGGCCACCTCACCCATTATGGAGGAGCCGGGGAGCCAGACCAGTGAAACACTGAGCACTCCCTCAGCTGCTTTTTCCAGCTGAGGGTGTGCTCCTGGGCTGGCTGAACTGTCAAAGGGAAACTCTGCCTTTGACAGTTCATTTCCCCAGCCGCACATGATCACTGAGCCATGCAACGCTGGGAGTGTTTTGCTTCGCCAGCCTTGCATAGCTCATTGGAAATGCTGGCTGGGGCACTGCATGTATGTATGTGCGAGGGGGTGTTCCTGTGCCTCCTCGCACATGCGGGCAGAGCAACCTGGAGTGGGGCATTTTAGCAACCACGCAAGGTACGTTTATGGCGATTTTATTTTTTATTTAAATGTGTATGGATGTGTGTATGCTTGTGTTATGGGACTGTGGTGGGAGCAGGATGGGCGGCAGCACTGGGATAGTGGGAGTAGGGTGGGGAGAGCCCAGGGTCTGTACTGGGAGTAGGGTGCGGTGACGGCACGCAAAAGTTCATAGCGATTTCTACATACTGTCCATCTGGCACTTTTGGGGGGGGCCCGGCCTGCCCAAACTTTGCTCAGGGGGAGCCCAGGCCAAAAAAGTTTGAAGACCACTGGTTTGGAGGGAGAGACTAAATACAAGAAGAGTAGCAAAAAGAAATCTGCAAGACAAAAGTATAGGACATTATCCAACTGATTGTTAAGCATATCAAGAAGGTCCAAGGGACAGAAGAGTCAATCCTAAAAGAGGAATTTAAAAAGGATTCAAACTTTGTGGCATCATCTCGGGAAGCTGAGGATGAAAGGTTCAAAGAAAATTAACTGTTCAGAAATATAATAACTATCCCAGAGGGGAAAACAAATTGTTGTGAAAGCAACTCAGGGAAAGAGAAGGACCAATCATTATAAGGAAACTCAGGAGAAGAAACACAAAGTCAAGAATGCATTAAATGAACTGTATGAACTTGGAAAAATGATTACGAGAGACTATATAAAGTTCATCTATTGAAGAGTGGCCGAGAGACGAGACAAGAAACCTCAGGAGAAAGCAGGCTCTTCTCCTAATTAAGTCGTTAAGCGTAGTGGTAGGGTCAGATAGGTTAGAGTTGGACAGTGGACGGTTCTTAATTTCAGACAATGTGAGGGGTAAGAAATGTGAAGCGCACAACATTGTGAGGTTTCCTCAACATATGCCATTCCCTACCCTGGTGAGGAATTCCCTGCCTGAAATAAACTAAAGGAAACACTCGAACAAAGGACATCTGTCCCTCACACTTGAACACACAACAAACAAACAGGGAAATATATGGCAGTTCAAAACAATAATGGTTGAGTTCATAAAGTAACCAAAGTCTCTTCAGAACCTGGGCGATCTCCCCTTCCCCAGGTTTTAAATGTGATTCTGTTTCACAGTTCAAGAAAAGAACACAAGTAAATCCTAATTTACAACCAAATTCCAATATAGTCTGAAGTAAGTTCAACTTGTCAACAGAAAGTTCCAACACAAAGATTATAAGATTCTTCTTCTTGGAACACATGTTGTATTCTTCAATAGCAATAATGTTTATATTGCTCAGGATAATTTGCCACTTTAAAAATACCAGGAAATATAACTTCACCACAACAGCCTTACTTTGCTTTTCCTCCAGTACTACTAAAACAAACAATGTCTTAGTCAGGACCAACTTGTAGCCCTTCTCCAACTTCCACTTTGGCTGCTTCCCTGCCAGGCCTTTAATCTTCAAAGGTTTTCCATTCGGGTCTACGCCCCTGCCTGAACAGCTTTTCAAAACAAGTACTTTTTATATGATAAATTGATATTTTATTTATAGCGCGCCTATACACAAGTGTTTTTATATTCAATGTCAACTGATAAGAGTTTACGACAGCTTCACAGAATTCAACATCTGACAGCTTCAAGACTCAACACCTTTTCAGGGAAGACGAGATTCACATGGATGCTCTTCAACACTTTTCTGTAAATGTAGTTCCTTTCCTTTTGGATACTTGACCCCAGAAGGGCTGCATCTTCTGCCACTCGTTTCCCCCATTTCACAAAAAACCAAAGACTGATAAAGGATAGGGTCTCCTACCTCTCCCCTGGGTTTGACAAGCTTTGAGCATCCCAATGTGTACCAGATGTTGTATATAATATGGGCACTTAGTTCCAGAGTTTACAACCCTTGCAATAGCTCCCTTCTGGTGTTTGCAATATTGGCCAGATTGAGTGTGTTATTTCCAGCCTCTCTTGGCTTGGGCAATGCTTACCGACATCAACTCTCAAAGTCGCCCCCACAGTTGGTTGGGTTTTCCAAAAACTCCCACTTTCAAGATTAGTCATTTGGCTTCTGTACATTAAGTCATAGCTGCTTTTCCCTAGCTAGATATGCACAAATAGCTTGGGACCCACTTTCACTCTTACGCGAGTGCTGCTTCTAATGTCCGGTATTCAAAACCAGCATGTGGATTATTTTCATTTACACGCGAAGGCAGCTTTGCACTCATTCTGCTACTACGTGAGTGCCTCACTCGCATGCCTGCTTCCGGCCTGCGAGGACGGACAAAGCGTTCATGGGTCACTTACGACCTCAACGTGTGCCTCTGTACCCCTCATGTTCCACAGGACTTCTGCTGCACCGTCTCTTCACGATCCGGCAAACAGTTCCTAGTGATTGCATCGACAGTCAAAGCATCGACAAACCATACAATTGACACCAAAGCATCTAAAAAAAAAAAAAACATCGAATGCATTTCTTTTGGGTTCCCCCCCTCCAACTCCTCTTTTTAATGGTTTAAAACACATTTTTAATAAACTAAACCCTTTACCATTGAAATAAATGCATTCAATGTTTTTTTTCGATGCTTTTCTTTTCAATGGTATAGTTTGTCGATGCTTTGTTTTAGATGCAATGACCGGATACCCCGGCAAACCTCTTCAGTAAGCATGCCTTTATTTGTGCCACTTCCAATTGCAGCTCCACTTGTTCCGGAGGCCCCCTTGTGCACACCAACTACCAGAGACAGCCTTGAGGCTCACAGGGGGCACACCAGCCACCCGAAACAACTTCCTGCATGCTTTCTGCTGCACAGCCTCTGCAGGATGGGTCACAAGGGGAAAGCCTTCCTTCTGCACGCTTCCCGCTGCGCAACCTTTGCACTTCAGGTTTCTGGGGATACAGACCCTCAGGACCGGTTGCTGGAATCTGCACTGCAGTGGTCCCTGGCATCCTCGATTCCCCCCCAGTTTCTGTCTGGGCTGCCAACTCAAACCACATGCCTTCTGCTTCTGACTTCGTCTGCTCTTCACCAGCAGAGCCAGCTCCTTCTCTATGGCCTCCACCTGAGGGGGCTTTTTAAGCCTCCCTGCTTCCCTCGGGTGTGGGTCATCTCCACTAATGAACTGGCCACTCCTGCGACATTGGCCTCATCAACCCTCTTCCTCGTCCCAGTACGTAGGGAATTCTGGGACTTGAAGTCCCTAAAAGAAAAATTAGTTTTTCTTATTTCTGTGGTTTTGCAATAAACCATAAGAAGATTGGGCGTTCGGGGGAAAGTTAAGCAAGGGGGTTTACCATTCCTCCTGACCTGCGTCCCCCCCTCATGTGATCCTCCTGCAGAACACCACACCCATGGTCGGGATCAGAAAGCATCTGCCTTCCCTGGCCACATGAGAAGTGTCCCAGGTCAGGTTTTCTGCAGGAATCATTGCGGATTGATCACAACTTTCACTGACAACTGAAGAGCACCTTAGTTTTGTTAGGTAGGGAAGCTTTGTAGAATAGGGAAAGAAAGGCCTTACCTATATTTTATAATAAAATCATGAGTAGAATGTCTAATCTAAGTCTGTGCCAACCTTCTGAGCTACCACACATGGTGCAGCCAGAACCCTTGAAAGCCTTGTGGGCCCGGTGCTAAAAGCTGCTGGAGCGGAGACCTACAGATCCAGAGAAAACTTCAACTCGGAGAAAAGAGACAGCATGGTCAGGCTAGTCGTTTTGGTGGGACAAACAGATAACCTTTGTCAAGAGAGCGATCAAGAAGGCTATTCATTGGAGACTGTGTTAGGCTAGACAGAAGCTCTAATGTAGACTCTGGCTGGATCGGCTGGTCCTCCAAGGAAACTAAATAATACTTGCCAACCGATTACTACTCACTGGGAACCATAGTCAAAAAGTGGTTCAAAAAGCATTTGAGTTAAATAGTTCTTGAGAAGCAATAGACTGCGGGAGGCTCCAATGAGGCCCGAGTGGTGCTGGGCCCCTACACAAACAAACTGTGGCAAGCTCATGGTTGACAGGAGTAAAGAGGCAGCGCCGATTCTCTATGCACTGCCCTTGGCCAGCCTATAAATTAACCCGGGATAGATGAGAAAGAAATTGTGTCATCTAGAATTCAAGCGCATATTGCCTAGGAGGGCCACCGCTCACAAGGACCCAGGAGAGCATATATTCCCCAAAATACAGGAGGGTGAATACTTGCCAAAGCCAATCATTCAAAAAACCCTGGAGGGCTAAGGGCTACCTGAAACTATGTTACAGGAGGTCCAGGACCTATGAGCGCTGCAGAACAGACAGTTTTTTCTACGACTGATTTCATAGGTTCCCCTACTGCTTACGAACGGTTATAAAGGGGAACATTTGACTAGCGAACCAATCTCACTATAGTTTGGTTTCCTGTGACATTCCCTCTCGTTTTATTTCCTATAAACCCTGACTAATAATTATTCAGAAGAAAATGTTATCCACGTTTTGTTCTACCTTTGCACCAAACCTATGTTTGATATAAAAAAAAATGTGATTGAACTTTACTGTAATCTGAGGTCTTGCATCGTTCCAATAAACTGCGAAATTGGCCTGGGTCAAAACACAAGATGACTATATATAAGATAATACTACAAAGACAGTAGCCTGGCAAAGACGCAGAATGCTTTTTGAGCCGCATTGGACTGTGGTGTGTAGACAAATATCGCTGGTGCTCCAGGGTGTCTGGTAGCCATGGCATGCCTCGAAGTGAAATCATATTGCGCCAAAGAAGCTTGCATGCGCACTAGGTGCTGGAGACACCGAGAACTGTAGTACGGCATGCTTGCTCAATGCACCAGACTCCTGTTATGAAAGCGGTATAGAGCAAGGGCCGGATAGAAACTGGGATGTCCAGGTGACTGGGCACGGCTGCAGGTCTGCTGAAACCATTGCCTGCTCGAGGCCAGCACCTTCACTACAATATTTGGCTTAACACAAATGTGTAAATATTGACACTTACATCGTTGTATACGTGTCTGAGTATGGGATTTATATAGTGTAAATTTAGCTGCGAAGCAGCGAAGTGCTGTACAAAGGTGATGCATTCAGGGGGTAAATGTAGGATGCAGGGGTAGCACAGGAGTTGTGGGGGGTGCGGGAGGAGGGACTAAAGGAGGAGCATTAGGGGTGAGTGGAGCTAGCGGGAGATGTTCTTCCTACCTAAAGTGTGGGATGGAGGAGGCCAGTTATATCTATGTTGGTAACTTGTCCCAGTGACAACTGGCATGAACCTGCTATGTAATCTATCTGGGTTTCCCCTCTTGCAGTTCATTGTTTCCTGCCTGGCAATGTTGTGGCTTCTGGTGGTTCGCCTGCCTCTCGAGTGTGTGTTTTTGAACCATGTATAATTGTGTTTTGGTTCCAACTGCTTTGTAGGTGAATCAGGAAGTCTTGATCATGATGTGTGCTTGAGGGTTTAGCCAGTGCAGCCCCTTGGGTTGGGGTTGAGGTGGTTGAATTTTTTTGTAGTGCTGTGATAAGAAGTGTTGAAGTTGCTGGTTGCCTTTCGAAGGGCCAAGGTGGCATCTGACTAGGGCTTGGACAATTGTTCTGGAACTTGGGGTATGTATAAGATTGCGAAGCTTGATTTTGTGGTGATTCGCAAGCTAGTAATATGTTGCTTGAGACTTCTTGCCAATGTGTGGTTGATGATGTCAATAAAAGCACAGTCATTGAGACACATGTGTAAGGTAAAATGCAGTTTGGTCGTTTATGTGTTTAGGAGCGAGGGTCCACCCAAACCGACCTTTCAAGTACCTTTTTATCAATTGGTCATATTGATATTTTCCCAAGTAGCAATCTGTCATGATAATAGAGCATTACCTGTCTTCTAGGAAGGCTCTAAAACCCTGGCCATTCTCGAAGTAATTAATCATTTTCTCATAAACACAGTAATACAGCACTGAGGCCACAGTGCTGGAAAATAGTGTGCTTAGAAATACTTAAAAAAACAACACGGTCCAGATAAGCACTTCGTGTACACTTATCTACCCACACCATGCCTTGGATAACTGGAGGAGTAGCCACACTGCACTCAAATGGATTATAGATGTATGTTCTATTAAGAAGACCTGTGAAGATGCTTCTGACCTTTCCTTAAAGAATCAGATTGCCCCCATTATTCTTTAACGGATTAGGTGATTTCACCTATCAACCACTAAGGAAGGCTTCACACTTGCCAGGTTAGAGAGTGGTATGCAGTGTGGGAACAAAACCAATAAACCCACAGGCTCACCACTACCTGCCTAGGAGTTCTAACAGCAAAGCTTGAGCAGCAGGGATTGAATCGATATTTAGCTCCTGCTTCTACCGTAGGAGAGCCTTGTTTGCTTAAAACAAACGGCTAACAGGAGCTATTTTTGGCTCCCAAGGACAGTTGGTGCCTTACAGACAGACATATGTGACATTAGTTGAGTATTTGAGAATGCTTATAAAACAGAATAAGGGCACATTTAAACATGACGAATCGTACAAAATGGACAAAAGGTTAGTGTGTTTCTCATGTGGAAGTGAGATTTGTTGTGCTCTGGGTACTTCCTCCTGGTTCCCCAGCAATACCTCCTGCCTACTGGGTGATGCCCGACACCAAGGGGCTGGTTTTAGAACCTGTCTCATTGAATCTTAATTTCGAACTCTGGAGTGGTACAGAATGATGCAGGAAGGGTCATAAAACTGTCCGGATTCAGCCTATAGAACCTCTGGCCCATCTCCCACAGTTAGCATCCATGGATCGAAGAACAGATTGTGTCCAGTTTAGTCTTGTAAAAGGAGATGGTGATCGGTTATTAGCAAGGGCTCCTGTTTGGAAAAGGAGGCCCAGAAATAGCATTTTCAAGGTCAATGGGAAAAGGAAGCAATGAGAAAAGGAAGCAAGCCTGGAATAACAAGGTATTGGGGCAATCTGAGTACTCCCTGGAGCTCTTGGTCTTCTCTTATTGAAACCAAAAACGAGGGAAACTGTAGCCAGAGTGGAACTGCATTCTAGACCGAAGCCAGAATTCTTGCATGCAACATGGATGAGTACTTTAAAGTTAAAGTAAGTGTGGTTCATTTCTAGGAAGCATATAGGTTCATCTTTGCATGTTGTTCACTGGTCACCATCACTATTAGGAAGTATTTGTAATAAACGCCCTTCCACAATTGAAGGGTAGGATCCTCATCCTATTGACCCTTAGATGGGCATTGGCTGGTTTGTTGACTTACAGGGAATGGAGTAACTTTGGACCATACTGATGAAGTACCAGAGATGAGTTGGAGGCTCATGAGGGAGAGGGGAGGAATTCCTCTGTGTGACGAAATGGCTAGGCCTTTTTTCAAATTCTTGCCCCGTGCATCGTTTTGAGAAATCCTAGCATGTGTTATTGTTTCTTGGATGGGAGCAACGACCCAATGAAGTTACTCCTGTTCATCCCCAGCAAATTGCCAATTTGGACCACAGCTCAGAATGCGTCATCTCTCATTCACTGAATAAAAGTGGGTTAATACTGCCTCATTGCTTCGAGACAAAGAACTATAATATTAGTTTGTGCTTGTACAAAGCACTTGCTACCACAGCTTTGCCGATCATGCCATATGATTCATCATTTTCCAGAACTCAAACGAAGGGGATTGGTATATTTCACTTGAAATCTGGGTGGTATGCGTTTAAAATTACAGAGAATCTGCCAAGGACATCTCAGCAAAGAGCAGATTAACTAGGGCTTTGTGACCCGACAGAAACAGTGGAATAGTTTAATTTGGTAAATATTTATCACTGTTGCTAGCGCAGGGAGGTTTAGCTTTAAAGATCCTCTTCTGGAACTTCAGCGAACAAGAAGCTATATGTCTTGGCAAGACTTGTAGTTTCCCATAAAGTTTGTTCCCTTTTGCAGATTATCCACATCTTGATTTACAGTCCCTGCCATCTAGAGTTCCATGGTAACCGAAACGATCATTTTGCATCTTCGCCATTTTAAACGAAAGTTGGTTAAATACGTATGTGAAACATTGATGCTAACATTTCACATACAATATTCTTTTTTCATGAATGTGCCTGTTTCTATTTGTAAGAGTGGGGGGGAGGGGGAGGTTGAAGAAGGCATACTTCACTTATTTTTAGAAAATGATTACTGGGTTTCCATAGAATTTCACCAGGAGACCCTGGCAGAGACCCAATATGGCAACTTCCAGGCATGCCCCTCTGCTATGAAACCAGTACGGTGGAGATTTGCTGCAATATAAAATATGAATAACTTAAATAACAGTTCAGGCAACGAAAACCTCGAAATATGTCGCGCTCTGGAGATGTTACTTTGAAAAACAGTCATTGCTTGCAATTTGGGAAAACAATGCACTAAGCTTTCCTTGGTTCGATTAAAATAACTTTTTGTGTTTATGGTAAAAAAAAAAAAAGTTCATTGGAAGGTTATGTAACAAGAGGCCCAAGTATTCTCCAACGTTCATCGAAAAAAATGCAGAATAAAATATGTTTTTAATACCCGCTTTAATACTATTCACGGTGAACGTTCCAGGTGCGTAACCATCGCAACACAGCTCAGCACTAGGTTCAAGGAGGATGTTGGTACTAAAATCCTTACGACTTAACGCTCTTCACCGCTAGAATTTTCTGAAATACGATTGCATGTGATTTGCAGCTGATGCAATGTAGATGTGAAATTATCAAACAAGTGAACATGAGAGACGAGCAGTTTTCCGAATCCTGGGACCTCCAAAACCTGTCTTGGAGAAAGGAAGGACACTGCACCAGCCAGCTGGTCTGCACGATGAGCTGCCCATTAAAACTAAAACAAAACACAAAAGCACAACTAAGCTCGCCCTTGCTTTAGAGTCGTATTTAAACTGTTGGCAACTGTCTGCGGGATCTGTTAAACAATGTGAGGCATATCTGACATGCCTCACGGAGTGATAGCAGAGCCCTGTTTAGGAAGCAACTGCAGGCTCAGTCCTCCAGAAAGTACAGTCCTTCACTCCCCGGAATGCACGCGGATGACCAGCAGCGTCAGTGCCGGGAGAAATGGGGACTTCGCACAGAGAAAACAAAGCAGTTATGTGGAATTATACCGATTGACCAAAATCCCCTCTCCTCGAAACCTTATTGACCAACAGGGTATACGTCGAGGGTACATTTTTTTCAGAGGTCGAACGAGCCTCAACATTTGGGAGAGATTGGAGGACAGTTTTTAATAGTGGGTCGCAATTGGGGCCATGAGTGGTCATCCAATGCTCCTTCAAGTACCTACAAGCCTACGTTGTGCCTTTGATTTGTGCACTCTAGCCTTGGTTACCCGTACAGGCCCTCTCTATTCCCATCTATCCAGAAAAACATGGAAGGAAAAAAGTGAAGCTTAAGAGTTTGTGTTGATACTTTGTGCGCTGGGACTCGCACAGTGTACCTTCTCCTGGGGATGCAAGGTGACTACATGTCCCAGCATATCAAGCAAACCTGAATCAGCATCTCTTCATGAGCTACAAGCAGCTGCAGTGGGTAAGTGATGGCTTCTGTCTTCAACATCCTCAATTTGGGACGGCTAAGCCTTGCAAAGGCAGTGGCAGGCTCTGCCACGGATCATCCCACCCCCTTAGGTGTTTTTGAGGCAGGGAGTAAACAAAACAAAAAAATAAAACAAAAAAATAATAATTGTCCTTCAACCTAAGGTAATGGTTTAGTGCATGTTTGGCTACTGTGACAAATCCCGATGTCGTCACTTCTCCCCATGGGGAAGGCCCTGCCCATGAGGCAAAGCTGGTGAGGCAACTACCCGATAGTTCCCCTGGGGGTGGTGCAGAGCAGGAGGATCTCATCGGGAGAGACCCTCCACCCCCTCTGGGGACAAGGACAAACATCTGAGAAGAACGCAGTATGATACCCCTCACCCGATACCCTACCCACTTCCATACCCCAGAGACCCGAACACTTTACCTAGCACTCCCATGTACCTTTGTATGTCTGTTACTCTAAGCAATGCTCAGACAAAGAAAAGTATTGGCTACAAAAATGAAGTGCATCAGACAAGTACTGGGACGAGGAAGGGCCGCTGAACCATGAAGAACACCTGGTGGAAGTGGAATTGTAATTACCATTCTATCTTCCCATGGAGGAGTGGTTGTGAGACAGATAAAAACTGACAAGGGACTTGCAGAAGTTGTTTTTAAACTCCAGGAGCTGCTTTCAAGAGAGAAACAGCCGCAACAGCAGACCAGAGCAAAGGACCGCCCAGCCAGGGAGATTTGAAGAGGATGCAGACAAGGAAGTCATCCGGCCTCGAAGGAATCGAAGAAACTAGCATGGGGCTGGTCTGGAGCAGAACTGGAGGTTGGAAGCAGGTGTCGGGAAGGAGAGGCACAAGGACAGGCCGGTAAGCAGAGAAGCACCAGCGCAACCCAAAGAAGACCAGTGGAGCCAGGGGCCCAAGAAGGTAAAGGGCTCGATGCTGGTGGAGGCTTGAGAAGAGGGGTCTGGTTTGAAAGAGAATGGAACCACAGCAATCCCACTTTTGCGCCCTCCAGGAAACACTCCACTTCAAGCAAATAGGAAAGAGATCCATCTACAATGCCGGGCACACCTTGGACGCAATCTTCTGCAGAGAAGGACTTTGTGCATTCACCCCACAAACACCAATAGTATGGAGTGATCACTACCTAATACCATTCTACATCAAACTCAAAACCTGCATACCGCCCAGAAACAATATTACACGCCACAAGCAAAGAAACTGGAAGAGTCTTGACTTGGAATACTTAACAGGTCTGCTGGAATCGACTCAACCAAACACCACTGAGCTGAACAGAACGACCTAAGACTCAGTGGAAAAAATACTCAACACTGGATCACTGAGGCCGTAGACCAACTAGCACCAGCAACACTTTTCAAAGCCACAGCAAAACATTTGGCAACAAGGTGATCACTGAAGAGCCGAAAGAACTAAAAAAACCAATTGGAAAAAAATATGGAGAAAACATTACAACCAACTGGACTAAATAAAACATCCGAGACAACTCTAATTATACAAATCGGCAGTCCTCAAAGCAAAACAAAATACTATGCTCCAAGAATCCAATCGGCAACCAACCGACAAGAACTCTTCAGAATCATCAATGAGATTTAGAAAAACTTCAATCTACAACAAAAGCTCCATCCAAACACAAGCACTATGCAACATCACCAACTAGCTCCAAATAACCTTGAAACAATCCAAAAGACCATCAAACAAACCGTACAAATATAAACACAATCGCTGAACCATAGATAACTGGTGATACACCAACCACAGCAAGACTTGTCCCTTTGAAAAAAGAAGAAACATTCTCTAAATTAATAAAGAACACCAACCTCGTAGGATCTCCAAGCGACCCTTGCCCCCAGACATCTACAAAGAAGTCCTCAATCACAGCACCCCAGCGTCACACTTGCGGCATCTAATGAACTTAATTCTAAACACAGGAGGAGTAAGGAAGTCTTTCAAATTGGCATACATCAAACCATTGATAAGTGCGGAAGACCAAGCAACTACAGACCTATATCCAACCTGCCCTATCTGACAAAAATTTGGCAAAAATATCTGTCAAAAATACTGAAGTACCATATATACACAATCCTACTTAACTACATAGAAACTAATGGAATACACGACCACTCACAAGTTGGCTTCAGACCGATGAGGAACGAAATTGGCATTCCTATCCATATGGGAAGACCTAAACAAATGCAGACAACTGCACTCAATCTGCTCTCATACTACTGGACATATCAGAGGCATTCGACAAAAATCAGTCAGACAACACTAACAGAAAGACCAGTCGAATGCGGTGTAAAAGATTGCCTTAGAATTGTTAAAATCCTTTCTCACAAATCAAAAGGACTTACGTACCGCCTTTTAGTTCAGAGACCAAAAATATCTCCTGCGGAGGGTCACAAGGCTCCAGCATCTTCCCCCTCCTTTTCAATGTCTACATGTGCCCCTTGATGAAAATCATTTGAACCCACGGACTGACCGCCTACAACTACAAAGACGACTCACAACTCGATAGCCATGACCGAAGACCCAAACAACGCTCAACAATTGCCTCACAAACATATACAGCTGGAAGACAAACAAACTGAACCCGGCCAAAACAGAAATAATGATCACACCACCAGAGGGCAACTGAACCAACTCCCAACTGGACTGACCACCAGGCAAAGAAACCTAACCAGAGACTTCAAGTGTGATAACCTACGAATGCTGCTGGACAACAGACCATCTCTGGAACCACAAGTCAGCACTATCACAAAGAAATGCTTCTACCTCCTGAGACTGCTCAGAGGGATGCTCCTCTGCCTCTCTTTTCCACATAGAACCCTTGCAATCTTTTCCCTGATATTATCAAGAATCAACTACGCAAACAGCCTCTACCTCGGAATGCCTGAAAGGCTCACCAAAAATTGTGAAGACATTCAGAACACTGACGTAAGGATACTCCTAAGATTAAACAGAAGAGATCACATCACACTAGCCCAGAGAAGCCTACATTGGCTCCCAGTAAAAAAAAAACCACACATTAAATTCAAGGCCCTCTGCATTGCCCACATCTCTCTACACGAACAAGGAGCTGAATTTCTCCAGGCCAAGATCAGCGGCTACCAACCGGGAAGAGACCCAAGATCAAGCAACAACCTCCCAATTGAGACGAAACATTACAGAAAAAGGAAATTCAGAAGAACTGCATTCTCATGCCTAATTGCTAAACTATAGAACACAATGCAAAACTAAATTAGAACCACAGAAGACCACCTCACCTTCTGGCGCAATTCAACGGAATCGGAAGAAATTACCGAATCCAAAGGTCCGACCTGACCAAATGTCTGAAAATGCATACCACCAAAGGTTCGAAAATCAAACGTTCGAACCTTTGATGGTATGCTTTTAAGGTAGGTAATGCAGTATAGTGAGCGGGGGTTGCGGCAGACCAGACAAACAAAAAAAAAAAACGGGGTCTGTGGGCGTGTCCCCCACAACACCCCGCTCACTATACTTTACAGTAAAGTGATCAGGGATTGGAGGGGAAGCCACTGCAGCTGCCCGAAAAAAGAAAAAAGAAATAAAAAAGGACCCTGCAGCATCAGTCCCCGATCACGGAAGTGAAAGGGAACTGCACCGCAGGTACACAAGGCGTCTTAAAAGGGAAGGAGGGTTTGGTTATGTTGGGGGTGTGGGTTTTTGGTGTAGGTATGTAGGGTTTTGAAATCTATGTTCGCATGGGAAACGTACTAACTTTTTGTGGTGCGTACATTTCCCATGCAAATGTTTCCATCACTGACTTTTCTGTGACGGAAAAATCACGCAGATCCTATTCAACTGCCAACGACCAGCACAAAAGGGACAATGCCTGCAATACCAATGAGGACCAAAGGAAAATACCCTAACCACCAACCCGCCTCTTCCCACTCCTCCTCTCATAGCCTTGCGTCACGCTTAAGGTTGATTAACAACGCATCACTTTTAGAACATTTTGTGAAGATTAGCCATGCGTCACTTTAGCTGTTAATCTTACAACACCCAGAAATGCTATTGTAGCTAATGATTCTTGCATCGCAAATAGGGACTAATGGAAGTAGCCAATGTTTTGCACTTAAGAGGAACTTGTGGCACAGGCTAGTGCTCAGAAAGGTGGCGGGTGTACCACAGCTGGAAGACTTTGAAGGTACCATTAAGTTGTAGCTGGATGACGTCTGAGGACATACATGGAAGAATTACTATACATGCCTATGTGCTAGCCAAACTACACAAACACACATCAAACTTAACCAACATCGGCACACAACAAACAATCCAAGACACTGAACCTTACCCTTCCGGACACAACAAGCTAGTGCATACAACCATAAACACCAGTGTGAGAAACCTAGGGGATTTCGTCTATTAACACCCAGAGAGTCCTCAGTTCAGGTGGACAGAGGAGGCCAATCGCTCTGGGATCCCCAACCATGGGGGTGGACGAGCGAGGGAGGGAGGAAGGATCACTTGGGTAGGGGAGTCCGGGGTTTCAGTCAGGAGAGTACCCTACGCGAGACGTGGTATCCCAACGAGATAAGGTAAGGATAGGAAATCTCCGAAGCCTTTGTGGGTTAGGTTGGTTCCATCATCCCTTACCAAGATCTCCCTAAACCCAACCCAAGGGAGAGCAAGAGACAAGACAAAGATGTGGTCTTAAGGGAAGTATCCCTTTATCTCCCCCTACTTTAGACCACAGGGAATATTATCAAGTCAAACTTATGTATGCTACTAGATCAGGAATACAAGTTGACATACTGAGAGGGAAAACTACTCTTTGAAACAAAACCAAGATCGAGGGCTTTCCTATATCCCCTGTCAGTCACCTGCCATTGTTTCAATAAACAAATCCAATCAACAGCCACCTTTTAACCCACTGCCCCCCCCCATTTCCAACTAAAACTCAGAGAAGGAGGAGGCAACTAAGTTAAATAATGATTACCCATAGAAATAACATGGGGAAAGTAAGAGAAACCTACTTTAGAGAAAACCACTGTCCCACTAACAGTCAGGCAGAGTCAGGCATTTGTAATTAACAATTTGCACCGGACTCCAGCTGACTGTGTTCAGCTATAAAATGTTTGACTTCTCACAGTTGGGAGTGCGAGCTGGGGATGCAGTCCGGACCGGCGAAGCCCAGGAGCAGAGAGAAGCAGGAGCTGCAGGCTGGAGAAGGACGGCGTGCAGAGATTCTGGCCTGGTGTGGATTAAGGGCTGCAGCGTGGCGAGGATGCCGTGCCTCCAGGGAGCCTGTGAAACGCAGCCTGCACTCTGCGGGCCAGGTTCAGGAGAGTGCTTGTTCCCTTGGGGCCTGTGCCATCCCCAGGGCAGGTGGTGAGACCCCAACCTCATCCCTGCATATCCTGGAGGGACCGCCACTCAATGCGACGCTCCCCAGTGAGTTTTGTTAAGAATGTGAGAGAAACCCAGGAGCGTGTGTTTGGATGAGAGCGGAGCAGGAGAAAGGCACGGACAGTAAAAGGGGCACAGTATTGAAAGGAAAGAAAAGTATAGAAAAGCTGAAACCGCAACGGCGCAACTGAAAGTAAGAGCGAAGCAGAAATTATAAAGTTGACAGAACACAGCAGAAAGGAAACCGAAAAGCAGATCGGTGCAGAAAGTGAGTGAAAGTGAAGAAAAGCAACAGTGCAAGTGTGCGAGTGACCCGTAACAGAAAGGAGGGTGCAAAGCAGCACAAGAAGAGTAAAGGAAAAGTGCCAGGAGCACGACAAAAAGGAAGGCAACAATGCAAGTGTGAACGGGGAGGAAAGAAAAAGTAAAGGGGTGCAGGAAGCGCCTGAAGAAGATAGAAAGAGAAGAAAGAATTACAGAGAGGGGTTGAAGGTCGCAGTGGTCGCTACGAGGAGGAGCCAATACCCTGGCTTTTTCAAAAGTCTGACTTCATCCCATAAGTGAATATGTGCAAAGAACTGTATGGAAAAGGAAAGGTACATCCTGACAACTTGAACTGAGTTGTTCAGCTTATGTTTGAAGCTGGAAAGGGGTCTGAGCTTGGGGAAGGGAACCCCGAGAGGCCCAATAAATAAAGCAAAGTACACCCTGATAAAACTGATTGTGTTGAAAGTTGGAAGGGGCATAATCTTGGGGAAAGCAACCCTAAGAGGTCTATCAAAGAAGGCAAAGAGCATCTTGATAAAAACTGAACTGTGATATATTTGGTTTTGTTTGAAAGCTGGAATAGGCCTGAGCTTGGGGAAGGGAACCCTGAGAGACCCAACCAAGTTGGAAACGTATTATCTTTATAGTGTTGAAAGGAGTGAAGCGTGGAGAAGTGAACCCCGAGTAGCTTCATGAGGAACTGTGTTATGTTTCTTTTGTGGTATTTGGAACTTGAATACGTTGAAGCTTGGGGAAGAGAACCCAAAGGAACTCAGACACTGAAGGCATCTGATATCACAGTACAGGTAACCAACCCTTTAGAGTTCGGGCCAGTCAGGCATTACACCAACCCAGGAATCTTAGTAATAAAAGGTTTTAAAAACGAACACCTTTGAGTCGGTGTGTCTTTTGATACCATGCCTGTCTCACACCAGCCAAACCACACATGAAGCACACTAAAACACACACACCAAAATACCTTTCTCCTGCACACAACCACAACACTTGATCTTCCCCTTGTGAATAAAGCAATCCAGTGCACACGATTATACTACCAGCCAAACAGTACATGAAACACACACACACCCCCAACATAAAACGAGTACTTAAACAACCGAGGCATTGAGTCTTACCCTTATGGCTACAACAAGCCAGTGCACATCACCAGCTCACACACAAGCCAACACACATACAGATGTCAGTTTCACCTGGTTCTGAACCTATCTCATCATTCTACCCTCACTAACACACCCCACCGTCTTTCTTACAGAGCCACGTGAGCACCTGGAGACCACCCCAGTGGTTATGGTGTGCAGTATAAGACAACATAACATATGAAATCAAGAAGAGGAGGATCAGCTGCATCTTCCTCATGGCAGTACTTGGCGAGGGAGTAAGCCAAGTGGGCTGAGCCGAACAGTGAGAAACCAGGGTCTGGGATCCAAATCAGGAAGCAGGGCATCTTCCTTGTGGCAGTACGTGGTGAGAGAGTAAGCCAAGTGAGCTGAAACAAAGAGGCTTAGACGGACAGGGCTGGACCTGCACCCAAAACAAAAAAACACAAATCAACTTCCCTGTGGTCATACTTGGAAGGATAGTGAACAAGTTGGCCAAACTCATGATGTGGAAAAGCCTGGGTCTGGGACCCCGAATATCAATATTGGCTGTTGCAAAATAAGGAAGGATCAAGGATATGTGGGAAACCTGAAGATGCCTCCCTGTCTAGTCCCCCGGGATCTGTCATCCAGGTGGCCAGGACACAGCCATCGCTTTTGGATGCAGTTCTTGGGGCTGGACCAGTGCGGGCAGATCACCCAGATGTGGGATCCTTGGGAAGTGGGAGTGGGACATTGACGGGTGAGACGCGGTATCCCCCTTCTTCCAACACCTTTTCCCCATCCTACCATGTAGGATATTACAAAACAAAACACTGCCCCCCCCCCCTTATTGCGACAAACACTTTCGCAAAACATGAAAGACAACAGACTAACACCAGAGCAGTTTACCTGACATGTCCCAATACAAGGGTCAGGCAAAGTCAGGCAACTGACCAGAATCAGACAGCCCTTTCCCCTCCTCACAGGGATAAAAGGTGGAGCACCACAGCACACTACGAGCAAGGCAGACAGCACAACGTAAGAGCCAATTCAACACAGCAGTTCAAGGTGGAGAAAGACGGCGCATACCGAGAGGGTGACAAGGAGAGAGTCGACCTTGCCCTTTCCAACCAAGGCCCGTGAAACCTCTGCAGAGGGAAGGCTAAGTCTATAAACAATAACCAGTGTGTCTTGCACCATATGTCAACAGTACACAAGACCCTCCTCCGCTAATTGCCAGGCCGGGGAGAGACGCTTGTCTCTCTGGTACCAACCTTGACACCAAGAAGAAAGAAAGCAAGAGGTTCATCACAGCTGGCAAGTCGAGGGGAGCATCGATAAGAAACCGAACTGCGTTAAACAAAAAGTAGCCAACTGCTAAATTGAACTTTGAAAAGCTACAGAGGGGGAACATCAGCAACAGAGGAGGCCGGCACCAGGTGGGTGTTCAAGCAGGATTCCTCTGGCCGATTACCTGATGGAGGCCCATGAGAAGAGGTGAGAAGGGGTCTTGTAAAATCCTCTGTGCCGTCAAAGGTCTTTGACCGACAGATGATTGAGAAGCTAAGGGAAATGAATCCTGTATGTTGAAAGGAGTATATGAACAGTGTTGCAAAGGTTGGGAAGAGAACTCAATCGAAGAATGTCCACGCTGGATTGTTTAAAAAGATATTACAATTTGTGAATACAAGAAGTATTAGAAGACCAGGGGAAGTGAACTGCCCTCCTTGTCCTTTGGTCCGAACCCGGCCGTGGTAGATCTAAGGGTGGAAAGTAGCCACCCAAAGTTCATTGAAAAGGAACTGTTGAATATGATGATGTGAAGGGTTTATGCCCAGAAGAGGGGGACCAAGGGGTGAAACCATCACCCAAGGTATACATGAAGCAGAACTTTGAGTCTGTTTGTTGGATACATCAGGCCTCAAAAGGCAAGAGACTTAACCATCGAAGAAACAGATAACTGATACGTAACTGTTAGCTTGTGCTGAGGAAGGCTCAAGCGTGTGCTGTCTTCCAAGTCCTGACTTGTCCCGTGCTAAAAACATGGGGAAGGGAGACCTTGAGGCAATCACACCAGACATTATTTGTGAACACTTTCTTCTTTATTTTGAATACCCCATCCCACACTTTCTGTAATTGGTTGTAAGGATTTGGCAATAGGTTTTTCTTAGTATAGGCCCTTTTATTTGACACAATGCCACTAGGACTGCCTTATTTTTCGTTTGATGGTCGACGCTTGCTCCCATTTTTCCACCCTACATTCATTGTTCAATAAACACCCTTGAACTGTGATCATTTGTGTCGGTCTTTACTGTTGCCAGATACCAGGAGAAAGCAGTCATTCTCTTGGTAACCAAGACAAGGGGAAGGGAGTCATTACCCCTGGTTGTGTTCAACTCTGAAATCCAGATACCAGGAGAAGGGTATCATTCTCCGGGTAACCAAAGATGAAAAAACATTTTATGATACAAACCTTTGTGCCAGAGAGAGAAGTGTCTGAAACGTGCCTTTGGTGTTGGAGGACAAATTTGACTGACCCCAGGAAGGGGAAGAGTAATTCCCCTAAGAAGAAGTCAACACCTGGAAGTGAACCTTTATCCCCAGTCTGGAAGAAGGGAGTCATTCCTCTGGACCAAGGAGGTCTACTTTATCTCTAGTTTAGTATTAAGTGTGAGGGACAGAAGTCGAGTTTTGACACAGGAGAGTGGACTATTTATTTACACAGACATTCTGACAGAACCCTTGTTTCAGCTGAGGCAGGGAAACCCCCTCTGAGAGACAGGGAAAGTTAGGTTTTCTCTTAATTATCTTGACTAATAAAAGTCTATAGCAATCACCATGCCACCAGTGTGTCTGTCTCCTCCCTTACACTACTAAGACACGTTTGGAAACCAGGATTCAAACCCATCTTGCCAGGTTTCCAGGGCAGAAACATACTACAGGCCAACATGATAGTGTGAAGAAAACGACAGAAATGCTGCAATTTGGATTTTGCTCTGCAAGAATATTTTGAATTGAAATGTGCATGCCTTTTATATCTTGGCAGCAATGTTATTGGACATTTCCTCTTTTGGGTTATAGGTCATGTGTGGATACATTTTCTGAAAGGCAAATGTTAATTTGTACTCAAGGGTTCGAAATTGAGATCTAATGAGCAGGAGCTAAAACCAGCTCCTGGGTTTCAGGCATCACAAAATAGACAGGAGCTACCGCTGGGGACCGGGAGCGAGTACGCAGCACACTGCAAATCTAACTTTCACATGAAATGTCCATTTTAACTTTTTGCCCATTATGCAAGAGATGTGTCCTAATTCTTCATTATTAACAAACTATAACACTGAAAATTAATGTCAGATATGCATGTTTCTAAGGAACCAGTTGGACTGGGTAGTGAAAACTCGCTACTGGTAAATTTTTCTTTTTTATTCTAACCAGGCTGACCAAGGCTAGAAGCTGGAGCTAAATGGCTCTCTGCTCACCGCGTTTGAGCCCTGGTACTGTGCATTTTCTTTGAGGAGGAAAAGTCAACTGAATGAACTTTGCATATTTCACTTTAAGATATGTTCACCTCCTGTGATTTCACTTCCTATTGCGTGATAGTTTTGGCTTTTATGTGACACTAAGTGCTGCCTATAAGTCAAGACTTTTGCCATGGGAAGTGAAGATGGGGGAGTGATGGGATGAGAGGAGGGGATATAGCCTGTGGGTGTTTGCCATTGATCGCCCATGGCCACAATAGCCCCATTCCCACCGAGTACCTGCCCCACCCCATACAAAACCCCAGGAGTCACTCTGAACTAGTTCTGTGCTTTCTGAGCAGTCTTCGGAAAGGTAATGGGTTATAAACCAACACCTGATGTACTAGAAAATATCTTAAGTGTGCCTTCAGCTACTTGATTTAGAAGAAATATGACTGTCCTTGCATCTGCTCCCCGCACTGTATTACTGTTAAAAAAAAACAGTATTCGCAAAGCTATCCGTTTTGGCTCTTGCATAGGCATGTGCCAGGCACTGCCATAATATGCCCAGCAACTAACACCATTTGCTAAGCTGTTGCCATTTTATAGCCAGATGTTACAGTTCTGGCAGTGCCTGGACAATGCACATCGCATGCATATACAAAAGCCAAAACTGTTGGCTTGGCAAATGCTTGTTTTAGGGACTCGTGCCCTGGTAATCGAGTAACCTCTGAGTGAACACTCGCTTTCCCATTCACCCTGCGCTTACAGCGGTATGGTTTGAATCCTAGTGCTGACAATTCAAGGGCCTCAGTTTGGAAGTCACTGTTCGATTTTCATTGTTGCTCATCAAAGCAGCATGGACAAGTGTTGCAGGGATAATAAGTACGGCGGTGGAAATAGTTCTAAAAACGTACGGAGGGTTCGCAGGTGCAGTGGGATAGGGGCGAGGGAACCAGTAAGGAAAGTCTCGTATACGGGTAGAGCCAAGGGCAAAAAAAGAAAACAAAATAAAGGGAACGTGAAAGTACGAAAAGCGTATAAAGGTGTGGTGTAACACAGGAAAAAAAGGAGATGAAAACCGATAAAGAAAAAAAGCTAGCGAGTAAAAAATAAAAACCCAGACGGAAAGTAAGGGCAAGAAAGGGGGTTGGAGCGGCAAAAAGGCAACAAATGAAATAGAAACTGAAAAGAAGTAAACGTTATCAGTCAGGTTGTATTTTTTCAGAAGAGATCGGGCAATAAATCAAAATGTTAATTGAGTTTTTTGGTACCTGGGCACTGGTGAGCACATATGCTCTTTAGAGGTTGTTAAAATGGGATATAGAAGTGTTTTTAGGATTTGTGTGTGTAGGAATCGATTTTAATTACATGCCAGTGAATTAGTGGGTTTTCCATTTGACCGCCAGGTGTGATGAGACCTAAACACTGTCAGAACAACTATAGATGTTCTGTATCAATAACGTGTTGTAAATGAAATGTGTTTCATTTCCCTTGTGTGGGATCGCGGTACGTCACCAGGACTTCCTGGGACTGCTGGTCTTCTCTCTAGCTCTGCTTGTTCACTACTGTTCCACGGCTCTGCTCTTCTGCTCTGTCTTCTGCCCAGATTTGCTCATGCAGAACCTGCAGAGGACTCCAATGGCTTTTCACTGGCACTCTCTTCCCTCTAGTCTTCCGGCAGTTCCTTGATCTCTCGTGCTGATTTGCCTCCACACCTGCTGCCAGACCCGGCGGGGTTTGACACAGCCCCACTTGACAGGGATGGGCTTGACACATTGGATAGTCCTTTGTTACCTTTTATACCTGGTATCCAGTTACTCCCATGTGGATTATAAAAGTCCTCTTTCACTGTTGACAACTCAAACCTCATGCCTTCTCGGGGCCACCTCATACCAGTACTAGCACAATCAATGACCATGTCTCCTGTGCTCTTCCTCGTCCTAGTACTTTTGGCTTTACGTTTACCCCTGGTGTTACAACAATACATGGGTTTGCTTTCAATGTAATGGTTCTGAAAAATGGGGAGGGCTAGGGAATGTTGGGGAGTGACAGCATTCCATGGGCTATACCCCCAGGTGATCGTCCTTGTCCCCCAGAGCTCCTCCCACATGAAACCACCTCCAGGGGGACTATTGGGTAGCGACCCACACCTCCCTAACCTCATGGGAAAGGGCTCCCCTTTGCGATAAGTGACGACACCTTGTGAATCGTCACACTGCTGGCAGGACTGAGACCAAACAGACTGTCAAGGTGGTTCATCCTCTGCATCTCAGAATGCTATGATCTGGCTGGTAGGGATGTGCCTGAAAGTCTCAGGGCTCATTCCACCAGTGGGCTGGCCGCCACCTCCGCTCTGCAACGTGGAGTCGCTGTTCTGGACTTTTGCCTTCTGGACTTTTGCCAGGCAGCTATGTGGGCATCTCTGCACACAGTTTCAAAGTATTGCTGCTTGGATTTTCAGTCTGGCCAGGATGCTTATTTTGGTAGAGCGATCCTTAGTTTTCTAGTTTAGGTAGTGTCCTTGCTCTCCTCCCTCCTCCAGATCAATGCACTGTTTTGGGAATCTATCAAAGATGAAGAATTTGTGGGAGAAAGGAATCAATTACAAGAACTTACTTCCCTCTCTGTAGTGTTATTTCTGATGGATGCTGCTCCCATGGATTCCTTATTGCCCTACCATTCTACCCCACTTGGCAAATAGCTAATACACCTGGATTTTGTGGTCCCTCAGAGTGCTAAGAGGAAAAGTGTGGATTTAAGGTCACAGGGCTCTGTGCCTCTATATATACTGGCCCAACGTCATGTCTGGTGCAGTGTGCATAGAAGCAACAGGCGGCTCGGACATGGAGTTGTGCTCTGATGAGGAATCTGTGGGAGGAATATTCATCAGAAAGAACATTACCAAGAAGGAAGTAATTTGTTCTTTGTGCAGCCGATGGCAATTTCTTCATTGGTCTTATGGATCAACTTCAGCAATGATACAGGAAGTGGCATTTCATTAGTATTATTAATGTTTGAATGAAGTGACCCAATATTAAATGTTGAAAGGTATGTATTTTAGCCGAAATTCCCAACCTAGCTTTTTTATTTCTCCGTTTACGCAGAGTAAATGCTGGTATATGCTGGTTTAGCAGTGTCTGCTCTACAACAATCAGAAGAGAGAACATATATACGTTCACAGAGGCTGGGTGAAAATAGGCGCTATAATTAATGGGAAAGGATTTCCCTTCCCCATATTTTCAGCATGGGACAAGGCGGCACACTCAAGCTTAGCACATACTCTGGCTTTTCTAGCATGAGGATGCAGTTCAAAATCTCAGTATTAGGTCCTTCTGTGCCAAAGTCTATTTGTCATTCAAAGTCTCTTATTTCAGAGGGCCTGATGCGACAAACAAACATTCAAAGTTCCTTTCTCCTCAGGTTCTCATATGCACAACTTCTCTGGTGATTCACTGTTCAACCCGGGTCCCCCTCTTCCGGGCTCAGACCCACTTTAACATAAAACTTTCAGTTGGTCCCCCTTTGGCCTCGGACCAAATTTATCTAATTTCCCAAACTTCCTTTACTGTATGAAAATCAAAGACTTTCGACTGTGCGTGGGATTTTGCTTTGTCTCGTTGCAGGACCACTTCGATTCGCAATTCTTTGTTCTCTTCTTAATACAACCCTTTAACTTGTACTCCTGCCACTTCTCAGCTGGACACCTTCGATTGAGCACCCATGTGGTGCCAGACCACTCTGTCAAAGGTAAAGTACCAAAGTCTCTTCAAAGTTCAAACACTCATCAGCAGTTCAGCTTTACTTGCGTCTCATCACATACGTTTTAACAATGTTCATTCCAGCGCCCCCATACAATATTGCTGCTTGCAACCTTGGCTTCAACACAGAGCGGTCTTTTATCATTCTTCTCAATCACCGTCTGTGTGGATTTCACGGACGCTGCTTTGTTCTTAGAGCCAAGGACGGTACCACAGCAGTTGCTGCTTCTCCCTGCCTTAATTAGTGACGCTAATCCCGGCTATCTCTGATACACAATACAGGGGCCTTCAGCTTGGTTTCCTTGTCCTATGCTTTGTAATCTCGAGGGCTCTTGAAAGTAACCACTTCTTGTTGGAAAGGTCAAGGGAACTTCCCTACTTGTGATCTCCTCCTGTTTTGCCATCTTTCTTCTCTCATTCAGCAGCCGTCTTGAAACTGCTGTTTCCTTGTGTGCTTGACTCACTCAGAGTGTGCTTTAATGCTCTGCCTTTTATCCGTGTGGGGAAGCTTAATTGAAGTCAAGTGTGAGTGATGGGCAGTAATTGCCTGCCCTCGCCTGACCATTGTATTGGGACACGTCAGGTATACTGCTTGGGTGTTAGTCTGTTTTCTCCCAGAGCGGGCTGTCTGTGTGAAAGTGTTTGTGCAGGAAAAGGGGGGGAGGGGTAATGTTCCTACGTATCCTATCTGATAGGATGTTGTTACGCTCACCTGGCTCCCACAGGGGCGTCGGTCGGACCCGAACAGCTGTGGTCTCCACCCACGTGATGCGTAGTGCAGCGATTACTGACTGGATCTGCCCTCCTAATCTTGTCTGCTTAACCCGTAGAAATATTCTCCTGCAAGTGGAGGGATGGATTTAGCCACTTGTCGATTCAAATGATGGCACCCCCACAGTCCTCCCCAACTAATCACCTCTGAAATGTCCTCACAGCAATCTCACCTTATATTCTTGAAAGATGAGCTCTCCATCCTGCGTGGATTTGCAGGGGCGCGTCGATTCCAGTTACTTCACTGGTTTGAAGGCTCGGGAGAGTTCCGGAGAGTATTGACTCTGAGGTTCCTGGTGAGGACCAGTAAGTATTAAGCTCATAGAGTTCAATATGTCCGATGTTCACTCTTGTTTCCCCCCTTCCTTTCTTGTCTTGCAGCTGGCTCGTGAAAAGATGCTCTTGTGGCAGCTGGTGGCGCTCATGTAAGAGTCTGTATTACCCAGCGCTGTCCGGTAAATGTTGCACAAGGAAAACGTGTTTTGTCTCTCTTTACAGATGCGGCATGTGAAAATATGGAGAGTCACAAAAGGATGCCTGCTGTGGTAAATCAGGTAAGTCTATGGTGGTAAGAATTATATTTGTTGGTTCCCTCGGCTCACCTTGTGGTTTTCTTTCGTCTCCTAGGTGCCGAAGTTCGGCGAAGAAATGATGGAGGCAGCGCCGACCCGAAGTATGCTGTGAAGACTGGCGAGTATGGCGCGGCATTGCAGCTGGAGGTGCGGCGCGTGCAGAAATGATGTTCTTTACAGGTCCGGAGACAAGATGGATCCAGAATCAGGTGTGGAATAGAAATAAGTTTGTTTTCTAACCTTGTCCCTTTCTTTCCTCTTTGTTTTAGGAGCTCCAGATTCGAGGCGGGCGTGGCAGAAGACTGGATGCAGGCTGCGGGCACGGTGAGTGTTACGCTGCTGGATGCAGAATAACGCGAAGCGTGTGTTGCTGGTCGGGTGTGGTTTAAATAGCCTCAAAAGTAGTCCCAGGTAAGAAGTCCCTAGAACCACACCCGAGTAAAAAAACCTGTAGAAAAATAGTCCCTTTCAGGCTTCATGTTGGATTGGAGTCATTTGCAGCATGGTCTGCCTGAGGTAAGTAATGACTATGAGCCTGGCGCCTTAGGCGCCAGGAATGATTCCTACTATGAGCCTGGCGCCTAAGGCGCCAGGACTGAACCCAGACAGCAGCCCCGGCTAGGGGCTGAGGTTTTACTAAATGTCTAGATGCCTGCTCCCGGGGCTGATGGACTTGGTCCGGATGCCTGGGGGTAGGCATCATGACAGATGTGGTCAAGGTGTTACAGGAAAGAGGGGGATACCGCATCTCACCATCCGGTGTACCACTCCCCGAGGAACCCTGACCCAGGTGATCCTCCCGCACTGGTCCACCCCCAGTGTCTGAATCCAAAGACGATGGCTGTACCCTTGCCACCTGAGCGAATGATCTGCAGGGATTAGTGGTTGAGACACCTTCTGGTTTCCCACAATATCATCCCATTTCTGTCACTCAGTCTTAGTATTTGAGTGTCCCCACACTTATTTCTTGACATTTGGTTCTGTAGATTCAGTTTTCCCGGTTCTCATCCACAGCTCCAGGAGGGATCCCTTACCTGAGTCTCTGTGCTCCACCTGCTCTTGAACAGTAAGCCTGGACAAGGGCATATGTTTGGAAAGGGAAATTAATGATTTTAATAGAAGGCAATATTTGGTTTTGGAAATGTCTAATTCTACAAAGGCTTTGACAATGTTTTGTTTTGCGAACCGAAGGGCTTAATAGTCATGTATGAGCAAAACCAGAACTGGAGACAACTTGGTCTGACTTTACCAGAGGCATGGTGTCCAGATTGACTTTATACACCTTTTGTTGTTCGTGCCAGCAAAGCTACTGTCACCAATGTAGCTTTGCTGTAATGGGGGAATAAGGCCAACCTTCTGTTGAAATTATCACCTGCTGAGATCTGCAAAGATGCTTTGTGATCACTTTTTGTAAAAAGATTGTCTTAACATTAGTTTCATGCTGTCCATGCTCCACCAGTCAGGATGCACGGAACAGAAGTTGAATTCACTAGTAAAGGCCTGCTTTACCTGCTCACTTTCGTTCTGTTCTGGCTGCCATAGTCGCTATAGCTTCCTGGTCCACCATCCTCGTTGCTCCTTTCACTCCCTCTCTGGTGTCTGCAAGGCAGTGAGTTGCGTTTCTTTTGGCGAGTGGGAATTGAGGGGAGTTGCCTACACCCTTCCTCCTGCTTGTGTTCAGGTTCTCCCTGCATGCCTCCTAGCCTGCTTTTTGCGCCACTGCTTTTTTCTGCATTTCCCTGCATTTCCCATGCCTCGCAATGCACAAGCTCCTGTCGCAATGCACAAGCTCCTGCCGGGTGCTAATGGAAAGAATTACTATGGCTCTCATGCTCTGCCAGGAGGCTGGACGTGGCCTTTAACAGCCTGCCAGCCTGAGCTATGGCAGGCACGAGCGAATGTCATTTACACCTTGTATGCCATGTCCACCCTGCTGGCAGGGCATGAAAGACATTTGCACCTCGGGGGTTTGTCCGCGGTGTGAATGGCTTTCACAATTCTTCATTGGGAGGTCCGTAGTGCTAGTGCAGCCGATCTCTGATTGAAAAAAATGAGGAAACATTCTTCAAATAAAGATGGCCGCCGCCATATGGAAAAGGGACCAAGTCCTTTTTTCATGTCTATGGCGGTGGCCAGATGGGAGGAGCTCCGGGACCAGAGCGCAATGCTCTGGTCCTGTAGGTAAGTGGAGGGGGTGTGGAAGCAACAGGGAGAGGCTCCCTGTTGCCTCCCTGCAATGAAAAGGAAAATAAACATGCGCCACCCGGGGGAAGGGTCTCGGGTGGCTGGGACAGCGGGCGCAGTTTGTGTATTCTCGCCCACTGTTCCAGCCATCTGATTGGCTGAGCACCCTTTGCCAGGTGCGAATGCATGTTAGCGTCGGGTTCCTCTCACTGTGGCTTCCATTTTCTTGACTGAAGCCCATGTTGATCACCAGCAGTTGTTGGCTTTGATGCAAACCTCAGATAATCCCACTCCATATTGAATGATCCTTGCGATTCGATTTAAGTTTGGATTTATGGGAGAACCTTACGGGAGAGAAGCACTCCTTGTTTGTTAGGTGAGTCACCTCAGGAGAAGTGCTCCTTATGGATATGAACCCCCTATTACTGTACTAACCGGCTGATTTTATGTCCGTGCTTTTCTTCCCTCTTTCCTAACCTAGTAAGTATACTGTATTGCTTCCATCAACGTGTTCCTCCTGAATTTTCTGTCTCGCATATCATCATAAACTCAATCTGCTTGCAGAAAATGTCTAGTCCAAAAAATCAATAGCATTTTTACACATATGTAGGCCACAGAGCACACTTTATAGGAGTAGGTTTTCCCTGGTCTAGCACCTATGCATCAACTACAGAAACCCACTCTCTATGCTGCAACTGACACATTCACTAAAACACACAAATCCGTTTTATTATCCGTTTAGTGATAAACACATTTAATTTACAACACGTTATTGATACAGAACATCTATAGTTGTTCTGACAGTGGGATCGCGGTACGGGAGACCCAGTTGGGACACGAGGGCAAAAGGAAGGGTGGTTCAATAAGCTCTCTCTCACCTCAGTACTGGGGAGACCGCTACTGGGTATAACCAGAGGAGGGTCTGGGACCTGAAAGAAAGTACTGAGAGTAGATCGCGGTACGTCACCAGGACTTCCTGGGACTGCTGGTCTTCTCTCCGGCTCTGCTTGTTCACTACTGTTCCACGGCACTGCTCTTCTGCTCTGTCTTCTGCCCAGATTTGCTCATGCAGAACCTGCAGAGGACTCCAATGGCTTTTCACTGGCACACTCTTCCCTCCGGTCTTCCGGCAGTTCCTTGATATCTCATGCTGGTTTGCCTCCACACCTGCTGACAGACTCGGCAGGGTTTGACACAGCCGCACTTGACAGGGCTGGGCTTGACACATTGGATAGTCCTTTGTTACCTTTTATACCTGGTATCCAGTTACTCCCATGTGGATTATAAAAGTCCTCTGTTGACAACTCAAATCTCATGCCTTCTCGGGGCCACCTCATAACAGTACTATCAATGACCAAGTCTCCTGTGCTCTTCCTCGTCCTAGTACTTTTGGCTTTACGTTTACCCCTGGTGTTACAACAATACATGGGTTTGCTTTCAATGTAATGGTTCTGAAAAATGGGGAGGGCTAGGGAATGTTGGGGAGTGACAGCATTCCATGGGCTATACCCCAGGTGATCGTCCCTTGTCCCCAGAGGTCCTACCACATGAAACCACCTCCAGGGGGACTACTGGGCAGCGACCCACACCTCCCTAACCTCATGGCAAAGGGCTCCCCTGGCGATAAGTGACGACACTTCGTGAATCGAACACTGCTGGCAGGACTGAGACCAAACAGACTGTCAAGGTGGCTCAGCCTCTGCATCTCAGAATGCTATGATCTGGCTGGTAGGGATGTGCCTGAAAGTCTCATGGCTCATTCCACCAGTGGGCTGACCGCCACCTCCGCTCTGCAACGTGGAGTCCCTGTTCTGGACATTTGCCAGGCAGCTATGTGGGCATCTCTGCATACGTTTGCAATGTATTGCTGCTTGGATTTTCAGTCTGGCCAGGATGCTCATTTTGTTAGAGCGATCCTTCAGAGTTTTCTAGTTTAGGTAGTGTCCTTGCTCTCCCTCCCTCCTCCAGATCAATGCACTGTTTTGGGAATCTATCAAAGATTCAGAAAGGAATCAATTATAACAATTTACTTCCCTCTCTGTAGTGTTCTTTCTGATGGATGCTGCTCCCACGGATTCCTTATTGCCCTACCATTCTACCCCACTTGGCGGATAGCTAATACACCTTGATTTTGTGGTCCCTCAGAGTGCTAAGAGGAAAAGTGTGGATTTAAGGTCACAGGGCTCTGTGCCTCTATATATATACTGGCCCAACGTCATGTCTGGTGCAGTGTGCATAGAAGCAACCGGCGGCTCTGACATGGAGTTGTGCTCTGATGAGGAATCTGTGGGAGGAATATTCATCAGAAAGAACATTACCAAGAAGTAAGTAATTTTTTCTTTGTGCAGCCGATGGCAATTTCTTCATTGGTCTTATGGATCCACTTCAGCAATGATACAGGGAGTGGCATTTCATTAATATTTGAATGAAGTGACCCAATATTAAATGTTGAAAGGCATGTATTTCAGCCAAAATTCCCAACCCAGCTTTTTTTTTTATCTCCGTTTACGCAGAGTAAATGCTGGTATATGCTGGTTTAGCAGTGTCTGCTCTACAACAGTCAGAAGAGAGAACACATACGTTCACAGAGGCTGGGTGAAAAGAGGCGCTATAATTAATGGGAAAGGATTTCCCTTCGACGGCGCGGATGGCGCCGCTACGCTCCGGCAGACTCGCACAAGGTAAGGCCTCCAGCCGCCATGCCTGCTTGTCACACCTCTCCGAGACCTACCCAGGTCACAACCATGTGCACCGTGCCGTGCTGCTACAGAAATGCACGACTACGGTCATGCCCCCACCCCTCTAACCCCAACACCTATACTCCCAACCTGGGATACCGCAATGTAAGGGTTGGCGTTAGATGCCAGCCCTCATTACTCATGCACTACTCTACCAAGGCCAACATCAAGCCTAGGGATGCCCTGCACACTGTAGCTACGCTATGTCAGATCCTCAATGTTCACATCACCAATCAAGACTCACGGCCGCCACGAACGCTAAGCCCAATAGTAACATTGACACTGCACCACCACCCCATGCCCAACCCCAATGTTGTCTCTATGCTAAATGCTCATGCTGATGCCCCCATGACCACAGTTGGTACTGTGTTGCCTAATGTTTCCATGCTCAATGCATATGCTGATGCCCCCATGACCACAGTTGGTACTGTGTTGCCTAATGTTTCCATGCTCAATGCTCATGCTGATGCCCCCATGACCATCTGATTCCATACCTCCTACTATATCTGAGCCACCCACCCTCCACAACACATCTCCACGCCTCCTGCCTACACGCTCAGCTGCGCCCTGCTTAATGCCCGCTCCGTACCCGCCCATGCCCTTCACATCAATGACGTGCTCATTAAGGAGCCTCGACCTCCTCATCCTTACTGAAACATGGCTCAATGAAAGCTCAGGCCCACCCCTTTCACTGGCCATTCCACCTGGGTATTCCATTTCCGGGAAAGACTGCACCTCTCAGAGGTGGAGGCGTTGCCCTCATCGCCAGGGAAACTCTTGCCATCAGAGAAATTGAAGGACTGCTTGACAATAGCGACTACCTCCTCTAAAAATTAATGTCTCCCCCAACTGCACGATAACCATGCACATTGTATACAGACCCCCAGGCCCATGTATAGACTTCCATGAAACCCTTAACCCTGCACTGTCCAGCAACATTATAAAGCCCTCACAGGTCATACTACTGGGTGACTTCAACCTAGGGCTGAACGACCCTAAGGACTCCCCCGCCAAATCCCTCAAGAAGGCGCTGTCCAACCTCGTCTTCACGCAATCCATTTCTGACCCCACTCATATCAAAGGGCGCACCCTCGACTGGATCAGTCATCACAACTGTTCCCTTCTCATCACCTCCAACACTCCCATCCCCTAGTCCGACCACCACTACATCCAATTCAACCTTGGAACCAAGAAAGTGGCCCTCTCACCTCCCCCCACTGTGCCAGGCCACTTACGCAAGGAGCTCACGCCTACTCACAGTCGAGAACCTAGCACCCTACCTTCTCAACCCCGCCCTGCAGGCCCCCCTCTTACAATAACCCTGACACCTTAGCTAGCACCTTCAAGGAGGTCATCACGTCAGCCGTGGACGCCATCGCTCCACTGACTCTCAAAAAAGCCAAACATGCTAACTCATGGTTCACCAAAGAACTTCTCGACCAACGTGGGCAAAAGAGGATTGCCATCTCCACATGGAAAGCCAGCCCTTCTGAAGCCACCTAACAGAAGTTCAAAGCCATCTCCAAATCCTACAAAACAAACATTACCTTAGCCAAGGCTACTTCCTTCGACGCCAGGATCTCTGATGCCAAGTCGGGGTCTAAGGAACTATTCACCATCTTTAGGTAACTGGAAAAACCATCTGCTCCCTCCCCCCCCCCCCCCCGTCAATCATCAAAGACAAGTGGTGTAATAGCATTCAATCTGCCATGCTAGAGAAGCTGAACACCCTACAAACTAAAATCCGCGGCCACCAAAAAGCACTCTCCAACATTATAGCTAACATGCGCACTGAACCACCTACCAAGACCACCTCCTCCCCTCTATTTGATTTCAAAGACATCACCGAGCTAGAGGTCATCGCCCTGCTCAATTCCATCAAACCCTCCAATTGCAAGGGTGATGCCTGCCCAGCTAGCCTCAAAGACTCCACAACCACCCTAGACCCCTTCCTTACAGCATTTATTAACTTCTCCTTCCAGTCAGGCCATGACCCATCTGGATTTAAGGATGCCTGGGTACGCCCACTCCTCAAAAAACCCTCGCCCGACCCAACAGTCCCTGGGAATTACAGGCCCATCACCACTGTACCATTCCTGCTCACAATTCTGGACAAAGCAGCATACCTACAAGTCCAAAAGTTCCTGGAAGATAACCGTCTCCTTGGCCTGCGGCAATCTGGTTTCCGCCCACGACACGACACGGCACCGAAACGGCCCTCTTAGACTTAAAGAACCAAATGCACGATCTTAGAGACACAGGCAAACCTGCTCTCCTATTGCTCCTGGATCTATCCGCTGCCTTTGACCTAGTTGACCACAACACCCTGTCCCACCATCTAGCCACCCAAGCCAACTTCTCCACCAAAGCCGGTCAATAAATCACCTCCTTTCTCCAAGAAAGGGCCATGAAAGTCTTTTCCGATTCAGCCTCCGCCACCCCCAGCCTCATCACCTGCGGTGTCCCTCAGGGTTCTTGTATCACGCCTACGCTTTACAACCTCTTCACAAGGCCTCTGTTCAGCATCCTCGATTCCCTTGGCATATCTTACACCAACTATGCGGATGACACACAGGTACTTACCCCACTCACGGGCGATTACCTAGCAGACACCGATACCCTCACCACCATCTATTCTACCTTCCAATCCTGGATGGCAGAGAACTGGCTCTGCCTCAATAGGGAAAAAACTGAACTCCTCTTCATTGGGTCACCCTTCACACTGGGTAACCTCGGAGATCAGTACGCCTCCTTCACCATTGAGAACATTCCTATCAAGGTCTCCAACCATGTGAAGACACTCAGAGTCTACCTTGACTCAGACCTATCCATGGATAGACAGGTCAATGCTATCGCCGCCTCTTCAGCCTACTACTCCAAAATCCTCAACGCCGCCAGGCCCTTCCTGGCCCGCCATAACTACCTCACCATTGCCAGGGCAATTATCGGATCAAGGCTAGACTACTGCAATGCCCTTCTTGTTGGGACCTCCAACAAAAACCTGGCCAAATTGCAGCTAGTTCAAAACAATGCACTGAGGGCAGCTACAGGTACCGCAGGAAGAGACCATATCTCCGAAATCAGAAGGCAAGCACACTGCCTCCCTGTCAGAGAGAATTGTCTTCAAAACTCTTGCCCGCACCCACAAATGGCTTCATGAACTTTCCCCTCCCTACCTGACACACAGAATTACCAAGCACACTGCCACGAGACCCTTAAGATCATGCTATGCCAACACAATTGTTTCACCCACAACGCGGAAGGTGCACACTGGTGGCTCCAGCTTCCCCACCCAAGCAGCCACGCACTGGAACGCACTGCCACCTCACTTCAGACTTATTGAGTCACACCTAGCCTTTCGCAAGGCCATCAAAACCAGGCTCTTTGTCTGAATTGCCTCCTCCTTCACCATGAATCTGTAACAGTCAGTTCCTGCATATGTGCTTATTACTTTGTAACCATGAGACCGTTGGGCACTTGCCTGTAATTCTTATGAATTCCAGGCAAGTGCCCAACTTATGTCAGTTCATCTTCTGTAACAGCGCCTCGATGCCTTATGGGCTGCAAGAACGCTTGACAAATGCAAATAAATAAATAAATAAATAAACTGACTATCAGAGAAGGGTCTGGGACCCGAAAGCAACAGAGTATTAGAGGACATTTTCCTTGTCTGGGACTCCAACAAAAGGAAACTGAGCAAACAGGGAGAACTTCCTCGTCACAGTGATGGCATTAAGCCCAGTGATCAACAAAGAAGGATTTAGGACTTCGCTAACAACAAACAAAAGTGGCAATGTGTATATCAAGTTGAGGATTGTGAGAAAGAACTGAGCCAAGCAATACGAGAAGGGAGTCATTCTCCTGGTCCCCAACTAGGAGTTGTGCTAAAGACGCCAGGGGAAGAGTAATTCCCGCAGACTTTATTGTAAACTGTGCCAAGCAATACCAGGGTAAGGTAGTCATTCACCCTGGTTTTATTGGAAACTGTATAGATCTATACCAGGAGAAGGGAGGAAGGATAGCTCAGGGGCAACACGTTTGTCTTGAAAGCAAAACAACACTGCACAACACAGGTTCGAATCCCGATCCTGCGCTTAGAAACCACTTGCTGGCATTAAGTGAGTTATAAATGAACAATAAAATAAATCAAAATAAATTCTGGACGTGGAATTGCATAAAGACTGTGTAAAACCCACAAGCCTGGGGAAGGGAGTCATTCCTCCTGGCGTTTTTGTTGCAAGAGAAAAGTCTTTTGGATACTATCCGAGCAGCAGAACAAGGGAGCCATTCTCATGAAGAAGGAACTTGGGGTTAGTTATCCTTTAGTTGTAGTGTGAGGGATAGAAGTAGGTTGTGATACAAGACTGTGGTATTTACTTTGACGGTCTTTCTGAAGGACCCTTCAGTATTAGATTTGAGGCAGGGAAGCTCCTCTTAGAAGATGGGGTAGTGAGAACCTTTTTATTCATAGATAAAAGTCTAGAACCGCCACCATGCCACATTTGTGTCAGCTTCCTTCTTCGACACCCTTACAACAGGCACAAGCTGGTCATTTTTCCTGGAATCCTTCATCCAAGAGACATAGTATCTAAGGGCCCGCACAGGGTCCAACCAATGGAATCGTTCCTCTGCCTTGGAAGGAAGCAGAGGAAAAAATGACAGGAAGATTAATCTTTTAAGAAAGATGGAAATCAGAGATCACCTTTGGGAAGAAGGATGACCCATCACCCAACATCACTGTTGAGAAAACAAAAATAGGGAGGTTTAACTGATAACGCCTGTATCTCAGTCACCAGTCTAGCAGAAGTGATGACGACCAGGAAAAATCATCTTACGGGTCAGAAATCCTAATGAGCAAGAATGTAGGTGCTCAAACTGAGCACCCCATAGAAACGTTAACACTAAATTCAAATCCAAAGCCGGAAAATACTGGGGTTGTGAAAACTGAATTGGACAATTCCACAAACATTGCAAAACTGTGGGGGGGATCATGAAAAAACAGCCCTACTTTGGGGTTCTCTTGAAAACTTAAATGGCCGCAAGATACCCTTTCACAGTTCCGATATGCAGGCCCATACTGCACCAAGCCAAAAACCTACGCCACCTGCATACATAAATGGATGTGGTGACGGGTCTCCCAGCAGAGAGGTGCACGTCAAGGATGTTGTCAGTTAAATCCCACTCTTTATACCGCACCCTTTCAGCAGCCAGGCATGAAAGTTCAGACTGCTTAGGTTCAGATGGTGGATTTGTCCTTCCGATTGGGAGACAAGATCCGCTCTCAGTGGAAGGAGCCAGGGAGGGCAGATGGACCTGTCCAGTAACTCCTGCTAACGCGTCCTCTGGGCTCAGTCCAGAGAGATCAAAATCATGGTCGACCTGAACAGGAATAGTCTCCCGAGAACCAGAGGTACGACAGGGATCGGTGGAAATGCATAAAGTAGGTTCAAATCCCACTTGACCAACAAAGCATCCCCCAGAACTCCCTGTTGCCTCGACTGCCGGGTTGAAGGGCAGGAGGGTCACAGTCTGCAGACCTTCATCAAGAATACCCATCAGTTCAAAATTGCAACTTGTGTCTTGAAGGTGCTGACATACCTAGGGTGTCCAACACCTTGGCCATCAGGGGTTGAAATGAAGCATAAGAGCAGGGAGCATATCAAACTCATGCACAAATATCCAGATCACTTGCCTCTTGTAATTCTGCAGCAAGATCCTGCAAGACTCCCTTCTCCCCATAAAAGTCCTCCAGGAAGTCCCTAACTTCTCTGGGGCATAAGGGTTCCAGCCCAAAGGGGACAAGTCCACCTTCCTTGTTCTAAATGTCTTCCATATGAGGCATATACGCGCCCCTGGGTCGTGGGGCATACACGTACACTGGAGGAATCTCAACACTGTGGAGTGAGGAGCTGAAGCTGGAAGACCAATGTTGGAAGACTGGGCAGTGCATTGAAGAGATAGGTCCTTGCCCATGGGTGCTGTGGGCGAGCACGAAGGCGTGCAGTTGTTTGCCCTCTGCCAACTCATCCGAGCACAGTGGACCCCAATGGCACCGGGGCCTTGATAGCAGTGTGAAGCCTCTGGTGCCAAAAGCCTCCCATTCCTCTGGGGTGGAGGAATGGGTAGGAGGGTATCTGTGACACCAGTTCCTCAGAGGAGTACCTGGAGCCATAACCTTTAAGAATGGCGTTTTGATATTCCACTGGGTGATCGAGATCTCTTGCGATGCTTATTCCCAGCAACCTTGAACAGATCTGTCCGTTACCTTTTTCCTTATGAATAAAGATAATGAGTTTCACTGCCCACTCTTAAAGTGCCTGGAGGTGCATCGACTGAAATAATCCACAATTCTGCGTGTTGTGTTAGTCTCCTACACAGTAAAAACAAATCAGGTGGGGGGGGGGGGGTTTCGGCAGCGGAAATTTTGACACTTGCTGTCAGAGGGTTTAAAAGCCAAGGCCTTCTACTGATTCGGCATGATGGGAAACCCGAAGCATTGTTTGTGAAGCTATATATACTGGTCCCGACATTATGTCTGGCACGAGGTGCATAGAAGAGTCGGGCGGACCCGACGCAGACCTGCGCTGCTCCCCCTGGCAGCGGAAATGTTTCTGAAGAGCAGCTGTGCTGGGAAACAGATAAACGATGAGGAATACGTGTGAGAAAGGAATCCATTATGAATGAGGGTATTTTGCTCAGCTTTTCTACTGTACTAGTCACCACAGTAGCAGTCTTGCAATCCAAAGGCTTCTCCAGAGTGCAGCATATTGAGGCACTGTCTTATTCCTAGTCAATATTTACATAACACACCATCAAAATATTATTTCAGGCGTAAAGGGGAATAAAAGAGAAATAACTAACGGCCGTGACTTGCCAAATTGTAAACCAGACCTTTTGTGTCACGATTCTTTTAGGCAAAATACTTTTAGATATCGTTGATTTGCAGTTTGGTGGAATGAAAAGAATTTGCTCATTGTCTTCGAATAGGCCAATTACTCTTATGATATTTTGTGAGAAAGCAAGGTGGGTCTCCCTTTTTAAAAAACAAATTTAAGAAGGATTTCAACTTGATGTGTCAAATTCACTAATGCATCACCCACTAGGTAACTGCCCAAATGACAACTGGAAAAAAGTTAAATGTGCTGGAGCTTCTGTTTATCAGTTGAAAAAAGAAAGGAAATGTTATAATGGAAAGAAAGTAGTAAGTATTTACGAAAATAAAGAGAAAAAAGCTGGAATAAATTAAATGGAAAAATAAAATGGGGGAAAAATGCAAAGAAAACGAAAAGGGGGAATGAGAATGAAGGGTAGAACATGAAAGAAAGATGAAAATAAAAAATAAAACTACAACAGATAAAAGGAAGAAAGGAGCACAATGAAAAATTAAGCATGACAAAAAGGATAGATGAAATGGAAAGGAAGGAACTGACAAGTAGAAAATAAAAAAGGGTTTAAAAAGAAACGAAAGAAAAGTGTTAAGCAAACAGTTTAGGTATGAAGGGAGAACTTGCTCTCTGCAAGCCTCTTGCAGATACATATTTAGGAGAAGACCAGCTGTTCAGCAGAGCAGGACCCGTGCATCTAGTTGCAAGCACAAACTTAACAGCAGCTGATTTTTAAGAGCCAGTCGAGTTATTTCAGAGGGGCAGGGCTTTGTGGACCATACTTTTAAAAGCATGATGCGTTTTCCTGCTGTCTGGTACATTAATGTGTTTTCCAATTTGTGGACCTGAACAGGCGCAGTTCCTGAGAACCAGAGGTATGACAGGGATGGGTGGGAATGCATACAGTAGGTTGAAATCCCACTTGACCGTCAAAGCCCCCCAGAGCTCTGTTGTAGAACCACCTACACTTCCTGTTCACACTGGAAGCAAAGATGCCCACCTGAAGAATCTTCCCCATTGAGAGAATAGCTCCTCCAAAACATCCACTGCTGCGTTAGATTGTGCACGTGTTACCGTTGTTCCTTATTGTTGCTACATTTATTTGGTCAAGCTACATACAACCAAGGTCCTAGTTCATAATGGTCACCATTAGCTGAGCAAATTATACAGTCCTTTTTATCCATTTCCACTACTTACCATTGCTTCCTTTACTTGGATTCACCTCCTTCCCTTGGGTGTGTATAGTCTATTTCCTCTGTGTGGGCCAAAGTGATTTTTAGTCTTCCTAAGGTATTCCCCATAATCCTTTGGACTGATAAAAGAAATGGAGAAGCAAGTGATCCCAATCCCCGATGGGATGGCATTTGGTCTCTGAGCATCACTGGAGCACTGCAGCATCTGCTTGGCAACCATGCTGCCAATATCTGCCCGTGTCGTGCATTGTCCTTCCACTTCCTGCAGCTCACAATCAAGAACCCTGCTGCCCCCATACCTCACCAGAATGGAGAAACATTAAAGCTTTCAGTAGAAAAAGACTGCATGTGAGAAGAGAAGTTTCAAGGTGTTTGTATGCATTTTTTGAATGGCACGTGTGTGTGTGAATGCATGTGTATATTTCTGTTTGTATGGGTTTGTGAGAGTGTGATTAGGCATGTTACAGAGTGTTCGAGTAGAGGAGCATTGTCTGCCATCCATTCCCCATGTGACTGAGTGCATGTGTAACTATGATGGGTGCATGTTTTTTGTTTGGCAGGAGTTGGGCATCATACCAACATCATTAGAGAGATATATATTAAGAATTCCAGCATATATTGTGGGTGGTACATCACGTGAGTTACGGTATGATTGCTGGTATATACTGTGGGTCTAATTTCATGAAATTGATTTACCTTGGTAATTCTGGATTTTATCTTGGGAACAGCATCATGCAAGTTATTTACAGGGCAATGATGTCATACATTGTGGTTGCAGCCTAACAAAGGTGATTTACAGAGGGAATCCAGGTATACAAGGTGCACGCAACTTTATAAAAATTGATTTACAGGTGCAATACTGCTGTGCAACTTGGACAACCCCAAGTAATGTGCAATGGCGCGGTTATGTGCAGCACAATACACCCAGTCATCCATTCAAACGACATCAAGCACCTGTCTAAACAATCATCTTCACCAATCTATCCATCTATCCTCCTTTCACACAAACGCATGCATCCAACCTTCCAACCATTCATAAACAAACACGAACACACAAAGCCAAACCCATTGACTTCGCCAATGCTTGCTTATCCTGTGCCAGACCCCAATGTAATGATCCAACAGCATCCAGTCTTGTCTGTGGAGTGGCATAGTGTGCCAATTCCTGCGCCATCCCCACCTTGTTCTATGAGAGAATAGAAAAGGGAAGCAGAGCAAGGCAAAGGGAGAGAAAGGTTAAAACGCATGAAAGATTTGTGCATGTAAGAAAGCGAATGCGGGGTTGGGACAGAGTTTTTAATAGTTTGCATTCCTAAAGAGTCTGTGTAGAAGGATCAAAGCATAGTGCTGGTCCGAAAATGGGACATGCTTAACGCCCCTGTGAACAAGCATTGACCCGAAAGTACAAAATAGAAAAAAAGGAAAATGGAAGAAAAGGAGCCAAAGGGAAAAATGCTGTAAGGAAGAGCAGAAACAGTACAAACAGCATCGTAAAATAACATTGAACACATATTGCTTGCTTTCAGTATTGTATCATCACCCTTTGGGTTGCAAAATATTTGCTGCATGCAAATACTTTGTAATAGAACCCATCGTCTCATGCCAAAGAGAAAGGTGGCCGACTCCAAGAGCGAACTGGAAAAATCATATTTGGGGCCATTTAACATAGTTTCACAGATCTATTGGTGTTCTGTGCGAATTGGTGACTACTTTAGTGTTTTAAAATAAAATTAGTTGTGACAGTGACCGGTTAGGAGAACACTGCGGCCTCATTAAGCAAAAGCCACAAAATAAATACCATAAGTTCTAGAAGGACATACCGAGCTGCTAGGTCGCCCCAAATGGTGAGATGTCAACGACAGGGAAAACGTGTCAACACGAGCCTCCCTTTTACTCCTGTTAGTGGGACCATCACAAAAGGGGCCATAGAAATCCCCCAAAAGCTCATTCACTTATTTGTAACAATTCCCTACAATATGGATTTCAGTGGGGGAGGCATGATGGCGGTTCAAAGTATAGAGCCTAACATCTCATTCAAGGGGCATCGAACTGCCGGCGCCTTTACACAGTGGTAGGAAGCAGTCCAGCAATCCAGAAAAGTGAGGAGAACAACTGACAACTAGAGAGGCTCAGTGGGAGCAATCCGATACAGCAGTCAGTCTATCACGAGGTTAAGGGGTGAGCTACAGGGCCATATATGACAGATATATGGAATTGGAGGCTACATTTTTTGAAACACAGTATACAAAGGCAAGCCATGCAAAGGAGCATCAGCACTCTCCCATCACCAACACAGAAGGCACCCCAGCTACTAAAGCTTAGGCCAAGTATGTAACTCCAGCCGCTGTCCCCACAATATTGATTGATCCCAGTACAGAGAAAAGGTATACAATAGGTTTTCAGAGTGAACCTAGGTCTCTGACCATTTGTGCTAAAGGTGAATGTGCCACAATGCTATCAAAAAGGGCCCACCCAGCCGAAGGTTCACAAAGTAGTCATACCAGAATTAAAGAAAAGCGACATCCCCTATTGCATTTAGGTGCTCTTGTGGTTAATGCAGAATTCAAGTAATAATGCCCAGGATCACAGGAAATGAGCGCAAGGGTCTCTTTTGGAGGTCAGAGGAACTTTGCGTGCAAGCAAATGTATCGAAATGCACAACAAAAGAACCTCCACTATGCCTCAGAGAATAAGATACTTACCTTGGCTAATGACCATTCTGACGTCTAATATCTTAAAAAGGCTGCAAATATGAGATTGCCCAGCCTCAAGTGCACATTGCATCATCTTTGGGTGCCGAAATAACCATTCACCTCCAGAAAGAAACACTCCTTTCCAAAGACGGTGTTACCTGCCCAATGCAACCCCAAAGCTAAATCCTTCACACGGCCACGTGATGGGGGCCAAGCCCACAGATCGACTTTTGGTGGAAAAAGCAGTCATTGGCCTCCTGGTTCAGTCTTCAAAGATGCTGTCAATTGCCCAATACTTATGATTAACCCTGGAAGAACTCTGCTTAAGTATAATGAAGTCCTGTTCCTTCACTTGCTTTGCAATCTAGTCTCCTTAACCTTCCATTTGCTGACCAATGTTTTCTTACACGTTTGTTTTAACATGATGATTTTGTGTCATACACTGCATATATCGTTTACGACATCAAGAAAGGCCAAATGGATGGGTGTTTTAATAAACAAACTATAATTAGAAAACAGTAAAAAGCTAAAGACTTACTTATGGTTTACATTTCAGTGGTTCAATCACATGTAATTCAACAAAAACCATGACAGTGGTCCCAAGCTGAGACCGGCAATGGCTGGCCCGTTTCCTGGTTGTTTCTTCCACTGGAGATGGATCTTGGATAGCGTTACTACAAATGACATCGATAGTGGCATCCTCTGTGACATCTAAGGAATCTCATATGCAAATTAGTAGAACCTCCTGCGACACTCGGAGATAAAGCAGTTCCCAATGACTGGTACACCACAAATCAGGGCCTAACACTTTGGGCTGAGTTTGTGTAGTGGCATGGGCCCAGCCCATGTCCAGTATTTGAGTGACTGCCATAGGTGCATACCTCTGTGCGCGACATAACATTCTCTCCATGCAACCTTGTGCTAGAATGAAGGCAAGTCATTTGGAATGTTGCCTGGCAGTCTAGGAGTGACAATTGGAGGCTGGGATGGGTGTCAGGCTCCTGCGGGCATGCACTGTCCTTTTTGCTCCATTCAGACTTATCAATAAAGAACTTAATGAAACACACAGACTTGGCCACTTTATTACAAGGCGACAAGGTGGTCTTTGTAGAACCCGATATAGAAGGTGGCCAACCTCCAGTGATCTGCGGCAATATAAGAGTGGCGCAGGTTACCATTCTGTGGTGGGGGAAACAGCACATAAAGGACATCCCTCCCCAAGCATTGTTCACCACCCAGGGTCACCAAGTGGGATACCCAGTTTTTCCGAGCAGATTCCTGGCTGTGTTGACCGCATTCCAATCTAATATATCGAGCGGTACCTTCCATTTAGGGCTTGGGCAAAAAAAAACAAAAAAAAGAAGAAAAATAAAATTCTACCTCTGAAGTTGGGTTGGTCGAAGAACAAGGTGTGCCTCACTGGCATCCCTGCCGGGGGAGCAGGCCTACAAAATCACGGTGCCTAGTAGGTCGCACTATAGGGTTCAATCACTCGCTGCACCTTTGTGTTTCTAGGGCAACGTGTTCAAGAAGGAGCAGCCAATTCTTTTGCAGAACTCCCCAGGACAGAGATGATGTGCAATACAGCTAATTCATTAAGACCCATTCAGTGTGAGGCAGGCATGGTATCAAGAGAGAGAGACAGACTCAAAAGTAACAGTTTGAAAACCTTTATTATAATACTTTATAGGGTTGGTGTAATGCCACACTGGCCGGAACTCTAATGGGGTTGTTCCCTCAACTGATGCTTCTAAGGGCTGTCGAGGTCCGTAAGTCCAAAACCAAAGTCTGTCCAAGTCAAAAACCATGCTTGCCCTCACTCTTAAAACAAATGTGATGTTAGGTCTTCTTAAAGAAAAATGGTGGTTAATAAAAATGCTAACCAAGGCTGGTTTCAGGTAGCCTTATCGTCCGGTTTAGTTCTTCCAGTTTAAAAATAATTAAACGAAAAAGGGGTGCCATTGGGATTGTCCAGGTAGGGCTCTTGCAACAGAACAATACATGTTACAATGTCTCTAACGTTTCCCTTCCCCAAGCTTTGACCCCTCTGGTTTCCAAAACAAAGAACTTTTAAGCCTCCCAAGGTTCCCCTTCCCCCAAGTCTAGGCCTCTTTTTTCAACAGTGTCTCTTGTAGGTTCCTTTGGGCCTCTCGGGGTTCCCTTCCCCAAGCTTAGGCCTCTCTGTCTCAAAAGGATTCACACTCTTGCCTTGTAATTCCTTTGAATTCCATGGGGTTCTCGTCCCCCGAATTTAGGCTCCTTCTTGCCTTAAATGAAGGTGCATAACTCCGTTCAGGCCTCTCAGGGTTCCCTTCCCCAAGCCCCGGCCTTTCTACCTACAGCAATGTATTTCACAGTTTCTTTTGGCCCTCTCAGGGTTCCCTTCCACAAGCATAGGCCCCTCTTGTATCAAAAAGTTCACTTAAAAGTTCACAAACACCAAAACGTCCATCTTATCAGGGTGCTCCTCTCAGTTCTTTCTTGTGAGGGTGTAACAGCCTTTTCTTCACTTTGGAGGATTTCGCACCCACTTCTCTTTGGGTAGCTCCCCCTTTTTCCACCTATCAAGTGCCACTGTACACCTCCTTTGGTCAACACAGGCGTAGTATCAGACTTTCGAGAATTGGATGGCCTTTGCTCCTCCCCATCCGAGACCACTCCACCTGACCCCACTCTCTTACTTATGGCACCTTTACCCGTCTGTGCCTCTAACACACTTTCCTTTTTCACCTTTTCCACGCTCTTGCACACTTTTCTAGCACCTTCTGTTTTGCCATACCACTTGCACTCTTTCTGTACCTTGCCGTGCCTCTTGCACACTTTTCTGTTTTCTTAGTGCTGCCCGCACCTTTCTCACTTTTTCCTTCTTTCTTTTGGGTCACTTGCACCGTCTCTTTTCTTTCCATTCTTCCCAACTCCCTGTTCCTGCTTTTTCTGCTTTCGTGCCACTCGCGTACCTTTTTTCTCTAGCTGTCTTGCTTTTTAATTATCGTGCCGCTTGCACCTTACGCTACTACAGCTCGTGCTCCAGCCCCCCGCACGCTACCGAGTTTCTCTCTCTCTCAAGAAACTCATTGAGTAGCGCAGTGCTGGTGGGCAATTTCCTTGGGATGTTTGTGTCGAGGTCAGCGTATCACCACATTCCCCCTCAGATACCTCTGGGACCTGGACACGTCCCAGGGGAACTAGCACTGGCCTGGATAACGCCAACAGGTCACAGCTTTCCCCAATCCGGCTCCATGAAGGCATGGCTCCCTCACCACGCTGCAACCCCTCTGACACACGAGGTCAGTGTCCTGGCGTCCCATTCTCATCCGTATCCTCCAGGTTCCTCCTGCTGCCGCCTTGTGTTCCCTGGCTTCCGCGATCCATCCAGCAACCCCAGCTCGCTCATTCACTCTGACAGAACTCCACCTTTTATACCGTAACTGAGGGTCAATTGGAGTCAGGTGTGTATGGTTAGTGTCAAATGCCTGACCATGCCTGGCTCTATTAAAGGGGCAACCTAGGGGTGCAGTGTATGCCTCTCCAGCCATCTTCCTCTGCACAGTATTGTCCCTATAGGAAACCTTTCTAACTCCAAGTTGCCTCTTCCTTGTCCCAGTACATATTGGAAATAGGGAGGGGGAGACAGGACAAAACGGAAATTGATAGTTATAAGCAGAATAATCATAGGGTGATTGGCAGAGGAGAGAGGGGAATCCCCTGGCCCCGTTTGTATTCAATGGGGGTGAAACCCCTTTTGTTGGGTTACTTCCTACCCTCTGCCATGAAAGTACTGGTCTTGACAGCATCCCTTATGGTCTGAAATGAGGTGAAAGCCATGCTTTTGTCTCATCAGACCCTCCGCACTGCCTACTTCTGTTCAGGTGGGATATTTCCACCTCCCACTTGGATCAGGGACAGTGGGACCTGCATATCCCATGTAGGCTTCATGGATTTCTTCCTCCTCGCCATTCCTCCCGTTGGGATACCGCGTCTCACCTGGGGGTTTTCCCATGAGCGCAACCCCAGACTTCCCTACCCTCGCTCGCTCATCCACCTCCAGGGATGGTATGTAAGCATGATGCTCCTTGCCTGGCCACCTGAGCAAAAGATCCAGAGGGGGAAAATGTTTGGATGCCCTCCGATTTCTCACACAAGCCATTCAGGGATAGTCACACATGAACACAATTCAGAAATCGCATGCATGGACAACTCCTTCATTGCACCATACAGAATAGGACAGTGCTGTTGCTTTCCTCAGTGCCCAAGAATGATAATGGGGCACACCAGGGAACAAATGGTTGCCTCAGCCAGTATGGTTTTCCATCATCTGGAATGGACAGAACGTGTCCAACATTTGCAGTGTTAGTTTTGCAGAGAATGGCAGGTTTCCATGTCATGTCACCCACGAACAAGGGCACAAACTCTTGTAAAGGGATTCAAGCTAATACCTTATTAACGCTTTGTTTATTACTTATTTTGTTCTAATCATCCGGTGTGAAAGAGATTTTGTGCCAGAATCCCTGCAGGTCAAGTAAATTCTCCAGAGGGGGAGATTCAAGCCTGATGTGACAACACTATTGTTTTGTTATTGAGGTGCACCTCAGGGTGAGACGCTTATGGGTGCCTGGAGGTGCTGCAAAGCCAGCTGAGAGGATGGCTCGATACATAGCCTGATTTGGTAGAGAAGTGCTTCATGCCATATGCCTGCAGTGAAGGAAGCCTTTAGACCATCTGCGTAGGTATCGGCTTCGCCACTAAGAAAAAAGGCACCTTACATTGCTTCCACTAGTTGCAATGCTAATGAAAAACGGCACCAGTATTGCATCAACTAGTTGTACCACTAAGTCAATAAGGCGCTGTTGTGGACAGCAATTGTGTGTGGAGGGGGCTGCCCTCAGACAGGCCACTAAGGCAACAAGCTGCTGTGTTCTAGCTCAAGGTGATGAAGCACCACTAATGCAATATTTTCTTATTGACTCCTCAAATCCTAGTTTCTCCGATTTATACTAGTTCTTATCTTCAGAGTGAGTTTTAGTTTCTGTTTTTTTCAGTTATACATGGCTGTGCTTCACAAAGTTGTCCACTGTGCTGTGCTTCACCGTCTTGTTCAGACAGCTCTGCATCATCTTGGTGAAGGGAAGCCCAATTAACCTCCTGTGTTGCTGTTTTGCAAGCTTGCCTCAGTGGTTTATGTATTTATTTGTCCATTTGTAATGCGCCAGAGCCTGCAGGCAGTGGCAGAAGAAGAGGCCACAAAGGCGTGATATGAGAGTAATCGGGAAAGAAAAGGTTACACGAACACAATGGTTTTCACCCCTTTCCTGAACTTCAAAAGATGTTTTTTGGGGGCGATCCGGGATTTGGGTAGTTTATTCCATAGAATGGAGGCTTGGGAGGCAAAAGATCTGCCCATCCCTCTGACCGGCTTGCTTCTCGGGACAGATAGACAGACCCCATCACTTGATCTGGTAAGTCTGGCTGAGCTATGGATCTTAACACACTCTTTAAAGGTAGCCTTGAGCTTGGCCGTGAAGACATTTGTGAACTATTGTCAGCACTTTGAAGTGAATGCGAGCTTCCACAGGGAGCCAGTGTAGACTACTTTTGTGGACAGAGATTGGTTCATCTGTAGGTATTTTCTTAATGATGCAAACTACAATGTTTTGCAGAACCTGGAGGCATTTGAAATTGTCTTTACTAGATGCCAGCATCAAGGAGTGACAGTCTATCCTTGACATTATTAGGGCACGAACGAGAATAGCAAAATTAGTCTCCGATACATAAGGCTTGACCAACCTAAAGAGTTGCAGTACATATTGGGCCTTGTTGACAACACTGTGTGAAGATTAAAAAAAAATGACGCCCAAGGTCTTAACCTTGCCCACAGTCCTAATAACATGATTCTCGATGGAGAAGAACAAGTTACTTACCAACTCTAACCTTCTTTCGATTGGATGTTCGTCCCACGTATTCCTCATCTTAGATATATCCTTACCTTCAGCTTTGCTGCTTCGGAAATGTTCTCTCTCCACCAGAGGGCGCTCCACTCGAGGCGGCGGCGATGTCCCTCGGCGGCGGCGATGTCCCTCGGCAGCATCCGTCGAGCACCAAGATCATCCGTTGTATAAATGCCTCGAGCGTTCGTTGGTTTCAGTTCCGTTTTTTCGTGTATCAGAGCCCAGGGATTATAGTTAAAGTTGTGCCTCTTTTGACCCAAGCCTGAAAAGAAATTAGAGTGTAAAGCACATAAACTGTACTGCGGGGTAGGATGGGAGGGTCGATGAGGAATGCGTGGGAGAAACATCCAATCGAAAGAATGTTACGCTTGGCAAGTAACTTGTTCTTCGAATGGATTGTGTCCTCCCACGTATTCCTCATCTTAGATAGACTCCCAAAGCAGTTTTGTATTTGAGGTGGGAGCCATTCTTTAGTTATGTACCGAATGGAGTACTGATTTAGCAAATAGACCTCCTTGAGGGGTAGTTGAGTCCAGAGCATAATGTTTTATGAAAGTATGCATGGATGACCATGTGGCTGCTGCACAAATAGCTTGTACAGGGACACCCCTGTGAAGTGCTGTTGAAGTTGCCATGCCCCTAGTTGAATGAGCTCTCAATCCATCAGGGGGGGTCTTTTCCAGCTAGCCTATAACACTCAGTTACGGCTAAAATAATCCATCTTGATAATGTTCGTTTGGTTACAACTAGTCCTAATTTACGGCCAGTGTAACCTACAAACAGTTGGTCACACTGACATATTTTTGTCAATCTTGAAATATAAAGGCTAAGAGCCCTTCTAGGATCTAATCTATGTAGTCTTTCCTCTTCCTTACTTGTGTGAGGAGGAGGGTAGAAAGTAGGTAGTATTTTTTTCTGTGACGGGTGAAAGTCTGAGACGATCTTTGGCAAGAAAGAAGGTTTGACCCTAAGGATAACTTTATCTTTATAAAAGGTGGTGTGAGGAGGACCACTAGAAAGTGCCTGCAACTCACTTACCCTGCGGGCTGATGTCAATGCAATTAGAAGTATTGTTTTCAGAGTAAGAAGCCTTAATGGACAGGAATGTAAATGCTCAAAAGGTGCACATGTAAGAAACTTTAGTACCAAGTTTAAATCCCACACAGGAACTTGAAAAGGTATTGGTGGAAATACATTGCTTAAACCTTTTAAAAATTGGGTTATTAAAAAGGTATCTTAAAGTAAGATTCCTCCTCTGACGAGCGCTTCAAGATAGATAGCGCTGCTAAGTATCCTTTTATCGTACTAACCTGGAGCCCCAGATTAGCCAAATGTAACAGAAAAGATAATAATGCTGGACTATTACATTGAAAAGGGTCCACATTCTTATCCCTGCACGAGTTACTTAACTTGTTCCAACGACACCGGTACAGAGATTTAGTTGCTGGCCTTCTGGCCGAAAGCAAAATCTCCTTATCATCCGGAAGGTCCCAATCCTTGTATCTCAACCTCTCAGAAGCCATGTGTGAAGGTTGGTTTTGTTGACCTCTGGATGGAGAACGTGACCTCCCTCTTGCGAGAGATGATGTTCTCTTTTTGGAAGACGTATTGGAGGGCAGATGGACATGTCGAGAAGTTGCCGGTACCACGTTCTCCTGGCCCAATCCGGGGCAATTAGGATCATGGTTTTCCTGAACTTTCTCAACCTGATTACCTGAGGGATCACAGGGACTGGAGGGAATGCATACAGAAGAGGAAACTACCACTCCACTCCGAATGCATCTCCTAGAGCGCCTCTCGGGGGAAATTCCCTTGAGCAGTACAGGTCGCACTTCCTCTTGACAATGGTAGCGAACAGATCCACTTGAGCGGTTCCCCAAAGGGTGAAGATCTCTTGAATGACTTCCTGAGCCAGTTCCCACTCGTGGGAGACTGTGCTCTACCCGCTCAGAGCGTCTGCCGCTGTGTTTTGCGCTCCTGTTAGGTGAACGGCAGACAGAGATCCCTTCTCGTATTACCCAGAACCAGAGCTGCATTGCCTCTCTGCACAGTGGTAGTGACCCTACTCCTCCTCTCCTGTTGAGGTAGTACATGGCCACTGCGTTGTCTGTCATTATCAGGACATTCCTTCCCCGTACAGAAGGCAGGAAGGCCTTCAGTGCTAGTCTGATCGCCCTCAGCTCTAATAGGTTGATGTTTAGTTTATTCATAGAGCGCGGCCGAACCCTCAGGTAGATGGGCGCATAATCATGTGGACAACATAGTTAAATATCGTTGCATGAGATCATAAGACATGGGTACATACATTCCAAGTTGCATAGGTGGGTACAATGAGTGTAGCAAATGCAGTGGATCGTGCGGGCCGGTTACAATATGGTCCGTTTCAGGATACAGATAAAATCATACGGTAGGAATTGGTGGAGACAGGTATGTACGTAGAGGAGTGGCAGCGTGTTCGGTAGAGAGCCAGGATTTCACCATGGCTCTGAATGGCCAGAAGGAGGCTTCCGATCTGATAGCGAGAGGGAGTGTATTCCAGCATTGAGCTGCAAGAACAGGGAAGTTGGAGCCTCCTGCTGTTTTTAGATTAAATTTGGGGATCTTTAGTTGGTACAGGTAGTGAGTTCTAGTAGGTCTGGAGGTGCTGTGTCTAGAGAATTGGTCAGATAAGTAGCGTGGGGCAGTTAGTGAGAGGCACTTGTGTGTAATCACAAGGGTTCTTAGCTTAATTCTGTCACGGATGGGGAGCCAGTGGGCTTCTTTGCTGGCCGTGGATATTTGGGCATTATGCGGGAGGTTGAGAGCGCATCTTAAGGCGTTATTTTGTAGAATCTGGAGTCTGTTCAGATTTTTTGACCTGGAGCCCAGGAAAAGAGTGTTACAATAATCTTATTTAGACAATATCAGCGCTCTAGCTAGGGTGAGGCAACTGGAGGAGGATAAAAATGGTCTGCATGCATTGATAAGTTTATTAGTGTAGGTGGTAGCTGAGATGGTGGCGTTTATTTGTTTTTTCAATGATAGAGTGGAGTCGAGATACACACCTAGTGTTTTGACCTCTTTGGATACTTTTATGATGTTGCCATCAATGGTGAAGGAGTGGTACCTGGACTCCAATTTATAGAGGCGGGCCTGGGATCCTACGATAAGTATTTCCGTCTTATCGTCATTGAGGCAAAGACTATGTGTGGCCATCCAGGCTTGAATTTCTAGGTAGATTTCGTTAAGCGTTGCAACATCTTTTTCATAGCAGCCAGTGAGTGTGATGAGGACCTGGGTGTCATCAGTGTAGTTGGTGTAGCTGACACCCAGTTCGTCATGTCGGTCAAAGAGAAGCTTTGTGAAGATGTTGTAAAGTGTAGGCGAGATGCAGGAACCTTGGGGGACTCCACATTGGATTGGGGTCAGCCGCCGCTGATGGGGCGAAGACCCTAGTCGACCTGTCAGACAAAAATGACTGAATCCAATTGGTGGCATTCTGGGAGAATGCGGCAGCCAAAGAGAGGTGTTGAGTAAGGCTCTGGTGGTCAACCAGATCGAAGGCAGCGGAGAGATCCAACAGGAGCAAGATGGCTAGATTGCCCTTGTCTTGTAGTCTTGACTCCGATGGCGACCAACGACCACTGATTGTCAACTCGTTGGAATGAGCTCCCCACCCCTTGAGTGAGGCGTCCGTTACTACTATCATCGCCGGCCATGGTTGCCAAAAAGATTCTCCCTTGAGGATATGTTCCTTGCAAGCCCACCATTGTAGATCCTGTACTACCCAAGTTGGAACCTGTAAATGATCTGTCATTTCCCCTGAGAATTGGGACCATTGAGTCCTGAGGGCCCACTGAAGGGATCTCATTCTCAACCTGGCTTCTGGCACCAGAAATATGCAGGAAGCCATGAGGCCGAGCAACCTGAGAAAATCGAAGGCCGGTAGACACTGGGCATTCTGTAATTTTATTACCATCTGCAGAATGTGGTGAGCTCTCTCTTCGGGAGGCGAGGCTTTGCCCGAACAAGTAACCAAGACTGCTCCTATAAACTGGATCTTCTGTGATGGTATCCTGTTTGACTTATTTTAAATTCAGAGAAAACCCCAGTTTGTGAAGGAAGTGGCAAGTCTTGGATAGATGATCCTGGGCTTGTTCTGGAGAACGTGCCCTGATCATCCAATCCTCCAAATAGGGGTAGACGTGAATCCCCCCCTCTTCTGAGCCACTACCACCATCAACTTGGTGAAAACTCTTGGGGCAGGGGTCAACCCGAATGGCAGAACTCAAAACGGATAGTGAAAATTGCCAATCGCAAACCTCAGGTACTTTCTGTGCTTGAGATGGATTGGCACATGAAAGTAAGCATCCTGAAGGTCCAACGATACCAACCAGTCTTGAGGTTGGAGAGCTGAAGGATCTGAGAAAGAGTAACCATCTTGAACTTGTCCTTCCTGAGAAACTTGTTCAAGTCTCTCAAGTCCAAGATGGGTCTCAATCCTCCGTCTTTCTTTGGTATGAGGAAATATGGGGAATACCAACCCTTGTACCTCTCTGCTACAGGTACATGTTCTATTGCACCTTTCTGTAGCAGGGTTAAAACTTGCTGCAAATGAGCGGATCTGGATTTTTGTTCGAGTTGTATCCCGGTGCGTGATTCTGAGGTTTCTTTTGAAAAGGAAGGCAGTAACCTTGGGATACTGTTTCCAGAGCCCAAGCATCTGAGGTAATGCTCCTCCATTCCTGCAGATGCTGTGAGATTCTGCCTCCCACTGGGGTCTTGTGGATCAAAACCTCGGAGTGGTTTTGCGGCAGCTTCAGCAGCAGCTGAAGGGACAGATGCCGCTGCTGGGGCAGATCTAGCACCTCTTCCTCGCCCCCAAGGAAATCTTTTGTCCTCTGACTGGCCTGTCCCCTTCCTCTCCCAAATGTGGAGTAAATACGAAAGGGACGACCCCTCGAGGAAGATGAGCCTGTGTAGGGGCGTTGTTGATGTTGCCTTATAGCGGCACAGTGATTTTGCTGCTGCCTTGGAGGTCTGCAGCTTTTCTAAACTTTCATCTGCTTTCCTGCCAAACAACCTTGAGCCGTCAAATGGCATATTAAGAAGTCTAGATTGTACATCCGGTGCAAAACCTGACTTTCTTAGCCATGCAAATCTGCATAGCACTGCTCTAGATGCTATGGACCTACTGATACTGTCAGCTGTGTCCATACCTGCTTGAAGGCATTCCCCCAAAGCCTCCTTGCCATCCTTCACTATGGATAGGAACCCATCTCGTTCCTCTCCTTCTGGGATGTGTTGAGCTGCCGCTGACATGCAGTCCCACAGGGTATATGTAAATCTCGCCAGTGCGCAAGATACATTTGTGGATTTTAGAGCTGTGCTCCCTGATGTAAATATCTTTTTAGACCATGCATCAATCTTTTTATCATCCTTATCAGGAGGAATTGTAGGGTATGTAGCGTTTCTAGTTGATGTAGCTGCTTGAACTACCAGACTTTCTGGAGATGGGTGCTTACTTAAGTATTCTGGGTCAGAATTACAGCGTCTATATTTTGCAACACATTTCTTATTTACTGCTGGAATAGTTTCAGGTCTTTCCCAAGCAGTATTAACTCTCCTTTGTAAGGCAATATGAAAAGCAAGTGTGGGGTCTGGCTGAGGTCCTCCTGATAGGATATCAGTCATGTCATCATCCTGGTATACAGGTGAGTTTCTACCCCATCACAAATTCTGCAACTATTCATTAATTTTCTATAGCCTAAATCAGCATGTTCTGCTGGGTCAGGTTTTTCAAACTCTTATTCTGGGGAAGTATCTAGTCCACTTGCAGATTGTAAACATTCATAGAAGTCTTGCATTTTAGATTGATTAATTAATTCCTCAGGGACTTGTCTTGTACCATATTTTACTCCTGCAGATGAAACCTCTTGTTCATCTTCTTCCTCCTCCTCCTCCTCCTCATTTCCTGATGACATTCCTCCATATATAGATGACATGGTTTGGAAAAAATCATGTCTACTTTCTGGGTGAAACACCTTTTCAGGTATATGTTTTAACATTGGAGTTGATTTCACCATTGTAACGGGTGTCGACGTTGACAGACGCGTTGATGGAGTCGATGTTGTAGCTATTACCCTCGATGTTGTTGAGGTATTCTTTGATGACTTCGAAGGAACTATGAATGTCGTTGAAGGTGTTGTCGAGACCATCGACGCCGTCGAATGAGTCTTCGATGCTGCAGATTGTGGACTCGACGTAACTTTTTTCGGTTGGGTCGTCGACCCCTTATGCTAGACAGCCTTCGATGGAGTCTTCGGACATGTTTTCGTTGAGGACTTAGATGACGTATCGAAGCCTAACAACCTTTTCTTAAGGTCTGCCTCCTGTTAATGCACTGGAAGGCTTTTCTTTTTAGGTGTTTGAGAAGATTCCCTGGAAGACACCCTCGACAATTTGTCGGATTTCCTCGTCTTAGACCTTCCCGTTACTTTTTTTGTGCATAGGGGCATGGTCTTCAGACATTTTTGAGGGAGTCTAGGCCGCATTCTCAAAAATTCTCATCGATGCTTTAAACGCTTCCCACCTTTTAGGGGCGTCATGCTTTGTTGGACATGTAATAACTTCCTCATGTAGTTGAGGAAGAGGGAGATCGGTGTCGTCTTTTCTTTGCTTTTTTTGGATGAAGAAAAAGAGGACTTTCTCGATCTACTCCTCGACCTGGATTTTTTAATGGCATTTTGTCGAAGACTCAGCCGAGTCTTTCTTCCCTATTGAAAAAAACGTCAAGAATTCCTCCCCCACCGCCAGTTTACCTCTTCTTTCTTTTAAGGCCTTATGGGTCATTGACTGACAGGAACCGCAGTCATCAATTCGATGGTCGGAACCGAGGCACCAGAGGCAATTTCGATGAGGGTCGGTCAGCAACATTTTTCTCCCACACCTTTGTTATTTCTTAAAACCAGTTTTCGGTGTGGGCGGGTTTGAAGAAGACGACATAATTCGTTATAACTGAAGCGCCGTTTTATCTCGATCGAAGCGAAGCTAACGGAAACACGGAACTAAAGCCAACGGGCGCGTTCTAGGCATTTATACAACGGATGACGTCGGTGCTCGACGGATGCCGCCGAGGGACATCGAAGCCACTGCCTCGAGTGGAGCGCCCTCTGGAGGAGAGAAAAAATTTCCAAAGCAGCAAAGCTGAAGGTAAGGATATATCTAAGATGAGGAATACTTGGGAGGACACAATCCATTCGAAGTCGACATACTGAGGGTCAAGTTTGGATCTTGCGTGTGATGAGCCAAATATCAATCTCTGTTTTTGTAGTATTCAGTCAAATCCTATTATTGGTCATCCACTGCTGAATGGTGGTATACACTTTATTAATAAACTCCATGTCCTCAGTGTACTTGCGGTCAACTCAAAGACGAGCTGGGTGTCGTCAGCATAGTTGGTAAAGTGTACTCACAGCCCCTCCAAGAGGTCACAGAGGACAGCAGTAAACAAAGAGGGAGGGAGACGTGCAGGCACCCTGCGGCATGCTACATTTCACAGGTACATTAAATGAGCATGCAGTGCCCCATACTATCCTAGACAAGAGACCTGTCAGAATTTAGTTGAACAAGGCCAGGGCCTTGCCTGAAAATCCACCTGCATTCTTCAGCCTGCGTAACAGTTTGTCATGGTCGACAAGGTTGAAGGCTGCTTACAGATCCAACAGCATCAGCAGCCCGGCCCTGCCCTGCCCCCGGTACATGATTTGAAGCATCACAGACTTCATGTTCAACAAGGTGCTCTCGGTGCCATAACACACTCTGAAACCTGATTGTCTAGGGTGTAAGGCCCCCACAGTTTCCAAGAATTCTTGAAATTGGGCTGTAGCCACCATGTCCAAAATATCCATCAAGAATCGGGTATTGGAAATGGGTCTGAAGACGAGTAGTCTTTTTGGTTCAGCCCAGGTTTTTTTTTTTTTTTTTTTTTTAGCAAAGGGGACACAGACTTTCTTCAAGGCCATGGGACCACAACCATCTCTGAAGCTAGCATAAATAAGCCAAACAAGAAAAAGGGAGAAACAGTTCTCTGTGTTTTAGAATGATTTTAGAGGGGAGGACTTCTATACACATGGTCCGACTCATTTTTTTCCATGATGTTATCTAAAGCTTCCTGCACTCTAATACTAAAGAGCTCTTCGCCATCCTCCGCGAAATGGAATCCCCTATTCAACCAATAGACAATGCCCCTAAAACTAAAGCTTGGTGCACAAACATACAAAATGCCCTTGCTAACAAAATTTCCTTGCTTCAATGTAAAATTGCTAAATAAAAGGCTGCATTGCCCCCACCAGACCAACAAACACCCCAATCTCAGAAGAACAAGACTATTGCACCATTTAGATTCAAGCCCATCTCCATAATTGACACAGAAAAAATAATACTTTCCCTCAAACCCTCAAATTGTAAGGGTGACTCCTGCCCAGCACAATTAATAAAGGGCGCTGCTAGGGATCTAGCTCCCTTCATTTCCAAGCTCATAAACTCTTCCTTTAAATCCAACACGGTACCCACCAGCCTCAAAGAATCATGGGTCCTACCATTACTGAAAAAACAAACCCTGGACCCCACTTTCCCCACCAATTATAGACCTATCACCACAATGCCTTTTCTACTTAAAATCCTAGACAGAGCTGCCTACATTCAAATTCAGGATTACCTGGAAGCTAACCACTTGCTTGGCTCACGGCAATCTGGCTTCCGTTCACTTCATGGCACGCAAACAGCTCTGCTAGACCTCAAGACCCAAATTGAGGAACTTAAGGATAATGGGAAAACAGCTCTGCTCCTCTTACTGGACTTGTCGGCTGCCTTCGACTTGGTGGCCCATGCAGTTTTATGCAATCACCTCGAATCGGCTGCCAACTTCACCGGAGATGCCATAGCCTGGGTTCAATCCTTCTTAGCAAATCGCACCATGCGAATCTTCTCCACCTCTGACTCAGCCGACCCTATCAAAATAACCTGTGGTGTCCCGCAAGGATCCTGTGTCTCCCCCACCATGTACAATATCTTCACCAAGCCTTTGTTTGACAAGTTGGACAGACTGGGTGCCATCTACACGAACTATGCAGATGACACCCAGATCCCCATACCCCTTTCGGGTGACTACGAGACAGACTCAGCCTTGGTGAACAAAATGTACACCCTCATTCAGGGATGGATGGCCTCACATGGCCTCTGCCTGAACAACGACAAAACTGAGCTACTAATCCTAGGCTCTGAAGCCAACATCCAAAAACTATGCCCAAACTACACATCCTTCAACATTGATAATAACCCTATCAAGGTGATGTCTGTGGTTAAAACCCTTGGATTCTATCTGGACTCCTCCCTCACTCAAGAAGCAGGTCAACTCCCTCGCCTCATCCACCACCTACACCTGCAAACTCATCCGCGCATCTAGACCATACCTTTCCAGTGCCAACTGCATCACATTAGCTAACGCCCTTATGTCTAGGCTAGACTACTGCAATGCCCTGTACTCTAGAAGCAATAAATACATCACAGACAAACTTCAAAGACTACAGAACAATGCCCTGGAGAGCAGCACTAAATATCCCCTTTAGAGAGCACATCACTAACTGCAGGAAAGAGGCTAACTGGCTAAAAATAACAGACAGAATTCTACTCAAAACAGCTTCCCTCACAATGTCTCAACAACTTAGCCCCCCATATCTAATGGAAAAAATAAATAGGAAAATTCCCACACAGCCCACAAGATCCGCCAACAGCTTTAAACTAGAGACTCCAAGGTTTAAACGATCCACTGCGGGAGGAACTAGCTTTCCCGTCAAAGCTGCTCACTGCTGGAACAACTTACCCCTTGAACTTAGAACTGAACAACCGTACCCGAAATTCATCAACTGGCTGCACGCCAAGGACTAGCTTACTCCCACCCAGCCATTACCGATTTGTTGCCTGGACACCTCAAGACATGCCCTGCTCCTAGGCACTTGTCTGTATATATTCTTGTATATACTTGCTTCCTCCCGCCACTTGTGTTTTTTTTTTTAAGGCATATGTTTGTGTATAGTCGCACATATATTTGCTCTTTTTCTGCTATGTTGTATATATTCTTGCCAAATACTGTAAACAAGCTTAAGTTGTCATGAAAACTGTTGCGCCCGGCTACCCTTGAGTTTGGCGCGCATTACCAAATAATAAACAAACATTATACCTCTAAATTCAAAATCAGGGAGAGCACATTGATCTATATCCTCGATGATGGGAACAAGAGCCGTACACTCCATTCCAGCTATGCTACCGCTAATCTTAGTTTGTGCTAGAGTTATTTTGCCTTGCAAAGGCTTTTTGAATATTTTCACAATCTAGATTAGTAGAAGTAATTTGGTGTGACATGAACTTTGGTTTTTCAAGGTCCCTAAGGATCTGGAAAGGTTTCTTAGAATTATTTTCTGCGTGAGCAATTTGGTTGTCAAAAAAGGATTTTAGCAAGGATGATCTCTGTCCGATACAGTCTTTCAATTGCTTTCCATTTGTCCCTATCAGTCAGAGATTGGTCTTTCATCTACACTCTCAACTTTCCTTTATTCTTTTTTTCGATCAGAGTACCATTTCTGGTCATTAACTTTCTCACAGACGGATTTAGTAGTAATTGCGGAAATATGGTCTAGCATGTGTGAAAAACATCTGTCAAATTCGGAGACCAGCTGGCTAGGGGAATCGGAAGGCGAGGTGGATACCATCAATGAGAGGAGACTGGTTTCTAAATCCTCTTGGCAGATCCTATTATAATCTCTGCTAGAAACCGTGCAGAGGCGGTTCTTTTTTGAGCATGAGGACAGTATAAAGTCAAAGGTGACAAAATAGTTGTCGGAACAGACGCAAGGTTGGGTAATCCCTAGACTATCTTGTTTCATGGGGACCCCAAATAAATAAATCAATCAAACATGCCTGGGTGGGGATGGCCCCGCTTCGAGCCTCCTCATTGGCTGAGCGGCTGCCACGCCCCCGCCGGGGACAAAGGTATGGAATCCAGGGATTCCCGGCCAGGTAATGCCCTGGCGAGGGCCAATCAGAATGGTCCTTTCATTCCGATTCGCCCTCGCCTGGTACTAATGTTTGTTAACATGGACAGTCTGAAGCCTTTATTTACAAATTACATAAGAGTAGGAAAGAATGCAGGAGAATTGGGTTGGATGGTGCTTTTGAATTGGAGGGGGGGAGGCTTGGGGTCTCCCATCAATACCAGGTGGAATTTGAGCCATATTTTGAGGAGTTCCACTGAAGAGATGGGATATACAGGGTTATAACGAGAAAAAAACAACAAATTACGTTTTCAGTGAAACAAATAATGAAAAAAATTGTTGGTAAAAGCATATATGGGGTGGGGTGAGGGATTAAAAAGGGTGTGGGTTTGGGTGTGGGTAATAAAGCTTGGGAAACAGGGGGCTTGGGGATTGACCCCCTCAAGCCCCCCCCCAATTAAAAAAAGAGAAAAAAATTAAAGTGTGGCAAAGGTGAGGAGGAGTAGGATTAGGAGTATCAGGGAATGGTGAAAGTTGTAAAGTTGAGGTTTGTTGAGGGACGCTTAGGGGCATGCCAAAAATAGGCTGGCACAGTATTCCAGTTGGTTGAGCAAGAGTAGAGGCGTTTTAATTCAGTAGTCCATTAGGTGTGGGCAGATGTTTCTAATGCTTAGGAGGTTGGGTCTGGCGGTGGTGGCAGTGGGAGTGATGAACTAGAAGAGTTTAGAATTGCTGTCAAAGAGGACCTCACATTTCTGAACAATGGGTGAGAAGGGGGGACAGGTTAGAGTGGGGTTGATATTGAAGGCAGGAGAAAGATGGCTTTCATCTTTGAGGAGTTGAGCATGGGGCAGCATAGGAGGACCCAATGGTAGATGGTGGTAAGGCAACTGGTTATGGGTTCAGAGAAGGACAGAATAAAAACTCAACATATCCTTTGGTACCCTGGACTGGGCGTCACGTTAACCCAAGGACAAAGGAACAGCTCTTTGATTCCTACCACAAACTGCATGTGAGTTACACTAATTCAGACATTGCCTGACTGTTCCAACTTAATTGATGCCCAGTGCCATTGCTGATTGTGAACAGCACTGCTTGTTGGACCCCAGTTTACCTGTTTACCAAATAGACACCAGGTCACTGCCTCGGAAAACTCTTGAGACTGCCTGATTGATGCGGTCAAGCTCAAAGAACAAGAAATATGAAGCAGTTCTGTCTCCCTGGCCCACATTAAAAGGCCATAATGACACCCAAGACCCCACTCCATACCCCTTTAAAGACAATTTCACTAAACTTGAAACTTTACTACTGAACCGTGTGCATGTATTTCCTCTTTTGAGCACAAACGAATGTACAATAGAGAAGACATCAGATTTGATGGGAAGCAGTGAGCTTCTTACAATCGAGTGAGTTGGAGTGACAGTCTAACCAGGTTCTGGATGGAAATAAGTGCAAAACTCACAATTCTTGCTGGTCTGACCCAGTCTTCAAACCCAGAGTGTCCCTTTATTCTAAAGTCTGCATTATGTGCGTCTTCCTTCAAAAGGGTGGGTTATTAGGGTATTAGTTGTGTGTATTTAAGTTTAAAAAATTGTATTTTTACCGAACCTGGTTTGCACATTCCTTTTACTTTGGTACCACTGTACGCTTGCCGTTTAGTATGCTTCTTTGACCCTTCTGAAGAATTTAGGCTGCTCTAGGCTTGCGCTACTCTAAGATCCAAAGGAGGTATACCATTCACTTTGTGCCTCGTTTCACCTTCATGATGGAAATTACTGCTATTTTAGTGGTAGTGTGGTGCCAAGCAAACGCTTTAATCTCCACTCATCCCTGTATTCCTTCTGCAGAGCAGTAGTCATTTTAAGGCAATGGGTAGTCGTAGCACATTAACGTTCAGTGCTTCCACCTACACCCTATTGTCTCCCATTCCCACTCCTGTTATCCTGATGTTGTATGTTTTTGCCCACAACTTCACTCCGATGCATTTCTTCATCTTCTGTAAAGAAGGCAGATGTGGAGTGGCTAGCACCCACCCCATGTCCCAGTGAGTGACTGCCATGGGTGCATTTGTCTGTGCAGGATTCAACACACACTCTACAATCTTGCGATAGACTGTAGGCAAGTTAGTTAAAATGCTGTCTGACGTTCAGGTAGTGACAGGTGGGCGCTGGTGAGTCTGCACAGTCCATCTCGTGTCGTGCATTCTTACTAATAAAGGACTTACCGAAGCCCTGCACAAGTTGCTACTCCTTTGCCACTGCAGTCGGATGTTTCATCTGAGTTACCCTGGCAGAAGAGCTGTGTCCCATGCAAACATCAATGGTGTTGGGTCTGAGTTCTCGTGAAAAGCCATGAGCAGTGCGTCGAGACATTGCTCGCATTGAACCGTTAAAGTCTCTTATTTGTTCAAGGAATTCTACTTAAAAAAAAAAACAATCAATATCCACCAGTCATTTTTCTATGAGAAGAGATATAATGTGCACCAAGGCTTCAGTGAATCTGAACATTTTCTTTAATGCGAGAAGCCTTGAATTGGGGTGTAAGAAGGCATAGGGAGGGTTACAGGAAAGGGTACGCGCTCTGAATGACTTATCTGTTGCAAAAGAGAGATAAGTTGGTGCTGAAAAGTCATGACAAGAATGTTCTCTTAGTAGCTTTTACATGAGGAAAAGGTGATGAGAACAATGTATTTATTTATGGTTTGCTTGTTAGGCGCTTATACAATAATATACTGCTTCAAAGTACCCGCTGGGAGGGAGGAAGGGTGGGGAAAAAACACTACAACAATACAGCACAAAATTTAAGAGCAGAGTGGGAAAAGGGAGGGAGACAAACCTACAATGCCTTGTGACTATTCAGAATGTGTAAGTGCAGAAAGGAAGAGGGAAGAGAGGGTAAGTGCTGGAGTGTCCGAGCACGTGGTTGAGCCAGGGACAAAGTGCTAGGAATGCAGAGTGCTACATGGCCTGAGCAGCAGGAGGTGTAAGTGCGAGTCTCCAGAGTGGAATGTGTGCAAATGCAAAGTGCTTTGGACAAACAGGAGCTGAGAGGAAGGCCCCGAAGATGCATAAGGGCCAAGGACACCGATTCAGCAACTGTGGGACTAGCAGAGGAGAGGAGGAGGGAAGGAGAAGAAAAAGAGGAAAGTCTTAAGGAGCTTCTGGAATTTGAGAAGATCCTGCTCAAGGCGCAGAGGGAAGGGGAGGCTAATCCAAAGGAGGGAGCCGGCAGAGGAGAATGAGCGACCCCCTGCCATCTGTTTAGCAAAAGTCTGTACACAGAAAGAGTTGGTGCTAGAGGAGCAGAGTGGTCTACAGGGCGAATATTTAGTGAGATAAAGTTGAAGATAGTGTGGTTGACCGAGTGGTTGACGGATTGAACTTAACTGCGGAAGTGGGCAGAGCCTACAATGATTTCTTATGGAATTCCAGACAAACATACACCTACCTAGCACTTACAGCGTTAGGGTCTTCGCCTCTGCACAAACTC